>NC_090997.1:62672500-62997500 GCF_041146395.1 Eulemur rufifrons | reverse complement strand
AGGAGACAAGATAACTCCCAGGTTCAAGATAACTCGCAGGTTGCAGACTGGAGGGCAGTGCTCTAATGGAGACATGGAATGCTGCGGGGAAAACAGTGTGGAGGCAGTGCAGGGGGATAAATACCAAAGGGTTCGGTTTCATGCAAAGTGAACTATAGCACTTAAAGCCTATACAACACAACTTAGTACCGATACCCTGTCATGGTCTTTAATAATCATTTATGTATTATTCTTGTTTCCTTAGATGGGCTATAGCCTCCTAAATGGCATTTACCGTCCTATTAGTACAGTGCATTACACAAAATGACGATAATAGCTATACTTGCATAACAACGGTAATAGCAATCATTCATATACTTACCATGTGCCAGACACTTTTCTCAGGGCTTTGCATGTATTAACTAATTTTAATGCTCCCAACAACACTGTGAGGTAGGTACCTTTATTATTCCTATTTTACAGGTAAGGAAACTCATCTTGTCCCAGTTAATACAGCTATCAACTGTTTTATGCTCTTTGTACTGCATTAAATATTGTTTCAAGAGACCATCAAAATCATGTAACATTTTGGCAATCATAGACATAAGCAGTATTTAATATCTTGCCTGTTCATTTACTTATGGTATCACTATGATGTCAGAGTCTTGAAGGTATTAAATTTCTGGGTGCCAGATATTAATATTTAAAACCTTACTGTGTTACTAGATGAATGTTGCAATACAATACCAACCAATATCTGGTTATTACAAAACATTCCAGATGATTTGTTAACAGTGTCATTTGTTACATATTTTATATGTATATAGTAAAAGGGAATATTTCCTTCCTTAGAGTTCTATTAAAGAAGATGAAGAAATTAGTGAGGAGGAGCCTGAAGAAGATGAAGATGATATTGACAACATCCTTGAAGAGGAGTTTCCAAAAGATGAGGAAGAGATGTCTGAGGACGATGAACAGGAAAGTGATGCGACTGAACGCCTGAGAAGTGAACTGGGAGAGAAATTTGAAGCAGATTTGCATAATATACAAACGATGCAGGTTATTACTTCTCCTTCATTTTTCATCATTCAAAAAGTAACATTTGAGAATGAGACAAAAGCAATTTGGCTTATGCCTTATTTCTTTTAAACATTTCAACAGAAATATATATTGTAGGGATGTATTCCCTTTTGTCCGTCCCACTTAGCAATTACAAAAACAAGTCCACAAATCAAGAGCAACATGATAGCTGGGTGTGGTGGCGTGCACCTGTAGTCCCAGCTACTCAGGAGGCTGAGGCAGGAGGATCTCTTGAGCCCAGGACTTTGAGGTTGCAGTGAGCTATGATGATGCCACTGTACTCCAGCCGGGGGGACAGAGCAAGACCCTGTGACCCTGTCTCTAAACAAAAGAGCACACACAGGGTCAGAGTAAGTTGAGGTACCAGCCACAGCCACTTGGAAGATGAAAAATATTTGTTTTCTAAATTGAAGTAGTCAGTCACCAGCAGTGTCTATATGCTGTGGCTGAATATTACCAGCCTTTTTCCCACTAAATATATTTGGCTTTATGATTTCTCTCATCAGGATGATTTGGAGAAGCTTTTGATACCAATAATTCTCATTAATGGATCTCGGAAAATCCACATTGTACAATATATGTTGAATCTCAGAATGAAACCACTGGTGGAAAATCGTGCAAGCATTTTTGAGAAATGTTATCCAATATCGGCACACATTGCCCAGAAAATGCTCAACCTTACCTATAAGTATACAAGCTCATTTGGCTACTGGGACCCTGTAAAGGTAATTTCAGCAAATGTATCTGAAAGCTATGTTATCCCCTTATTTTTTTTTAAAAAGGTGTGTCCAAGAAGAAGACTAGATAGTATCAAAAATTATAAGAATCATGTAGTATCCTAGCTATAAAAATACTTGGGAATTTGAAATGGAATCATTAAACTTTCAGCTTTTCTTTTATTGCCAACTATCTGACATAGAGCAGACACCCCCACCCACGCCTGAGTTCCCCCTGGTCTCCAGCATTTACTTCCAGTCATGAACTTCATTCCAGCCTAAGAATGGTGATGTTGACACTACCACTGACCTTTAGCAACTGTCAAGGCGTAGCTCTTAGGAAAAGCAATGTTACCATGCTGTTTCACACCCACTCATCAAGTCCAGGGGTGGCTGATGCTTGGCCATCTGATTCCTGATGCTGTAAAAAGATGTTCAAACCTAGCACCCTGACCTCATCATCACCAATGCAGATGTGGGACCACCCCTCCCACTCCTTCCTACGCCCATACCTCAGGCTGCCTTTTGTGGGTACTTTTTCCTTTCATGACTGCTCTTCATGTTTATGTGAGTGGGATTTCATCTGTACAAAAATGCGGAAGAGAACACAGTGGGATTTGCCCTACCAGTGTACCCCCAAAAGTAATCCAGGAACCCATTTGCATTAGTCTGTTCTGCCTGCCTTAACAAAGTACTGCAGACTGGGTAACTTAAACAACCGAAATTTACTTCCTCACGTTTCTAGAGGCTAAAAGTCCAAGATCACGATGCTGGCAGGGATAGTTTTCTGGTGAGGACTGCCTCCTTGGCTTGCAGATCCTGCCTTCTCACTGTGTCCTACGTGGTCTTTTCTCTACGTGCGCACCCGTGTCTTCCTCTTTTATACAGACACCAGTCCTATCAGATTTGGGTCCCATCATTTATTTACCTTCTTTGTTAAAGGCCCTATCTTCAAATACAGCCACTTTGGGGGCTGGGGCTTCAACATATGAATTGAGGGGTGGGGAAGAGAAAATTCAATCCATAACACCACCTTAGGAATGGACTTGTTTGTGAAGATAAATTGGCCTATGAATAAATGCAAACGACCTTACAGCTCTTGGCAGAAATATTCAGCACACACTAACAATATTATAAAGGAAGGAGAAGAACTATAATCGTCATAAACTGAAAGCCAGTTAAAAAATATTACATTGACTGCATGTGAGTGGAAACTAATTTGTACTTTTCTACAGTTACCTAATATTAATATTTGATTATAATTAATTTTCTTATTCTATAAAAACAAATTATTTCTTATTTTACATATTTTTAAATGTCTTTGGGAGAAATGCTGTTTAAATCAAAACTAACTTTCAAATGCAATTGTGTATATGTTGCAGCTAAGTGAAGGAGAGACAATCAAGCCAGTTGAAAATGCAGAGAATCCAGTTTATCCTGTGATTCATCGTCAGTATATTTATTTTTTATCTAGTAAAGAAACTAAAGAGAAATTTATGAAGAACCCAATGAAATATATCCGCCAACCCAAACCTAAGCCTACTGTGCCCATTAAGATTACAATTGTGGGGCCTCCAAAATCTGGGAAAACTACAGGTGAGCATATGTTTGCCTTTGTTTTCCTCAAACATAAAAGGATCCCCTGAAAACTGGTGCCACTTCTTCAGGAAACTAACTATCAAAATTGACTCAAAAAGAGATAGAAAACCGAAATAAGCCAATAACCATAGAAGGGAAGGCATTGAAAAATATAGCCCAACTCCTAAACAGGATCAGATGGTTTTAGAGAAAAATTATATCAAACTTTCAAAAAATTAAAAGCTCAAGAGATCATCCCTCTGTTTTTATAAGCTCTTCCATAGCAGGGGAAAAGATAGTGAGCTTCCCATTTTATTTTTCTTTTCTTTCTTTTATTAAAGAATATAGTCCATATAGTCAAAAAGACATAAAGAACACAAATCCATTTTGGAATTAACATAATCCTGACATCAAAACACATAATAAGATAACAAGAAAAGAAATTACAGACTAATATTTATAATTACTGTCAAATATCCTAAATAAAAATTATAGAACTGACTGTAACAGTATGTTACAAGATTGTATTAGCATAAAAATTATATTAAAAGATTTTATAAGTATACTCTACTGCATTAATAGTTTAAAAAGAACAAAATCAATTATCTTAATCATTGCTGAAAAAGGCATTTGATAAACTGTATTCTGATAATGTTTGAATTTTGTTTAACTTTGGGTGGTAGTGTTTTTTTTTTTTAAGGCAAATAGTCCCAAAATAGGTTGGTTGTAGTATTTTAAGATGATATGATAACAAGAAAAGTGGTTGGTCACTATGAGAACAGAATGGAAAGGACAGATGTAGGATATATGTCAAAGGAAAATAGTAAGTCTTAACGACTCTGAATAGAGAATGAAAGGGAAAGAGAAAGTCAAAGATTAGTTTGTCACCAAAAATAATAAAGGAGAGTTTTGTGTTCCAGCTCTTTGGATGGAAATTTTGTTTTGCCCTTTTAAACTTCTTAACATGACAAAAGAGTCTATAATAGTTGTTTTCTAAATGTTCACAAAGCCAATGGTATTTCCCCAAAACAGCAGAACATTGACATTCATAATAAGATTCCACATCCAGAGCAAAAGGCGAAAATGTAGACAAAGCAATATGATTTCTCATTTCTTTGCTGAAATGGCAGTTAATTTTTAAACAAGATGGCAAATTTTAAAAGCTTAATTATTTTTAGAACTTTAAAACAATTAGGTTTGGTTCCAGTATTTGTGGCAAAGCTGAGATTAAGAGCTCTGTAGCTCTCACAGGGGCTTCCGTTTTGGTGGGTCCTGATTGTGGTCCCTGGTCAGTTAATCGCGTTCCTCACGGGATGAGATGGGCTGTCAGTATCCTCTACCCATCGCTGTCTCCAAACAGTGCTCAGGCAGGGCATAAAGACAACAGAGCACTCCCACATCTAGTAGTTACTGGAAGCCGTTTGTCTATGGTCTCACTTAGGAGAAGCCAGTCTGAGTCCTCTTTCAGCCAATGGCAACGTCTTTGTGACCTTGGACAAATCATTCTGTTCTAGTGGGCTTCAGTTCCCCTCATCTATAAAATTGGAATTTCAATATCCATTCCACCTATCTGATGGAATAGTTGAAAATATCAAACAGGGTCACAGAAGAAAAATTCCTCATAAGATATAAATTACTATTAAAATGTCAGGTATGCCATTATAATTTTTAAAAATTATTTGCTAGAGGATTAACTGAGACCTCGCTGTATAGAGTACGCTATCCTGATTGCAGCATGGAGTCCGTAAATGGACAGACAGGGAAATGGTACAATCCAGGGAAACAAGAGTGTTACATTGTTATTTGGAGCACAATACCAAATATCGAAAACACATAAAATGCCTTGCAAAGCTCTCAAAAATTTTGCAGAAGGAAGAAAACCTTAAACACTGATTTGGTTGTGAAAAAAAAATCACATAGTTAGCTCATTAACCAGATCCATCAGCCGCATACCTGAAGTATTGATAATGACTGACCGTTGACAGTTAATTTGGTAACGTGGCGATTTTAATTTTCAAAAGTTCGGCAGCAAAAAAAAAAAAAAAAAAACAAAAGTTCATTGAGGAATGTAAAGATTAGTTTGCTGTTGATGTCTTAGTTTTAGATCTTAGAGTCTAAAATTAAGGTTAACTGGTGAATTTGTGAAATGAAATGAGTTTAAAGTTTTATGTTTTTCAGTTGCCAAAAAAATTGCAAGTGAATATGGCTTAAAGCGTTTATCAATAGGAGATGCTTTGCGTTATGTATTAAACCACCACCCAGAAACAGAGCTGGCACTGATGTTAAATTGGCATCTTTATAAAGGAATGACAGCACCTGATGAGCTGGCTATTCAAGCCTTAGAACTTTCTCTGATGGAAAGTGTATGCAATACTGCAGGGTAAGTGAGAGGGGTCAGAGGAGGGGCAGAGGGAGTTAAATCTTTCAAGAAATTGCTCACTAGGAATTTAAAACACTTAAATAGGGTTTAAAGCTCTTGTAAAGGATGTGTCCTACTTCTCAAACTCTGGGCACCTATGTGGTTACATATTTTAATTTCCTGCCAAGCTACAACTTGGCTTGGGTACTCATGTGGCAGATTAGCAGGCGGTAATACTTCACTCCCTCCAGCAACGCCTGAGTTGGCCAAAAGCCTCCAGGCTCACACCGTCCACGGAGGAGGCTCACCCTAGTAGACTTCTCACCGTCCCATGGAGTGACAGAGGAGCTGCCCTCCTCTGCCCCCCAGAGGGTGCTGGTCCAGTAGAGATGTCTCTCTGGCCGCTCTCTGCACAGGTAGCAGCACCTCTGCCTTGAAGCCATATTTGGACAAGAGCGCTGTGTGCTCGAGCTCTCGCTTCAGTTTATACTCCTCTGCTCAGCCCGCGCTCCCCCAGCACAGCCACTGGCCACACCCATTAGAGTAGCCCTCCCCAGTGACACCTGAGGCCCTGGGCTCGAGCACAGGTCACTGACCTAGAGCCCCACCCCCACTGCCCCACCCCAATTTATTCAAGATTGTTTTTAAGTAAGAGCCTTCTTTCCCTTCCTTGCCACTGGCCTTTAATCAAATCCTTGAACAATTCTCCTAATATCAGTTATGGAGGAGCAGATTCTGGGGTGTCAGACTTTTTCCCCAGAGAAAGCCCTGGAACTTATCCAAATTGAATCACCTCCTCCCTAGTGTTCAGCTTCATGTAGAAAGGACCTCCATGAGGTGACCTTGGTTGAGTCAAAAATGTTTTTTTTTAATTTCATCTTAATACCAGGACAATGACTGCTCATTCACCCTGAATTTCTTTAATCCTGAGGGTTACTCAGTGAGCCGTCACAGTACAAAGAAGTTGAGCTGTTCTTTATTTAAAGAAACCACAATGGCACCCTCATACGTTCTCTATTAGGCCAGCCTCACTCTGTGAATTTATAATTCCCTCTGCTGTGGAATTTAACACTAGTGTCTAGCAACTTAGCTACAGAGCACTGAGGGAGGGTGTCTGTGACTTATGCCAAACAAGCCCCCTAAGGACTGCCAGGCAGCTAACATAGCTTGCTCCCACCTCCCAGCAAATGTCCTGACTTGGGGGCCACTCCTCCAGAATTTATGCACAGTCTTTATTCCTCTTCTCAGTGTGATAGTGACAATTTCATTGTTTCAAACTGTGGGACTAACTTAAATTCTCTTTGTCACCTCTGCTCAGAGACATGCATCATGGGTGCTGATGGAATGATCCCCACCCAGATCTGCTAGAGCTCCTCTTACCGATTTTCTATCTCCCTTTCTGCAGCCCCAGCTCACAGAACCTTTACTACAAAAGCAAGTTTAGAACACAATTTTGCCTATATCTGCTTAGTCTCTCCCTAAGATACTATTTATTGCATACCTAATATGTGCCAGGCCATGTTCTAGTTGCTTTACATACCTGATCGCCAATCGTTAAAACAAGATCAAATATCTTGTTAATATCATTTCCCCTACTTTACTGAAAACTGAGGCTCAGAAAGTTCAAACCAGGTTTTAAATCTAAGTCTCTTTGCCTCTAAAACCTATATTCTTCCTACTGTTTCATGCTTAGATTAATAGCATCAATTGAACACAGTGTTCGAGGTATTATGTGTGTTATCTCTTGAATGCTGCCAAAACCTAGCTCTCTGATGCTAAGTGTGTATGAATTCAGAGCTCTCCCCTACCTCCACCTTCCCAGCTGTGTTTGTGTGTATACTGCCCACCTCATGGCTCTTGAGGTTAAAGATAACTGAGGTTCAAGATGCAGAGATGAAGAGGGCAAAGTGTGAAGAAGATAAGTCGAGTTACAGAAGGAAAAGCATGGGGCTACTCCTGAAGAGATAGACTCGTTCTGGAAGGCAGAAGGGAAGCATGAGAGAACAAGAAATGTGGGTTTTTAATTTTAACATTTCTCCTTGTTAGTGTTATCATCGATGGATATCCTGTAACTGCACATCAAGTGAATCTCTTGGAAGCCAGGTCAATCATTCCCATGATCATCTTTGAGTTGGATGTGCCTTCCAGGGAGATTTTCAGAAGATTGCTCCTGCAAAAAAAAAGTGAGCAAAGGTAATGTATCATGATGAAAACAACAATAAAGGAATGAACTTTAATTATCCAGGAGGAAAAAAGTATGTTTTTAACAGCTTTTTCCATTCCTTCTCTGTTTCTCTATTAGTTTGCCTTATCCGTTGCACAACAGTACACAAATTATAGCTGTCAAGAATGCAAAGTACCGCAAAAATATTGGTGAGATTAGGCAATATTATGAAGAACAGCATCAGAACTGGTATGTGATTGATGGATTTCACAGCAAATGGTGGGTATGGAATGAAGTCATTAAGAATGTTCAAATGGTGAATAAATATATGCAGACATACCTGGAAAGAATAAAAGAAGGTAAGAAAACATTTTAAAAGATAGAATAAAATATGAACTAAAGTCTAAACATGCCTGACTCATGTTACTGTGATTTATTCAATTTGAACATTTGTCCTGATAATCTTAATTTAAAATTAAACATATAGTACTATCCAATTATTGTGGTGCTGTGGTCTGAATGTTTGTTTCTTCCTAAAATTCATACGTTGAAACCTAATCCCCAGTGTAATAGGGCCTTTAGGCGGTGATTAGGTCATGAGTGCCCTGCCCTCATGAATGGGATATATGTCCATATAAAAAAGGCTTGGCCGGGTGCAGTGGCTCACGCCTGTAATCCTAGCACTCTGGGAGGCCGAGGCGGGCGGATTGTTTGAGCTCAGGAGTTCGAGACCAGCCTGAGCAAAAGCGAAACCCCGTCTCTACTAAAAATAGAAAGAAATTATGTGGATAGCTAAAAATATATATAGAAAAATTAGCCGGGCATGGTGGCACATGCCTGTAGTCCCAGCTACTCGGGAGGATGAGGCAGTAGGATCGCTTGAGCCCAGGAATTTGAGGTTGCTGTGAGGTAGGCTGACGCCACGGCACTCACTCTAGCCCAGGCAACAGAGTGAGACTCTGTCTCAAAAAAAAAAAAGGCTTGAGGGAGCCTGTTTGTCCCTTCCACCATGTGAAAAGTGTAATCTCTGAGGAACAGGACCTTACCAGATGCCAGATCTGCTGGTGCCTTGATCTTGAACTTCCCAGCCTCTAAAACTGTGAGCAATACATTTCTGCTGTTTATAAATTGCCCAGTGTGTGGTATTTTGTTATAGTAGTCCAAACAGACTAAGACATGCGAGCATATTTGTTCTAATAAATGACTGCTGCTACTCACGCTATCATTTATTGAATGCCTGTGTGAACCTAGGACATACAAATAATGCATGATCTCTCATTAGAAGGGTTTATAGTGTTTGGAATGCCACAGAAGCTATTTTCCAGAATGCTTAGAGTAGTTGTATGGGGCCAGTAGTCTGTGGAGTGACACTTGGCAAAATTTTGTTTAGGAATCTAGCATTAAAATTATTTTTACCATTTATATTCATTATGGTATGGTATAAATGTTAAGTCTATAAAAAAAAACTAGAGCATTAAAATGATTGTTGATCTATATTTGGAATTCATGGAAGAACATGTTTGATTATATAGTCCTATTAAATAGTTTCTTGATTTTCTCCAAAAATACACCAAATAGGAGGAAAGTTACCTACTCTGATATCTCTAAAAAGGGTGATGACTAATGAGAAGTTATCTGTGGGGGTCTCACAAACACATGTTTAATGATTTTGTTTAACTTTGGAAACCACAGAGAAGATAGAATGAGGTATGTGGGAGCAATATGACTAAGAAGAGAACCTTGTACAAGGAAAAATGCAGTGAGGATTCCGATAATAACTGCCTCATTTATCTTGCTTCATGATTTGGGCATAACCAGTATGGTTCCTGTTTGTCTACAGATTGGGAATTTGTTTTCACCTGAGGATTGTAAGACAGGAAAATAAGAGTGCAAGAGAAGGGAGAACTGAGTTTTTAGACGCCCATTCTCAGTAAGCTCTGGATAGCATTGCACTAGTTAAACACGCCACAGCAGACTTTGAAAGCCAAAACTGTGCCTCGTTTGTCTTTCTGTTACTCTGTTTCACCTCCCTGTCTTAGATTGGGTTCCCTGGAAACAGACTCAAGATAAAAAGTCCTGTGCAGAAGCTTTACCAGGAGGAAGTACTTTCAGAAGCAGAGTTGCCAAATTTAGCAACTAAAGATATAGGACACCCAGTTAAATTCAAATGTCAGATAAACAACAAGTAGTTTGTTAGTTTAAGTATATTCCAAATATCACACAACATATACTAAAAACTATTCATTGTTTTTCTGAAATTCAAACTTAACTAGGCATCCAGTACTTTATCTGGGACCTCTCCTCAGGAGATAAACCTGTAGGCAAGAGGAAGGCAGAACTGGGCAGAGGGAGAAATTAACCTGCAGGGTAGTGGAAACAGAGCCCTTAGCAGATCCTATAGGGAAATACTGGAGCTGGGATGGACCTTCAGAATTTCCCAAATTGCGGGGAGGGGCCAGGCTTTGTATCCCCCATCAGCCTATCATTGACCACAGGCCACCCGGGGAGGGAGGATAACTTGTACAACCTGTGTCAGAGGGGCAATCCCAGTCCAGCTGTGAGCCATCAGTGCCACTGTTCCCAGCAGCCAGGGATGGGTATGTCAGTCCTGCAGAGGAACCTGGATGAGGTACCAGAGTGTCCACTGTGTTATTCCAGTGCCTTGTCTCCGCCACAGATAGTTTAACTGAAGCCTGCCCTGTTCTCTTCTGCTCCAGCTTCCACTGAATAATCCAGCCTGTACCTATTTGCTTGAAGTTGTTTTTTCTTTTTTTCATGCTCTCTTTCCCTTGTATACTGTTCAAATGATCCTCCCCTGTCAGGGGCCAAGGTTTACCCTGACCAATGAGATGGCGCAAGGCCAGGGCTAGAATATAAAGAGATGCTTCCTCATTCTGCCACATTCCAGCATAGGATATGTAGACATTGCCAGATGTCACCAAGAATATCCTGAGAATTAAAAAAAAAAAAAAAAAATACTTGAGTGTCTTTTGAAACTTGAAATTATGTGATTCTAAATCACCATGTCAGGATTGGTGAGGTTGAGCACATCTAAGCTAAAAAGCAACCTATGAATACATAATATTATTAATATAATACCATGGTACTTTATAGTATAACACTATATATTATAATACTATATGTTATTGTTCTGTAGTACTATATATTATGTTACCACTATAGTACTAGTGTAATAGTCTTTGTAGGAAATGACACACACACACACACACACACACACACCCGTATACAGACAGAGTTTCTACAGGTCAGGAATCTGAACACGGTTTAGCAGGGTGGTTTCTCACAAGGCTACAATCAAGGTGTTGGCCAGGGCTATGGTCTCTTCTGAAGGCTCAGCTGAAAAAGAATCTACTACCACGCTCACTCACGTGTCGATAAGATTCAGTTCCTTGAGGGCTATTGGGCTGAGGTCCTCAGTTCCTTGCTGGCTGTTGGCACTGGGTGCCTGGCCAGGTGGACCTCTCCAACATGGCAGCTTGCTTGATCAAGTGACCAGGTTGAAAAGGCAAGAATGAGTTCTGGCCAGACTGAAAATGACAATTTTTGTAGTTGTTTCCATTTCTTTGGGCTGCTGTAACAAACTGCTGCAAACTTGGTGTCCTAAATAACAAAAATGTATTTTCTCACAGTTCTAGAGGCTAGATGTCCAAAATCAAGGTGTTGGCAGGGCCATGCTCTCTCTGAAGACTCTAGGGGAGGATCTGTTTCGTGCCTCTGTCTTAGTTCCAGTGTTGGCCAGCAATCCTTAGTGTTTCCTGGTTTGTAGACGCATCACTCCATTCTCCTTCTGTGTCATCACATGGCACCAGTGTGTGTGTGTGTGTGTGTGTGTGTGTGTGTCTCTGTGTCTTCAGATGTCATTCTCCTCTCTCAGTCTATCTGTCTGTGTCTATTTATCTGACCCTATTCCCAAAAAAGGTCACAACATCTCTTTCTGGCAGACACAATTCAGCCCATAACAGTAAACTAATCTTGGAAGCGACATCTGATTACTTTTGCCATATTCTATTTATTAGAAGCAAGTGACTGGGTCCAGCCGTCCCAGGGTGGGGGTTACACAGGAAGGAACACCACAAGGCAGGGATCCTGAATACCACCAAGTCATGTCAGATCAGTCCACTCTGGGGCCTCCAATGATGCACATGATACATGACGCAGTGAAGGAATTCACAATCAGATTTATGATCAGATTAATAGGGTAATTGGGAATGTTAGGCGACAAGAATTTTATGTAATGAGATTTGATAAGTTTCAAAGTCATTTTGTTTTAAGACAAGTAATGCTACCCTAGAAAGCATTCTCTTAATTCTGTGAAAGATGTACAAGGAGAGTCAGGAGATGTCTGGCACTCTGAACTCCAGCTGGCACTTCAGAGAAGACCAGAACCTGATGATATGGTCAGCATGCATGGGTGGTGTCCTTTCTTGTGGGACTCCGAGGTAGAGTTGGGGTTTCTAATTGACCTTTGTTGACTCTATTGAGTCTTAGATTTGACCATTTGAAACATACTGTACTGTCATCGGTTTTCCTCCTAAAGACCTGTTGGGAATAGTGCTGACACTATGCTGGTGATTTTTTGCTTTCAAGAGGTGAATGAAGGATGGCAGTCAATAAGCCAATGGTTTGAGATGTCTGCCTTCTTGAAGGAGGGCTACAATTGCTTAAAGGAGTGCCAGTTAATAAAGATCCTTTATTTTGTGCATGTTTTTCCTCCTCCTCCCACCTCTTGTTTAAAAGCAAAATTGCATGATGGAAACGTCTTTGGGCATGGCTTCCCACCCATCTCCTTTTCAGGATTAAGTCTGGCCTTTTGGGGAGATGGAGATAATAGTTAGTATCAGGGCACCTCATGTCCTGGACTCGCACAGCCTCCTTCCCCTTAGAGGCAGGCAGGTTGGTGATACTGTGACATGGTACAGGTCCACTCCTCTGGCCAGTGATTCCAAAATCCAAAAACCTCTAAAAACCTCAAGTTTATTCCATAAGTCATTTGAAGGCAAAACATGATCTGAGCTGACATGTGGCCATTTATAGTCTTTATGTACTCCAGTTAGTGAGGAAGGGCCATCCTGTTTGGTTGGACAAATTTAAAGTCCTAGATTACAGGGTGCTGTCCCAGACCCCGAAAGGGTGTGATATATTTCTAAAATCAGAAATAGTCTATCCAATGTATCTGGCCACAGAGGTTTCTGTTAATGGATTGTAGTTCTGTGATAGCACATCTCAGAAGAGATCATTTCTATCCTAACAAACAAACAACAAAATTATGATTTATGCTTCATAATTTTATAGTTAGTTTAAGACCTTCCTAGGCATAATTTTTTAAAAAAAAAAAAAGGTAAAACTTTTCTCTGATGAAAGGACCATTAACATATATTGGAATCAAAATTTACTCATTATAACTAAAATGTGTAAAAAAGTAATTTTATTTTCTGTAACATCTTATATTGCTTTAAAGTCCCTATTCCAAGGAGTATTGGGGAGAAAAACTCTTAAACTTGCTTTAAGGGAACTTGGGCTCTTTCTTTTTAAAATAGACTCTTTAGGGTAAAACCAGTCACTTTTGCCTTCTCTTGGGCAGCACAGAGAGAAGTTTGTGTGAGTAACATCATGTCAACAAACTATTTGAACTTCCTGAAAAATATCCCATAGAAATTTTTAAAATACGTAACAAATTTACATATGTGTGTAAGTGGGTATGTATTCTCACACACACATATATATATAAATTGTGTGTGTATATATAGTGTTTATAACATACATATAGTTTATAATAGCTAAGAACTAAAACAGCCAAAACATTCATCAATAGATAAGTGGTCAAGTTAACTATAATATATTTATACAGTGGAATAATATGTATAAATTAAAAAGAATTAGGTAAATCATATAAACTTGTATGGAAAGATGTCAAAGACCATAACTAACTGACACAAGCAAGTTGCAGAATAATATTTCCAGTATAGTGGCATAAGCATACTATCTGCAAAAAAGAGTATATGCAAATGTGTAGAAAAAAGACTGCAAAGGTTATAAACCCAACAGTGATTACCTCTCAGAAGTGTTGGATTGAGAGGATGGAGGTGTGAATAGTAACTTTTACTTTTCTTTTACTTTTTCTTTTACTTTTACTTTTCACTGTATTGTTTGGAATTTTATAATGTGTATGTACTTGTATAAGCCTGTATAGTTGAAATTATTTTAATTTTTTAAATCATTATGTTTTCTATGAAAAAAAATAATAATAGTTAATATGTTAATACCAGGAAAAGCGGCCTGCATTGACAAGTTGTGTATCACACCACAAGAGCTGATTTCTCGCCTGGGAGAATTTGGACAGTTCTGCCCTGTCAGCCTGGCAGAAACATGTGAATTATTTGATTGCTCTGTAACAGACTCCTTGGAATTTGCAGCAGAGTTCAGGGGGCACTATTATAAAATGAATTCTCAGGAAAAACTGAATGTAAGTTTGTTCCTAACTCCAAATATTTACTAAGGAAAGAAAATGCCTTATCTTGGAATTTGTCAGATAGGAAAGAGTGGGCATTGCTGGGAACACTCAGAAACTTAGGATCGGGAGCCCCATTATGGGAACCTGTGACTCTGGGACCAGTGAGGCAACTCAGTGGTCAGTCCTGCAACTGCACTGCAGAACATATTTGGAAATGTTGCAGAAGTCCAAGGTCAGTGATGGCCCCTTGGTCTGGGCCAGCCTAATAGGTGGGGAGAGCCAAGGTGAGCCCCACCAATATGGGATGCTGAGCGTCAAGAGCTCTGCCTACAGCCCAAGGGGTTCAGCTCAGGGGCTGCAGAAGGAAAATCAGAGTCAGTGGAAATGAAGCAAAAGCTGACGTATGTCTCCTGGGCTTTAAATTGTTTTCTATTGCTAGAATTTCCCATACACCTTATATTTCTGTTTAGTAGAACAGAATATATATGTGTTCTGATATTATAATGTCTATAATTTGATGATACAAAAAGATTGGTGGTTGAAAACAATAATGAAAACAAAGATGCCTCTGAACATTTTATTGTCCTCTGAGAATTAGAATTTTTTATCCCTTTATTAAAGAGACATCTATTTCTTCCTGCTTATTTAAATGGTAATCACAAAATTTTAAAACTAGAATGACATTAGAGATCATGCCTCTGGCCCACCCCCTCCATTTTACAGAGTGACACCTGAAGCTGGAGAAGTCAACTCACCTGCCAAAGGGCACCCAACTGGTCAATTATGCGGCAGGACAGGAAGACAGGCCGGCAGCTGACTGTGCATGCTCCACTGCCCAGCATGTCATAGGAGTGCAGCACACTTTTTTTGTATGAATGAATGAATGAATGAGATTAAGAGAGACCGTAGATGTGATCAGTCAGGAGTTTAAGGAATTTCCAGTCAGAGGAGAAGTTGTCACAGCGCAGGAGCAGCAGATGCCACTACTGAAAATGGGAGGGCGCAGGAGAGCCTGGGTGAATTCTGATTGGCATAGCATTCCTGGTGTAAATGGTCTTGCTACTATAACCCTTTTTTTGGTGTACATTTATGGGGTGCAAGTGTCATTTTGTTGCACGGATAGATTGCACAGTGGTCAAATTAGGGCTTTTAGGGTATCTATCACCCAAATAACGTATGTTGTACCCATTGAGTAATTTCTCATCATCCACCCCCTCCTGTTCCCCCACCACACTGTGATCTTTTTCTAATAGAAATTTTTGGAGAACCCAGAATTATATGTGCCTCCCTTAGCACCCCATCCACTCCCGTCTGCTGACATGCTCCCCAAAAGGCTGACGCTGTCAGAGCTGAAGAGTCGGTTCCCCAAGTGTGCCGAGCTCCAGGGCTACTGCCCAGTGACCTACCAAGATGGACAACAAAGGCAAGTCCTCGCCTTCCTGCAAGTACGGAATGATAGTCTACTCAGAACTAGTGGTTCATATAACGCTCTTAACACTTGTCAAAAGGTTGCCATCGTTCAGTTGGAAAAATGTTCTATTTCTTCCTTGAGCTGCATAGGTAGAAAAATTAAACATTTTTGATGTTTTATTTAAATGGTTTTTCATATTAATTATACAATAGGGGGTTTGGGGTTTGTGTTTTGGCTTTTCAGATATGAAGCCCTAGTACCTGGTAACATTAACTATGCTGCAGAATATCGTGATCGCATATATACTTGTGAGAACAAAGAAAAACTCGAGAAATTTTTGAGGTGAGACCCTTCACTAAGTCACAAATATTTGTCGAATTTCTTCTGTGCTCCATGCAGCATACTGGAGAACTGGGCAGGGGAGATATATATGTGAGAGAGAGAGAGTGTGTGTGTGTGTGTGTGTGTTTGTACGTGTGATGGTGAACGAGGACTAGTCCCTGCCATCCCAAAGCCTGAGGTCCAGGGCAAAATAGACTTTAAGTCCCTGATAACAACAGAATGTGATGGAGTTTAGGGTGGGGAAATGCCTGGACTTCTGGAACAGTGTAGCCCTAAGGTCTGACTGAATTGTCTGTTGGGTAAGGCCTGAATAAGGAGTGGGACTTGGCTAGATGAGGGGAAAGAGGGACACGTTCCAAGCAGAGGGACCCGCACACAATCCTGACCCAGGGATCACTGAACTGCCAGGAATTCAGCATGGCTGGATGTAACGTGGAGAGGGACAAAGGAGCAAAGGTGAGGCTGGCTGTGGGGAACAGGGCCAGAGCTTGAGAGGTCAAGTAAAACCACTACGAAGCATTTGGACTTGACCCAAGGGCAATATGGGTACATTGGTTGTAAGTTAGGTCAGTGTCATAATCAAATTTGCTCTGGAGTGAGACCATCATTGGAGTGTTGATAATGGGTTGGAGGCAGGAAGACCTGTTATGAGGCTGTCTGAGTAATCCTGTCCAACATTTGGCGGCATGTTTAAACTCACCCATAAGAGTCACGTGGGAAAAGCAGGCTTGGGACCACGCCTTGAGAGACACAAAGAGCTGAGACGGGAGACTGAGAAAGACCCACAGTGAGGTGAAAGGGGCGTCAGAGGGGAGGCAGAAAGTCTCTGGGATGGCGTGGCCAACGGTTGAACTGCTGCTTTAGAGGTCAAGCAAGTCAAGGGCTGTGAAGTGTTTGGACTGAAGTTGCAGCAGCTCATGGCTGACGTTGGCAAGAAAGGCTCAGTCGAGCAAAGTGAGTGAAGTCAACCACAGAGGTCCGGATGAGTGGATGAAAGATGAGGAAATGAAGACCTTGCCTGTAGTCCAGAGTGTAGGAACACAGATGCCTACAGCGGGCGGGAGGCAGAGGACCCGAGGGAAGCAGGTTGGCTGTGAGGCCATCACAGTGCGGGGACTGCCGCACACCAGGCTCTGCCTGTAGCCCGCTACAGGGAGCACCAGCTACTCATCACTGCCAGACATTTCTGCTTTTCCTTTTCACAAGGAGCTGGAAACCAAATTTCTTTTCAAATTGTGCAGATCTTTAAACACTCGTGACTGATTCAAATTTAAAAATAATATACCCTGTAGATCAAATCACATCTGCAGATAGCATTTGTGCAATAGCTTGCGATCTCTAGGGAAGCTCCCTGCTTGAAGAAATTTAATTGTAAAAAGAGAAGAGATGTTAGCTGCTGGAAGAAATAAAAGAAGTGAAGGAGGTTTGTCTTTTTTTTTTTAATGGGGGAATTATGAAGATGTTTACATGCAGACGCGTGGGAAGGATCCAATAAAGAAGGAAAAGCCAGAGGCAAGGGAGAGGGAGTGAGAAATTGCTATAGTAAGATTCCTGGAGAGAGGGTGCAGGATCCAATGTTTCGAGGGGACTGGTTTCGGGTGGGAGGTACCTCTGCTTGTGACCAGCAGCCGAGGAAGTCCAACCTGATGCCCTTTTAGTGTACAGCATAGCATCTGCCTGGGGGTGAGAGGGTCCTTAAAAGAGTCAAAAGTTTGAGGAATAAAGTCTTATATAGTTGCTGTGAACAATAAGAAAACTGAGAATAGGTGGGCAGGGATGGAGACCCAGGTGTGTGGATGGCCATGAACTTTTAGGAGCCCCAATCTTCCCACTTGTATAATTTTCTCCAGGGGAGAAAAACAAGTAGTGAACTTTATCTTGTAATTGTCTCTTGCATGTTCCTATATACACACAATGAGTAGATTTGTGAACATCCATCTAATGAACTTTGTGTTCTCAGGTCACCAATGAAATACTGGGATCAGAAGCTTCCGCACAAACTGCCCCCATTAAGGGAAGCGATAATTCTCACTAGTCTTCCTTTGCCTGGATATCTAGAACAGGTTCTCTTTCATCATTTTCTATGATACATGTTAGAAAAGTACAACACTGTCTTCTTTTTAACAATAATTTTCATTTTAGTAAGATAAAACTGAAGGCAGAGTTTTCTGACTTTAAGCTGCAAACAATAAAATTCAAGGCAAAGTTTTCTGATGTTAAGCTGCAAATCCTCTCTTAACCTATTTTGTTTATGGACAGTTGTTAAAATAAAATGTGTGAAAATCCCCTGCTTCCATAGCTAATTCCCAGATATCTACCCTACAATGAAAAGAGAGTTGATGTCATAAAATTATTTACATTTGACACGGATATGCAGTTGGTTCTTATTTTTGAATTCAGTGTCTGTAGAACTTTTTCATAATTTAAAATGTGCAGGTTCGGTCTCCGCCAGGTTCATTCACTACTGAAAAGGGTTGAGTGGCAGTGCCATGGCAACTAAAACTCAAAGCCCATATTTTGCTCAAAATCCAGATGAAGATATCAATTCATCACATTTTATTTATTCAAATATAACTCTTTTTAAAGATAGTAAAACTTAGCAGCAGCCAACTATTCTTAAAGCTATTTTTTTTTAATTTCTACAAAATAAAAGCCTAGGACACAACTTCGTACCTTTATCAGAAATGCTTTTTTCTTTTCAACTTGCCTAGATGGTTAGCCTTCGATCTGGTTTAACTTGAAAATTCCAGGTGAGGCTCACCCAGAAACCAGTCTTCTCATAAATCTGAATTTTATCAGGAGGGACTCGCACCTTCTTCTAGGCTCCCGAATCTTGACTACAGTGATAACTGTGGTTCTGGAATTCCTTGTCAGATGGCCAAGGGTCCTCACAGTGGCAGGCAATATGGCCAGTTTTGAGAATGGAAGCAAATATGGGCTAAGACAACTCAAAGCCCCGGGTCCCCTTCATTCTTTTTTAACTTTTTCTTATGAAAAATGTCAAGCAGATAAAAATAGAGAGAATTGTGTAGTGAAGCCCATGCATGTAGACATCACCCAGCTGGCACTAAGCCAATGTGTAATTTTCCTTTTCCTAATCAAATGTATTTTGTGTTTCTTTCTTGTTGGCTAAGTAGTCATCTAGCCATCTTTGTAAGTACCATCCCCACCCCTAGGAGGCTATTTGAGGCAAGGAATAAGCCTCTTTATTTATTTGCACTAAGAAAAGAAACCAAACTTAAATATCCACATAATTGACATTGTTCCCTACCTGCAGGGCATCGCAACTTCCCTAATTAAAGCAATGAATGCAGCAGGATGCGTAAAGCCCAAATTCCCCTTCTTAAGTATAAGAAGATCTGCACTAGTATACATAGCATTTCACCTAAAAGGTATGTCTTTTTTTAAATTATATACTACTGAGAACTAATGTAACATTAATGGTAACATACATGATGAATAGAATTGTTAAACTGGGTTGGTTGCTTGGTTGAGAGACTCTGTGTGTGTGTGTGTGTGTGTGTGTGTGTGTGTGTCTCAAGTACAATACAGGGCAAATATTTTAAAGAAAATATAAAAATTGAATTTCTAGTTTTCAAAGCAGAGACTACGAGTAATATAGTCAGCTCTCGCAGGGGTGGGGGACCTGGGGCCTTGGGGCCACATGTGTCCTTCTGGATCCTTGAGTGCAGCCTTTTGACTGAATCCAAATTTTACAGAATAAATCCTTTTAATAAAGAGATTTGTTCTGTGAAGTTTGGATTGGTCGAGGGGCTGCACTTGGGGATCTGGAGGGCCACATATGACCTTGAGGCCACAGGTTCTCCACCCCTGCAAGGTGAATATAGGCAATTATGACCTAAAATAGAATAATCCCAAATCTGATTTGGGATTTGGATATCTTCTCAACCATAGCTATGCAATTCAATCACACAGCCAGTTGTCTTTGTCTTTCCTTTTATGACTCACTAGCCTAATAGATTCACAGTTCTGTGAAATTTTCTACAGCATTTAATCCCAAAGGTTCTGAATACACAAGAAAAAAGTATAAGAAGAAGATGGAACAGTTTATGGAGAGATGTGAGCTCATAACATACTTGAGTGCCAAGATGACCAGAAAATACAAGGAACCGCAGTTTAGAGCCATTGATTTTGATCATAAATTACAGACCTTCCTCTCTCTCCAAAATATAGACCCAATTAATGGATAGTTTGCTTAGGTAACTGCACCCTGAATCTCAAGTTGTCACAAAGTGACAGCGGGAAGTCCAGAGCAGTGGACTGAAAATTTGGGCCTCTCTGAAGTACTTTTCCCTCCTGAGAAACATACGCAGTTGCTGGACTTCGAATGGACTCAGAATTCTGCCAGCCAGGAAGCAACACTCTTCTGTAAGCGTAAGTTTTAATACAGTTTTAAGGTTTATTGCTCTTCGCCTGAACTTTGATGCTTTAACAAAATAGACATTCCATTTATAATTCCATTTAGAATACTGAAGTAACTTATTTTAATAGATTTATTGTTTACTTTTCTTTTTAACATTTTCAGTAGAAATGTTAATGTCTCTGTTAAAGAAAATTACTCATTAAAGATTAGAAAGCTTCAAGAAACAAAGTTAATATTGATAGAAAAACAGAAATATTGGTTGTATGTTTTACATAAGGAATTGTTTATGAACTTTGTGAACATAAGACTCTATTATTTTTGCAAAATAAATTGATTTTTTGATAACTAACTTCCTGCCTCTTTTCTTAAGTATTCACTGAAGCATGCATTATACCTTATTTTGTAGTTAGAAATCACCTGTAGTTTTAAGAAGGATGACATCTAGAGAGTCATTATATGTGACATCTATCAAAAAGCGTATGTAGAAGAAAACTTACTAAATTGAATTTGAATGAGATTTTAAAAATAAGACCAACTTTTCAGCAGCAGTATAAAAAGATCTAGAATGTGAAACAGCAAGATTGGCTCTTTAAAACTATAAAAAACTGACCATTAACTGTGTAAGCTTGGGTAAATCTTAATTTCTCTGAGCCTTGGTTTCTTAATCTCTAAAATGAATAATTTAGCTCTTTGATCCCTATAAATTGAATAATGTCAGTTAAAAACTAGAGGCCTGTTTTGTATGATATATTTCATAATAAAATGATTTTTAAACAAAAGCTGGAAGCCTATTGTCAAAGTTAGAATAAACCTCAAAAGCCATTACTTTTTCAGGAGACTGGGAGTTGCCAGTAGCTGACAAGTCTTGCTGGCAACTTAAGCCCCTTCTCACTCTTGTTCCTGCCCATTTCTTAATACCTGTAATTTACCGTCTTGCCATCACCAGACTACCAGCTACTGGCTTTTTTATTCTTAACAAGATGTAAGTGTCCTCAGGTCTCTTGAGCCTGTCTACAAATGGGACCTTATTTAGAATAACTGCAGACAGAGCTACTATTTCCAGTCTGTTTGCCACATGGCCAGAGAGTGTGCTACTGGCTTTACACACATTATCTCTTCATTCTTACACCAAGATCATATAAGGCGTAGAATCCAGATTCAGACCTTGTCAGCCTAACTACAGAGCCTTGCACTTACCCTTGCCACTTCCTAACTGCAAGCACATCCTGGAAACCACCATAACAGTGTTTGTTCTTAAGGTGTGTCATTGCCCAGAGTCCTTTGCATGTGTGCGTGTGCATGTGCGTGGGTGTGTGTGTACCACTCCATACATGCACTCACAGCCACCTGTACTGTTTGCTATCCTTCTCAGGGGAGCAAGTTGTGTTTTCTTTAGCAAGCTATGTCAAGGGGTCCCTAACAAGGGAGAACAGCATTTCTGCAGTGAGAAAGGAGAATATGTATCATTTTAAAACCTCTTATTGAAATTTTCCTTTTGTTTAGAAATTATGCTTCCATATTATTATAAATAATCCATGAACTAGTGTCACCAAATATAATGAAAAAATATTCTGCCTGGGTGTCCAGAGACCCTTAATATCTTCCCTGAGTGAAACAATAAGAGAGTGGGTGGCACTGGGGCTCACCCACAAATTGAGACTCCCTTGTGCCCACCCCCATCCTCAAGCCGCTGCCCCAGCCTTGACTGCTTCAGGAAGAGGCTGAGGCGGTGCAGCTCTGAGGGTGAAGGAAACTCTTCAACCAGTCTACGCCTCTATATGGCTTGTTTATATGTCATTTTTCACTGCAGCCAAAAGAATGATAATTTCACCCAGGGAGGAGAATTATTCTCCATATGACAGATCCTAAAACAAAAAGTCATGTAACTATAGTAAATGAAATGTGGAAAAGTAGGGAAAGGGTTTTGGAGTACTTCCTTTCCTTCCTTTTTTTAACAGTTACACTCAGATCCATCGAGTAGATGTCCTATAAGTGACCATTCCTACTGCAGGACTGTGTACTGTTGTACTACATTAAAAAATGCTCTGATGAATCTTTCCCTCTTGTATTTAGCATTATTGACCTGATATAAACTCTGAGAAATAAAATCGCTGAGTTAAAGGGCATGAATATTCTTAAATGACTATTCATTCACAATTCATATTACCAAACTACTTTCAAAAATGGTTGTAGCAATTCACACTGCTTCCAGGAGTGCCCAAGGACACCAATTTTACCACTTCTTTACTATCATTTGACATTAACAGTTTTTTTCTCTAATAGGTGAAAAGTAGAACTTTGTTGCTTTAATCTGAATAGTGAGATTGAACATTATTGTATATGTTGGTCACTAGTTGCATTTTATCTTTTGTGAATTATATCTTCACATCCTTTGTCCTCTGACTTATTAAGCATTTTTTAATTGTTTTGTGTGAGTTCTTCTATGTAACATAGACATTAACCCTTTGTATTTGCAGTAAATAAATCCTCTTTTTTAGGTAACAAAGGAAAACCTGTTCATCATTCCCTTATGATTTTGAATAGTCTTCTAAGCTCTGGAAATTCTTCCATCTCCAGAGAGTTAATAAATATTCTATTCTGTTTTCTCCTACTTTTTTGTTTTTTTTTTAAAGTATATTTAATTCTTTAAGCTCTCTAGAATTCATTTCAGGATATGGTGTGAGCTGTGGTTTTAAATTCTTCAAAACTCAAAGTACAGTAATAAATACAATAGTTTTTAAACATTTTCAATTTTATTATATATTTTTCATTTTATTCTTAATTCATTTCAGAATATTGAATTCAATTAATTTATTAAAATTTCATAAATTCACTGGTGAAGGGGAGGGAGTTCAAGAACAGCAAAGGAATGAAAGGTACATTTTACATATAAATGCCTCTGTCTAGTCGTGGGTGATTTTTTTCTTGTATCATTTTTTGGTTTGTTCTTGCTTTTGCAAATGGAGACTTGGGTAAAGATATATCTACAAAGCCTGAGAGCCCTTAATTATGGGTGGTTCTGGGAAGAATTCTTAGAGGGAATGACATCTGGATTAAATGGACCTTTCAGAATCAAGGCAGATAAAATTAAAGAATTAAATCAGAATTGAGATTTTTAACCAGAGAGTGAAAGGCATTCCAAGAATTAGTGTGAGTTTCAAGTCAAGGCTAAGTGGAAAAAAAAAAAAAAAAAAGTTAATTAGTGAGTACATGTATTCACCAACCCTGAGTGGCAGGCATGTTGAGGACCACTTAGTAAATACAAGCATGTGTATATTTACAAGAACTCTACCAGTCTAGGGTAGGAGATAAAAATATAAGCAGGTACACACCAGCCATGTGTAGGACAAGGGATATGGGATCTGGAACGGGAGCACTTCTGAATTAGTGCTATAAAATCCCTACACACTATTGGCTTTGAATACTAGCAATTACCCTTCTGTTCCCCTCAAATCACTTTAAGTTGTAATGAGTCTTGGACTATAGTTTCTTCCAGCTTCAGTTATCATCCAACCACCCCAGGCTGCACAAATATTTCTTGTGTCCTTCATCATGACAAAGGACTTCCACCAACTTTTAATTGCCAGCTGACCATGACCTTCTTCTTCCTCCGATCTTCTGCCAGGTTCTCCACTGACCCAATCCACCTGGAAGCCAGTACACACAGGGCTTTGTTGATGAAGTCCTTGAGTCCTTGTAGCTTCCCAGGGCCTAAAGAAGAGGGGAGAAGCGTGGGGACTGGATTTGGAGGGGAAAGAGAAAAAAATCTGGATCGTATAAGAATGTCCCATGTTATACTATTTATTGTTTCTGAAATTCAGATTTTACTGGGTGGCCTGTGTTTCTATCTGTGAAATCTGCTGCCATTCTCCCCCTCATTCACTGTGCTCCAGCCACACAGGCCTTTCTGTTCCCAGATGCACCAAGCTCATTCCCAGTCTCAGAGCCTTTATCCTTGCTTCTCCCTTGCCTAGAACATTCCTTTTTTTTTTTTTTCTTTGGAGACAGTCTCGCTCTGTTGCCCGGGCTAGAGTGAGTGCCGTGGCGTCAGCCTAGCTCACAGCAACCTCAAACTCCTGGGTTTAAGCAATCCTTCTGCCTCAGCCTCCCAAGTAGCTGGGACTACAGGCATGCACCACCATGCCCGGCTAATTTTTTCTATATATTTTTAGTTGTCCAATTAATTTCTTTCTATTTTTAGTAGATTTGGGGTCTTGCTCTTACTCAGGCTGGTCTCGAACTCCTGACCTCGAACTATGCTCCCGCCTGGGCCTCCCAGAGTGCTAGGATTACAGGCGTGAGTGACCACGCCCAGCCTAGAACATTCTATGCCATATCTTCACACAGCTGTGTCTGTATCATTCAAATATCAGCCCAAATGTCACTCTATCCTGACTGCACTTCCTCTCAGTCTCCATCATCACTCTTTATAAAAGTTAACACTTTCTGGAATTATTTATTTGTTTACTTATATGTCTGTCCTGTCTCCCTTTAGTAAAATTAAGTTTCATAAGGGCAAAGGCCTTGTTAGTTGCTGTATCCCTAGCATGTGACACACGCCTGGCACTTAGTAGGCACCCAATAAATATTTGTTAGATGAATGAGTGAATCACACCCCAAACCCTGCTCTATAAGATTTAAAGTTAAGAGGACCTGCTAGGGGTAGACCAGCTGGAAGTAACAACAACAAAAACGTTTTAAGAAAGGTCAACATGAGGTCAGGCACATTGACTCATGCCTGTAATCCTAGCATTTTGGGAGGTCAAGACGGGAGGATTGCTTGAGGCCAGGAGTTTGAGACCAGCCTGAGCAAGAGCTAGACCCCATCTCTACAAGAAGTAGAAAAATTAGTGGACCTGGTGGCATGTGCTTGTAGTCCCAGCTACTCAGGAGGCTGAGGCAGAAGGATCACTGGAGCCCAGGGGCTTGAGGGTGCAGTGAGCTTTGATGATACCACTGCACTCCAGCCCAGGCAAGAGACTGTGGAAGGAAGGAAGGAGGAGGGAAGGAAGGGAGGGAGGGAGGGACAACATGGATCCTGGACAAAACTGCCTTGAAGAAAGGGCAAGCCATCGCTGTGGGTTGCTAATGCTGGAAGATCCTTCAGACCCAGCTTCCCCTCACAAAGTTTGTGCTGTACTGAGCAATGACTGAATGAGGAAATGGGAGTGCCTGGCTTACCTCGGCACTGAGTCATCTTCAGCTGTTGAGGATCTGTGGAGGACAAGTGTTTTTACTGCAACCCTTGTGGCAGCAAGAAATAATGGGGCAGCCAAGTCCCAGGACTGAGCTCTCTTCCTGCTGGCATGCAAAGTCAGCTAGAGCTCCCCACCATCCCACATGGACCCCCACAAAACTGGGAGATTTAGAGGCAATTCAGGATGAAGGGGGAACCTCAGAGAAGGGGCACATGGGACTTCAGGTAGTTTTAATAAAAACTCTCAAAAATTTCAGAGCAAGGCTAATAATTACACCTCCAGTTTCATAATCATGGAGGCTACAGATGGCATATTGGGGATCTGGAAGGGGGATGGTAATAAGTCATAAATAAGTGGGTAATGGTGAAGCATAAATTGAGAGGGAGAAAATGTTGCAATAAATAGTTAAAAATAGGTGGGGAACAGATTTGGGTGGGGCTTGCAGACTATATAAAGAAGCTCGACCAGTCTGGGCAACATAGCAAGACTCCATCTCTACAAAATAAATGTTTAAAAAGTTAGTCTGGCATGGTGGCTCGTGTCTGTAGTCCTAGCTACTCAGGAGACTGAGACAGGAGGTTCACTTGAGTCCAGGAGTTTGAGGCTGCATTTAGTTATGATCTCACCACTGTACTCCAGCCTAGGGTGACAGGGTGAGACCCTGTCTCAAAAATAAATAAATAAGAAGAAGAAAAGAAGCTTGGACTTTACCCAGAGGGCAAGTGGGAGCCACAATGAATACTAAGCAGGGGAGAGATTCTAGGCTCTGGATTGACTTGTACTTGGAGAGATTTTCTATACTCCTGTGTATTAAAGGGAACAGCACTGCAGCTAAGAGTACAGACCCTTAATAGCCTATTGAAGAAAGATGATGTAAGTGTGAATAATAATAATATCATTTTTATAGCAATAGACATAAATTAAACCAGGCACTTACTAAGCCCATTACATACTTAACCTTGCTTAAGTCACAAGGACCCTACCAAGTTGGCATTAGTGTTAACATCTCCATCTCACAAGTAAACAAGGTCGTGAGAATAATTTCCCCGAGATCTCTCAGAACCCAGGTGTGTCGGACTAGAGTGCTCTCTTCTCTCCCTTGGACTAAGGCCATCGGAAATGGGGAGGAAAAGGAGGCAGACGTGAAAAAGTTCCTATTATTGGCATTAGATGGTGACGGTAATGCGATTTCGTTCCTTCACCACACATTCAAGAACTTAATGCCGTATCTCGGAAGAGACAAAATTGATTAAGGTGTCGGTGAGAAACTAACGTTTAATACAATATAAAACTTCCCACAGTGCAGAGTTTCAACGCCATTCGAATCCTTTGATCCCAATTTAGCTCAAAGACCAAACCCGCTTGCCCTCTCCCGGTGGCGCCGCCCGCCCCCCGGCGCCCCGCCCCCACGCGCCACACCACGTCCCGCCCTTGCGCCCCGCCCCGCCTCTTGCACCCTGCCCGGCCCTTACGCCCCGCCCCTTGCGCCGCGCTCCGCCCCCACGCGCGGAGCCTGCTGCTAGGGGCGTCTCCGTGGGCCACGTGGTCGGGCGACGCTTCCGGGTTGGCTGTGGTGGCTGCAGCGGCTGCGGCGGTGCAGGGACCGAAATCTGGGCGGCGCAGAAGCCCCTGAGGCGGGCCTGGCGGATCGGAGGGCTGACGCTGGCCCGGTACGGGGGCGCCCGCCAGGCAGCGGGGTGGGCTGGCCGCGACTGGGACCCAGCCGGGCGCCCCTGAGAGGTAGGTCCGCCGCGCGCCCGCCGTCCACGGGCTGGGGACGCCCGGCTGCGTACCCTCGGCTGCGTCTATTCTACCCAGACGTCCGCTCCTCTGGCGGGCCCGACGATCCTGACCCGGGATCTGGAGGCTTCCCCGGCGCCGCCGCTCCCTGCTCTGCCGGCCCGGGGCTCCGGGGGGCTTCATGCGCCGGCTGGCGCCAGCCTGGGATTTCCACGCCACCCTTCCACAGGGAGGCCCCTTACTGCTTGCGTTATTATCATGTTATTGCGGCTACCCCAAATTCACATTGCACATGTACGTTTTCTTCACCTTTTTCAATATTCCCACAGAAGAAATGGCCAATATGTGAGATGGAAGCAGCGTAGTTCTCATTGCTATATTTGTGCAACCATAGAAAGTTAGTGCTGGGAAGGACTTTAAAGGTGATTAATCCCATTCCTTTCTTTTAGAGAAGAAAACAGACCCTGGGAGGCTACATGGATAATGGAAAGTCACCCAGCTGGATAACGGTGCAACAGGAATGAAAACTCAAAACTACATTTTAAAATAGATTTTTTTTAATGGTGAAATTCAGTTAATCAGGTTAAGTGAATAGTAGGTTCATGTATTATGGGATTAACGTTTTATACAATGCTTCCTCCTCTTTAAACACTGTTTTCTTATTTCAGATTTAAGCCTTCTTGGCTTCTAAAGAAAATGGCAGAAACATCACCAGCGCCTTCAGGGCAGTTTGTTGTACACTCTGACACTCACAGTGACACTGTCCTGGCCAGTTTTGAGGATCAGAGGAAAAAAGGCTTCCTCTGTGACATTACTTTAATCGTGGAGAATGTGCATTTCCGAGCCCACAAATCCTTACTTGCTGCCAGTAGTGAATACTTCTCAATGATGTTTGCAGAAGAGGGGGAGATCGGCCAGTCCATTTATATGCTGGAGGGCATGGTTGCAGATACCTTTGGTATCCTGCTGGAATTTATCTACACAGGTTATCTCCACACCAGTGAGAAAAGTACAGAACAAATCCTGGCTACGGCTCAGTTCTTAAAAATCTATGACCTGGTAAAGGCTTACACAGACTTCCAAAATAATCATAGTTCCCCAAAGCCAACGACTTTGAACACTGCTGGTGCTCCAGTGGTTGTTATTTCTAATAAGAAAAATGATCCTCCAAAGCGGAAACGGGGAAGACCCAAAAAAGTCAACAGTTTGCAGGAGGAGAAATCAGAACTGGCTGCAGAGGAGGAAATACAACTAAGAGTGAACAATTCAGTTCAGAATAGACAAAACTTTGTGGTTAAAGGAGACAATGGTTTACTGAATGAAGAGATTCCAACAAAAGAAAAGGAAGACACCGAGCCTGCTTGTGCACCAGGTAGAGTGGAAGACATGCCAACTGAAAAAGATGAGAACTATGATCCCAAGACTCAGAATGGACAGGACAACCAGAGTCGGTACAGCAAACGGAGGATCCGGAGATCAGTCAAACTTAAAGATTACAAACTTGTTGGAGATGAAGATGACCAGGGTTCAGCCAAGAGGATTTGTGGAAAGAGAAAGCGCCCTGGCGGCCCTGAGGCCCGTTGTAAAGACTGTGGCAAGGTCTTCAAGTACAATCATTTTTTAGCAATCCACCAGAGGAGCCACACAGGTAATGATGCTTCCAAAGCTTCTTGCAGTGTGTTTTGGAATTTGGAGTAGTAATGATAATAGTAGCTTTTATTTATTTGCAAAGGCAAAATAAAGCCTTTATAATGTTACTGCATTTAATTTTCACAACCACCCTTTGAGGTAGACAATATCCCCATGGTACAGATGAAGAGACCGAGTTCCAAAGGATTTAAATAACTTTCCCAGGGTCACCCATGTAGTGACAAAACTGGGATTTGAACCTAGATGGCCTGATTCCAGAACCCCTCTTATTTGGAATTGTTGGTTCAAGGCTTTAACGTCCAGTTATGGAGAAGTAGCCCAATTTACTCTGCTTTCTGATTCTTGAACATTCCTTACTTTGATCGTAGCCATGCTTTTGCCCAGGTCTTTGTGGACAGCTTTCTTATTCAGCCATCTAGATGTAAATTCTTTCTCCTTTTTGGTTCCCCTAGCCCAGTCCAGGCCAATAGACCCTTTGATGATGATGGAAATGTTATATAGCTGTGCTGTCCAATATGGTGGCCAGTAGCCATGTGTGGATTTTGAGCACTTGAATTGTGGGTAGTGTGACTGAGAAACTGAATTTTAATTTTTATTTTCGTTAATTTAAATTTGAATAACCACATGTGGTTAGTGGCTACTATGTTGGACAGTAGCCCTAGCCAGAAATCCCTTCCTCCTTTGACTCCTCTCTGAGGTGCTTAATTCACTGTGCTTTGGATCAGGTTGTGATTGCCATTTGTATATCCCTCAACTTACTGTATAGGGACTCAAGTATAGGGACTGGTGCTTGAATCTTCTCATAACATCTGGCAGCTTGCTCTTGTGTCATCCAGCATCTGCTGCTGTGGTTCTCAACCTACACATTAGAATTGCCTGGGCAGCTTCTAAAACTACAAGTGCCTGGGCCCCATCCCAGAACTTCTGATTTAATTGTCTAGACCCTTGGTGCTTTTAAAAGCTCCCCAGAGATTTTTACCTACAGATAGGTTGAAAACCCTGAATTCTGTTACTTAGACCACAGTAGATACTTGAGAAATATTTGAACTGTAATAGGTTGTATTTTGGTTATTTTTGTCAAAGATTTGTATGTACATAGGTTAGAGTTAAATCATTCTACAAGACTTAAGAAAAAAATATCATGTAGGCTCTTTCCTTTTGCCCCCCAGTATAGATGGTCCCCGACTCACGATGGTTCAACTTACAACTTTTCAACTTTACAGTGGTGCAAAAGTGATATATATTCAGTAGAAAGCATATTTTGAATTTTGAGTTTTGATCTTTTCCCAGGCTAGCACTATTCGGTATTATGCTCTCCTGCAGTGTTAGGGGGCAGCGGCGAGCAGCAGCTCCCAGTCAGCCACCACCGCAAGGGTAAACAACCCGCTCAGCACTCTTAAGTGTATTAGGTGCATGTTTTTATTTACAATATTTTCAACTTATGATGAGTTTATCAAGTCGTCGCCCCATTAGAAATCAAGGAGCATCTATATTCTGAAATTTTGCAGTCACTTTAGTGTGAATCTGTTTTCTTCCATTTGGGTAGATACCAGCTAGATCTGCACAGTTTGGAAACTACCTTTCAGTTCACATTTTCTTGAATTGTTTCATAGGTGATTTCCTCCCCTCTGTTTTCTCTGATCTGTCTTTCCAGAACTGCTGTTTCTATTTCCTTTTTTTTTTTTTTTTTCACTTCTAGGAGCTCTTTTTTTCACAGTGTAATACCTTACCTCTGAGCATGTTAATGATAACTTTGACATATTTGTTAGACTTTACCATTTTCTTCATCCTGGGCAAGTTGCTTTTTTTTCTTCTTGTTTGTTTTGGTATCTGTCTCTTCTACTAAGGGGTTTCCTTGAATGCTTGAAATAAAATAAAAATAATAAAAAAATAAAATCACATTTGATAATATGCTACAGTGGGTTGCTAAAAGCTCCCAGCACACTGCGTGTGTGGAGAGAGCCTGTAAATGGTGGCCTTGCTGGAGGTGGTGTGGCTGGACCCTACTTCCTTGCTGGTGCCTGGCTTCAGCATCTTTGCTGTCTTACCTCAGGCCTTTCACATTCCAGTAGAAGACCTTCACTGTCCCTCCTGAAGGTGATAGGCCTGACTGCCACCCTATAGAGCTAGAGGGGGAAGAAGGCTGGGGGGGGAGGGGAATCTCATCAACCCAGATGTAAATGTTGACTTACTCTCTCTGTGGTGGTCCCACTCAGCTGTGCCTGGCAACCCCTAATCCAGAGACCCTTTGTTTTACTGTCTTCAGAGAATATTCTCCATTGTCTGCTAAGGAGAGGGCAAGTTTCCTGACTGTGTAGAATGGGAGACTGGATCTGGGGTCTAGCCACCTTTGAAACAGACTGTCGTTTGTCCTCCCTCACCCCTCTTTCCAGAGATAGCAGGTGCCACCCATTCCTAAGCCTTTTGGAGGCTGTGTCTTAAAAATTAGGTTGTGTCAGTGCTACTCACTGTTGGCTTGGGATTCATCTATTCCAGGTTTCAAAATTTTAATGCTGATGTTGTCTCATATGTTCATTGGCCTTTTGGATGTGTGCCTTTTAAGAGAAATCCCTTTATTCTTATTTTAATTTGGGAGGGAACAGAAAGATGTGCAGATTCTTGCTTACACCATGTTTCTTCGGCTCTTATTTCAGGGGAGCGACCTTTCAAATGTAATGAGTGTGGAAAAGGCTTTGCCCAGAAGCACTCCCTCCAGGTCCACACCAGGATGCACACAGGCGAGCGGCCATACACCTGTACCGTGTGCAGCAAGGCTCTGACCACCAAGCATTCGCTGCTGGAGCACATGAGTCTGCACTCAGGTAGCTGGGCTTGCATCAGAGGGCCAACTGCCAGCAGATTCCCATCACCAAGGGTGGACATTACCAAGATCTAAACGATGTTTTCTCAGCCTGACATCATTTCCCATGTAGTGTCATTGAAAGACAGAATTATACATCTGTCCGAGTGTAGTTTAGAGTTCTGCACAGCACTGGTCCTTAAGCTAGAGCCTATAAGCTGGTTTCCAGGAGTTCAGTGTGCAAATATGTTTTATTAAATTATTTTACTTTGGGTGCCTTTGGAGGAAACTTAAATTCTCCAGTTCTACCCCAGTCTCCACCACTCTCTATTGCCTTATATACCTTTGCACATTTATGTTTCTGCAGTAGACTGTGAAGGCTTTTGGGTTTGCAGACAAGTCACTTGTATCATTTGTAGAAAATGGGGACCTGGGCCCACTGTGGTATTTACCTTATTGGCAAGCACTGTAGGTCTTTATAGGTTTTTGCATGTTTTAGTGTTTTGGTTTTTTTGGCAGGACAGAAGTCTTTTACCTGTGATCAATGTGGAAAATATTTCAGCCAGAAAAGACAACTAAAGAGCCATTACCGAGTTCATACAGGTACAATAAAGTGAGAGAAATTTTGGATTGGTGGGGAAGAAATGCAAATGCAAATTGTTTCTTAAACATTAGGTTCATATTGTAGATGATAAATGGGTATTTGGGAAAGAGAGTCTTAGATAGCAATCTCAATTAGATGTTCTCCTGTTATCCTATGCTACCTGTGAATTGTATTTAATTTTTATACTCCAGTTTTGGTGCCACACACAGAAACCCTACAGAATCAGTATCTTTCAAAAATGCCACTTGCCCAAGGAGGAGGCTTCAGTTGATTGGTGATTAGTGGTGCGTGGACAGAGACATCATCCCCCTATGGCTGTCAACCCAGGCTTTCTCCCACATGGTTCTACCTGTTGCCCTTTTTTTTTCCTGCCAACTGATAAGAAATGAATGTGGGTTGGGAGATCATCTGTGGCCACGGTCACACCAGTCCTTGAAGGGAAAAGGAGATGGGAGGATTAGAAGCGTCCCAGCTGTCTGGAGGGGAACCAGTGAGTTGAGGTGCATAGGAAAATACTAACTGTTACCAAGTTAGTAAAAAATTTTGTTGTTAAAGTACCATATTTAAAGTGATTATTTTTCAGGGAAGTGCTTTAACACAAATCACTGAAGAAATGCAGGGAGAACGTATATGCACTGACACTTTTTTTATTGTTGCGACAAGGCCACTCATTACCGGAATGCAACCACTGCCATCGCAAATTCATGGATGTGTCTCAGCTAAAGAAACATATGCGAACACATACAGGTAAAACTCCATCTCACCCATCCTCCCTGGTATACTTGACATTTTCAGGAGTGTGAGGAGCGAAGTTCTCTTGAGTCCCCTCCTCAGCCTGTATTTGGGAATGTTTATTGTAAATTTGGTGGGAGTTTTATAAGTAGATTGCCTAAATGCCCAAGACAGAATGCTATCAGCACTGTCTGTGGGAAAATCACATCTTGTAGGTTAGCAAAACCTACAAAAGGAGATTACTTACCGAGTACTATTCATATGTGAAAATTGTTTATACCACAAAATGTACGAGTCTGAGTATGGTTCTCGGTTTCACTTTTAATTTACGGCAGCATTGAAAATTCTAAAGATAATTTTTTTAGAAAAGGAAGCAAAATGAAACAGACACTAAGGTAGCATAGATACTGAGAATTTTTTCACTTTCTGCCCTAGCACCAGCACTTACAAACTTAAGCATCGCCACCTCCAGAAAAATCAGCTTCAGGGATGAAGAGGAGGCAAGATTGAGTAGAGCAGGGCAAATTTTTTTCAGAAAAGTAAAAATGTGGTTCTTTTACACCTTTTGCTAAAGAGCACATATTAATAATAAGCCTGTTAGATTTATTAACAAAAACTTTCCATTATAAGTTAATTAATGATACTATTGCCTACTAAAATTATATATCACATTGGTTTATGGTGCTTTGGACATTCTTTTTTAAAATATACGTTTTTCTTAAAGTCAGTAAATGTCTCATAGGGTATGAATTTTATGAAAACAGGCTCTATGCAGTCTTTCTACAGACATTATCATTAATAGGGTCTGTGAGATTTAATTTGTCCATTGACCACATTCTTACTGAGCAGTTACTGGGAGCCGGGCGCTGTTTCAGGCCCCGAGGATGCGGCAGTGAAGGAGATGGACAGGGCACCTGCATTGAGGGGCCGACACTGAACGGAGGAGACTGAGAGCGAACGTGCATGTAACATGTTAGTTGGTGTGAGCACTGTGAGGAATAAAAGGCCAGGTACAGGCAGGTGAGCTGCTCTTGTGTGGGAGGACCGATTTGGGAAGGCATCATGGATGAGGTGGGATCTTGGATGAAGATTAGAATGCAGTGGTGGAGCAGACTGTCCAGGAGAGGGCATTCTAGGCAGGGGAACAGCAGACACAAAGCCCTCAGGCAGGAGTCTTTGTGACGGGCTGGAGAGTTGCTGGGAGGCGAGAATGCCAAGGCAGAGCAAGGCTGGAAGTGGGAGGGGATCAGAGATAGCTGGAGCCCATGTGGTCCAGGGGTTCTCAGGTTAGCCGCATGCTTCAGTCACCCAAGAGGCTTTTTTTTTGAACTCCCAAAATTCTGATTAACTTGACCTAGGGTGTAGCTTCAGAATTTTTGAAAGTACCCCTCCGTAATTCTAATATGCACTCAGGCTGAAGGACTTTGAGTTTTATTCTAAGTGAGGTAGCTTTACTGAAACAAGTAATATGACATGACTTAGAATTTTAATAGGTTCACTCCAGCTACCATGTGGAGTGGGGTAAGGCAGTGGTGGAGACACAGTGGACCGTCAGAGGCCCTACCAGGCTATGGCGGTAGTCAGAGGCTTGGCACAGTGCGGTAGCAGCGGAAGTCATGGAAAGTGGTCCAGTTCTGGATATATTCTAAGGAAGAGTTGACGTGATTTGCTTATGATTGGATGAGGAGGCAGAAGCAACTAGAAGAAGTTAGATTTTGGTCCCATTGGGTCTAAGATGTCTAATTTCTTTTTTTCCCCCACCCCAGAGACAGGGTCTCACTATACTGCCCAGGCTGGAGTACAGTGGCTATTCACAGGCACAATCATAGCTCACTACAGCCTCATGCAGTCCTCCTATCTCAGCCTCCGAATAGCTGGGACTACAGGCACACAGCACTGCACCTGGCCTGACATGTCCATTTGACGTCCAGTTACAGGTGTGGAGCAGGCAGTTGGATATTCGAGTTTAAGGGAGAGATGCAGGGAGAGCTCTGGGTTTACACACGTACACATGTGCCTGTAAACAGCGAATGGAGCTGTGATGGGGCTCCCTAGGAGATGGTGGATGGGGGAAAGCGGAGGAGGCTTGGTCATGCTGAGCAGTGCCGGAGAGGAAGCGCCTCCCCTTGGTTTTGCCTCCTGAGCTAAGTGGGAGTAAGGCTTCTGGTCTGTGTGTACCAGTAGGCTTGAAGTGGGGATGAAAGGAGCAGAAGTCTTAGCCCCTACAATTCCAGTGAACCCTTCTCAGCCTGTCTACTTTGAGGAGAAGCAGAAGAGGAAAGTGGAAGACATGTGGAAGGTAAAAAAGGAGAAGGGATTCTGTAAAGTGGTTGACATGACTTAGAAATAAGAAATTAAATCTTCAGAAAAAATGGGTCTCTTCAAGAGACTATGACCCATCTGTCTCTGGCGGCAGCACAGAGAATTGATGTTGGCGTTGCAAGGCATCAGCGTGCTGGTTCCCTGCTCCCCAGGTGTTGAACGGGGACAGCGTGAGAAGCACTGTTGTGCCCACAGGGCTATTCTCAGTTGGAAACCAGGACTGTCGTTCATCTCTTAGATCTTTGTGTGCGCACTCCCTCTGAGTTAGATGTCCTGCACCAAAGTGCTAGAGAAGTCAAAGGCACGTTAGAATTGTTCTGTTCCCTCAGAGAGCATCCTCAGTTGGGGGAGGGGGTTTGAAATGGAGGCAAGGTGTCAGGCAGACATGCAGTGCCAGTGAGGTCACCATGGCTCAGGCTCTCATGCTTGGATCTTGTCCCTGAACGTGAAGCTGGTCAGTCGAGGGACCGAGTCAAGCCAAGCAAATCACGAGCCTGATAAACCAGAGAATGTCTCAACAAAGGGATTGCTCCTTTTTATTGCCCACAGTACCTCCTTTCTGACATCAGTGTACCTGAAAACCTAGTTAGTGACCAGAAGATTGCTTGGTGAGCTGGGGGCGAGTCAAGGGAATTAGCCCAAGCCAGGGAGAAGCCTGTGAGTGACTCCTGACCCTACAGTGCAGTGCCACCCCTCCAGCATCCATGTCACTTGGATGGTGTTAGATAAGCACTGATTCTGCCCAGTGGGCTCCCACTCACTATACGTGGCCCTGCCTGGTAACACTTAATAAAGTTAATTAGGCCACAGTTTTATTCACAGCCTTATTTCCTTGGATTGGATTTGAAGCTTCCTAAATCTCCTCAACTGTGTGTTGGAACCATCCATTAATGTTCTTTCCCATCTTCCTGAGATCTGGGGACCCCTCATCATTGCCCTTATAGAGTCTATATACCATCTATTAAGAATGTCAGTACGGCATGATAAAAGCCACAGCAGCGGTGTGAGCACAGGAAGGAAATTGGTTCAGAAGACGAAGAATGGCGAGTAGACAGGTATAAAACCACATTAATCATGTTAATCAAAAAAGAAAAGGGAAGGTGCGGGTTTTTTTGCCCATTAGATTGGCAAATATGTCAGGAAATATGCATCTTTACTTCCCGTTGGTAGGCATATAATTTGAGAACTTTCTGGAAAGAAGTTTGGCAGTATTTTTCAAAATGTAAACTGCCTAGTTGTGAAGAGATATTTACAGAAGGATATTCATCATAGGACTATTTGTAATGTCACAAGCTTAAAAATCACCTAAATGTTCACCAGTAAGGATGGTAAATTAGGTAAATTTTGGGCTATACACAATGGAACACAACACAGCCTTTTGAAATGGTGGCATGGCTTTACTTGACATGACAGAACAGCACACACAGGATGATCTCATGGTGTAAAGCCGTGTACTCAGGTGTTATATGTACCAACAGGTTTGTCTATGAAGATGTTTATCACAGTGTAAACTGGTTATCTCAAGAGAGGAGACTGTGGAGTGGTTTTTGCTTTCTTTGTACTTTTCAAATTTGATTCTTTTATAATGAATATGGGTAATTTTGTAAGAAAAAGCTGTGTTCCACATGGGAGGCAGGATGCCCAGGTGTGTGGCACTGGACTGCCAGCTGGACGTGCGGGCAGAGAGACCCAGCAGCAGCGCTGTGCCTGCCGTGTTGGGTGGGGGCAGGGTGGTGCAACCAAGAAGGTTACTCAGAGTCTGAGCCGACGGGATAGGAAATCCTGCTGTGGTGCCCAGCAAGCACCCGGTGCTTGGTACTAACTGGAGCGGGTCTGGGATTCACAAGTCATCAGGGTGGGCTCAGTGGAGGAGACTGCTGAGAGGAAGGTCTGGGGGGTACCCAGGAGCTACTTCAGTAGTTCTGTTGACCTCCTGGGTGGGACCTTTAGTCATCCTCATGTCTCTGCCCTGTCCCTTAATCACCGTTGTCTATTCCTGCTGTAACAAACGTCCTGGTCCCTCTGTCTCTCAGGCCCTATCCCCTCACCTTCTTGTCCTTCCTCTCCATCTGCGTCCTACCACCTCCTGGTCCAGGCCTGGAGCCTAGACTGTTACGGGAACTCGTGCCTGGCCCTCCTGCCCCAGCCCACCCTCCTCATCATTCCCAGGTTTATTTTCTTAGTACTTACGTCATCATTCTGCTAAAAACTTCCAGAGCCTCCACAGGGCCTCTGTCCAGCCTTTACGGCTCTTTGTGGCTTGGCCTCCTCTTTGAGCTCCACCGCTCTGCAGAGTGTGTCCTCATCTCGCCCAGTTCACACCACGTGGCCATTTCCAACGCCAGCTTTCTAGTCATAGCATTTATGCTAGTGCCCTGGTCCGGGCTTCTCTCTGGTCTGGCCGGATCCTGCCTCCACACACATCCACCGTCCTGTCTGCACTCGGTATTGTTGGTGCACTCGTTTTAATGTTTAGTCAAGCACAGCTCTGCGTCACGTGATTACTATGTAGCCTGCACTTTGTTGATGGCCTATCAGTGTTTCAGAACTGCATAAACTTAATGAGTCTCAGCTGAAGGTGGTAGAGCTGTACACAAGGGAACAAATCAGAAACCAAGGAGTTTGAAGACTTCCCCCAGATTCACCTTGGCTAGAAAAATTGGTCTTCTTACTTTCCTGCTTACACCCTCAAGGACCTTCAGCTTCAGGCTGTTGTTCCAGGAAAGAATTTCTGTTATTTTAAGCATTTGCCCTTTAAAAACATTTGCCAGCAGACTTTCTGAGATGTTGTAAACCCAGCTGGAATTGAATAAAATTAACAATTAACATTGTTACACGTATTTCCCACACAGAACTGTACAATCACATGCAAGAGCAGGTGCTCAGTCTTTGAATCTGGTGACGGAGAAAACCATCTGAGATCAGGGTGGGCCCCAGCCCTGATGTAGAAAGCTATAGACGGGCAATAGCAGTGGCCTGGTCAGTATAGGAATGGCAAGTAGACAGGTGTGTTCTGTTTAACTGGAGCTTGGAGAAATGTCTTGCTTGAATTTGCCAGTGACTGAAAGGGAAGCACACTGATGATCCTCTGCTCCAGGCTGCCCTTATCGCTGGCTGTTCTCTAAGCAGGATTTTGCTGCTTGCCTTTTTTTAAAAGCAATTAGTTTCCTCACCTGCATTAGAATCACTTAATTTTTTGTCTGTTTTGGGGTTTTTGTTTGCTCGCTTGGTTGGGTTTCTTTGAGACAGAGTCTTGCTGTGTTGCCTAGGCTGGTTTCAAACTCCTGGGCTCACGAGACCCTCCCTCAGGTTTTCTGTAGCTGGGACTACAGTGCACGCCACCGCACCTGGCTAGTTTTATTTCTGGGGGACATGAATGACCTGTCATTGTATGTGTAGTGTGCCGACTAACACTGAATAAACACTTGTGGGGTTTTCTGTTCTCTTTTTATATGTAAAAGAGTATTTTAATTCTTTAGAAACTACAAAGACTATACATGGTTTGGAATTGAGGCTGTACCAAACAGTGGCCAAAGAAGAATTGTCCTTCTCTTTTGCCTGGTCACTCAGAAATACAATATCATCAGCTGTGATCGTTGTTGCCTGTCGCCTCACATTATTTTTATCCACATATTCACCATAGTCTACTTTTCCTTCCACATAAATCTGAGACCCCTTTTTCCACATACTGATACGCCACATCTCTGAGGCATGGCGGGAATACTGATATTCTGTGCCATGTTATCATTTGACTGACATCACCCATTTGGTATACTCCACTGTCCCCTGATGACCACATCTCATTTGTTGCTAGAGAAAATATTGTGACTGGATTTTTTCCTTCCACCTGTCTCATGACAGGGTCCTGACCTACTTCCCCAAGTAATTGCACATGATTCAGGGATCTCTCAAGAACCAAAGTGCTAGCTATGTCAGACTCATGTCTTATAAACTGCCAAAGTGCCCGTAATACAGGTCTCCAAAACATGGCTTCTGTTTTCTTTTCTTACAATCTAATTTTTAGACTCTTCCTGACACTCCAGCCCTGACCAAATAAATGCTTGTTGATGGCAGAGAAACACAGTAAGGTCTGGAGCAGTTGCGACATCCCATGTGAGCCTCAGTCCACCCTGTGAAATTCACTCATCAGCAGGGGTTTCTGGAATGGCATGCCTGGGGTACTAGAAGTGGACACACCACAAATTATCTTACATAAGGAGGGGGGTAACATACACAGTGTATGAAATGGTGATAGCATTGTGGAAAAACTAAGTCGAGGCAGTGGACTGAGGGTGCTGCGGGCAGTGGGGCGGGTAGTGCTCTTGGTGGTGAGGAGCCTCCCTGGTCAAGCAGCGAGTGAACCTTCCTGGGAGACATCCTGAGATGAGGTCAGGGAGTTTGGGGTGAGACGTAAGGGTGATCCCTTGTAGGTCAAGGACTTGGGCTTTTATCTCAGGATGAGAAATCATTGGAGTGTTTGCAGTCCCAGTGTGAACTGAGGTGACGGCATCAGTACTCACTCTGGTGGCCGCGTTGACAGTGGATGGCAGGGAAGCAAGAGCAGAAGCAGAAGGCCCAACAGGCCCGGAGTGAGTGAGGGTGGCGTGGACCCGGAGTGGCAGTGGAGGTGGTGAGCAGTGGTCTGATTCTGGATATATGTGGAATGTAGACATAAATGTGATTAATACCTACATCACCCTAGTGCTCAGGAGTCCTTTGGGATCAAGTGGGCTACCTACCCAAGCAGTAAGGCAGGAGAGCAGAGGTTGCTGTTATATTGGGGGTTGGGGTATAGGAGGAGAATACAGGAACAAATACGGTGCCTTCCTTTGTTTCCTGTGTGTGCAAACTTACCTCCTTATTTCAGTTTTCAAGTTTTTAAGGGAAAGCACCATAACTTGTGCTTTCTCTGATCCTGTTGGCACTTTGCACACAGTTCTTAGGTCCAGAGGAGGTATTTGGTGAGTGCTTCATTCATTCATGCTTGTGGAGGATATTGCCTTTGTTCTTTTTATATTGTGAAACTGTGCAGTGGTTTTTGTTTTATGTTGAATGGCTGTTTCTAAGTGCTTTCCTTTTTTTAGGTGAGAAACCATTTACTTGTGAAATCTGTGGCAAATCTTTCACAGCAAAGAGTTCTCTTCAGACCCACATCAGAATCCATCGGTAAAGTTTTGCAGATATTTTTCTCACATAGAGGTCTCAACTTCCCCTTCTGTCTTTCAGTGGGATGACATGTGACACCTACATAGTCCTTTCACCTAAATTGATACTCTGAATTTTCCATGTGGTTTATTATTTTGCTTTACCTTTTCAATAATGAAATTCCTCACTTAGGCAAAATCAGGAATACTGATTCTGACCAGTAAAAGTTTGTGTTACTGATTTCATTTACTGACTTTGGATTTGGGGCTGGGGGTTGGTCCAAAGCTTAAATCTTCAATCAAAAATACATATTAAATTTAGTGTTATATTACTCCCAGGTTGGACTTAAGAGTACTTCCAGTAGCATCACAAATAATTAGGGGCTGCTCAAATTTTTAAATTCACATCAATCATATATACTTATTTGGCCACTATAGTCTTAAACTTGCCTGTGAGTACTAAACAAAACAAAAAAGAACTAAATGTGTCAGGCCGGGCGCGGTGGCTCACGCCTGTAATCCTAGCACTCTGGGAGGCCGAGGCGGGTGGATCGCTCAAGGTCAGGAGTTCGAGACCAGCCTGAGCAAGAGCGAGACCCCGTCTCTACTAAAAATAGAAAGAAATTATCTGGCCATCTAAAATACATATAGAAAAAAATTAGCCGGGCATGGTGGCGCATGCCTGTAGTCCGAGCTACTCGGGAGGCTTAGGCGGTAGGATCGCTTGAGCCCAGGAGTTTGAGGTTGCTGTGAGCTAGGCTGACGCCATGGCACTCACTCTAGCCCAGGCAACAGAGCGAGACTCTGTCTCAAAAAAAAAAAAAAAAAAAGAACTAAATGTGTCAAGTTTAAATATTTACTTTCTTAATCTGAAATAAATCCTAAGGAATCGTAAAATTTTATCACATCTAGCCCAGCCCCATCTGCCACCCTTCCTCAAGTACCACCTCCTCCTTTTTTCTAAGATAAGAAACTGAAGTCCATGGAAACGTGACTTGTTTCAAGTCCTCAGGTTGTAACAGAACTTGTGACTTATGACTTGTAGCCTAGTTAATTTTCCTCTATTCTTGACTGCTTCTCCCTAAATAATCAGCTTATGACTTGTAGCCTAGTTAATTTTCCTCTATTCTTGACTGCTTCTCCCTAAATAATCAGGAAGTAATAAGTATTTCCATTTTTAAAATAAAATGTATATTTTCTTGTAGAGGAGAAAAGCCTTACTCGTGTGGCATTTGTGGCAAATCCTTCTCTGACTCCAGTGCCAAGAGGAGACACTGCATTCTACACACGGGCAAGAAGCCTTTCTCCTGTCCTGAGTGTAACTTACAGTTTGCTCGCTTAGACAACTTGAAGGCCCACTTGAAAATCCATAGCAAAGAGAAACATGTGTCAGATGCCAGCAGTGTTTCTGGCAGTAGTAATACTGAAGAGGTCAGGAATATTCTTCAGCTACAACCATATCAACTCTCTACCTCAGGAGAGCAGGAAATTCAACTTCTTGTAACTGATTCTGTACATAATATCAATTTCATGCCTGGTCCTAGCCAGGGAATCAGCATTGTCACTGCAGAGAGTTCGCAGAACATGACCGCAGACCAAGCTGCAAATCTTACCTTGCTCACACAGCAGCCAGAGCAGCTGCAGAACTTACTTCTTTCGGCTCAACAGGAGCAAACAGAACACATTCAGAGCCTCAATATGATGGAAAGCCAGATGGAATCCTCACAGACAGAGCCAGTGCATGTAATCACACTGTCCAAGGAAACCCTAGAACATCTTCATGCCCATCAAGAGCAAACAGAGGAGCTCCACTTAGCAGCAAGTGCTTCAGATCCAGCTCAGCACCTGCAGCTGACAGAGGAGCCTGATCCGCCACCACCCGCTCACCGTGTGCCCCAGCCCACGCCACTTGGCCAGGAGCAGAGCTGACCTATAAACAACGGTTGGCTGTTCAGTTGGGCTCTTCTCATAAGCCAGCTAGAACAACTGGATTGTGAATGCTTGAAGTCAGGCTCCCTGAAATGCTAACTTGCAGGTCCTTCTGTGAGAGATGTGATACCTAGCTGATGTTTATAATGCTTTCCATACAGGCAGCAAGATGTGTGATACACGTGTGTATCATGTCTAATCTGTAATGATTTGGATTTAGCATTTCAATATTGATGAATGGTTTTCATTCTCATCTACATCTCTTAAAGACGGGGGTAATTTTTCTTTTTGGAGCACTGATTTAGACTTTTCTGTAAGTGTTAAATGTTCACAGCCATAAGTTATGATCTTGCTGACCTTTCCAGTTATACTTTTAATTTTTAGAACAAAGGAAGTCATGTTGGTTGAACTGGATAGAATGGTTGGTTCCACTTTCTTATTTTTCTTAGTCAACACAATTGCCACTACAAGACAAGTCAGGACTAAATATGACAGATCACAATGTTTGTGGAGTTTATCCTTTTAATAACTTCCAATCCCCCAAGATAGACCTTGACATTTAATCTTTGTATGGTACAGTGGGCTCATTGTGTCATGCTTAAGGTAGATTCAAGCTCATGTAAACTAAATGTCTACTTTAATTCAACATTCATACGACAAAGCCAAAAGTATAGGATTTTTTTTTAAAACTGAATTTAACTTTTCTAAGAAACCTGAATTTACATATTTTTGGAAAAGCAGGCTATCAAAATTTTAATTAAAAAGCCTAAATTATGAAATTAGATCAAGACGTTCATCCCGGCCGGGTGGGTGGCTCATGCCTGTAATCCTAGCACTTGGGAAGGCCGAGGCAGGATGATTGCTTGAGCTCAGGAGTTCCAGGCCAGCCTTGAGCAAGAGCAAGACCCCATCTCTACTAAAAATAGAAAAATTAGCCAGGCATGGTGGCACACACCTGTATTCCCAGCTATTTGAGAGGCTAAGGCAGGAAAATCACTTGAGCCCAGGAGATCAAGGTTGCAGGGAGCTATGATAATGCCATTGCACTCCACCAAGGGCAACAGAGTGAGACTGTGTCTCAAAAAAATGAAAACAAAAGACATTCGCCCCAAATAAATTCTGAATTTTTGTCAGAAATGATATTTGATTTTTATGATGAAGTTTATCCTGGAACATAAAATTTTATTCAGTGTAATTTAAGTGTTAAATATTCTCTACTGAATCCTAATTGATCTCTTGAAAATGTTGATCTGTGTGTTGTATCTGATAACTTTCTGGAGGTGGAAGCTTATTATAATCTATTTTTATTGCAGACTAGATTAAATTCCACAAAATGGATATGTCATTTTTAAAAGTCAATATCTTCTCCTAATCTTTTAAAATAACTTTGAGCCTCAGAGACTTAGTAGCCAGTATGTCTGTAACTGTTGTATGATTTTAAATAATCATCAAACGATTACATTATATTTGGGTTAGATTTTCAAGCTCAGCATATTTTATTGAATTTTTTGACCACTTTCACGTAAACTGGTAGAGGATTTTTGAGGAAAAAACGTGGGTACTAGTATATCTAAATTAATAATGTTGGAGAGTAGGGTAATTACTCTAAAATCAATACGGTCTTTACTTCAATTGTTTTCTTGTTTTAGACAGCTTTGATTTCTACCTAACTCATAAAAGTTCTTTGGAGGTTAAAGTAATAGAGAATTCTTGAGGTTTGAGAAAAGGTGAAAACATTTTGGTTGCATATTTGCTAAGCTGTATTTTATTGTATGTAATTCACAAAATTTCCAAAATGACACATATGTGTATCAACCAAAGTAATGTTAAATCAGGCCTGATTAGAGCAAACTTATGATTTTTATAAATACTATTATACCCTAAGTATTATTTCATTTTCTTGATTTAGTTGTTTAAACTGTTTAAATTTATTCTTAAAACACAAAGTTTTTACCAGCTTTTCAAAGCTTGCTGACCCAAATTTTCTCCAGGAAATACATAGTATTAAAGTAAATGAATTTTTACTCACCCTGGATAGCTAGGTAATTATTCAGAAAATATGGTTACATAGCTATTTATAAGTCAAGTTTAACTGGCTTTGTATCAGTCTACCTCTGCACTAGAGAACTATAACATGAGCCACATGGGTAATTTTAAATTTTCTTGTAGCCACATTTAAAAACAAAAGAAGCAGGTGAAATTAATTTTAATAAAAGTTTATTTAATATTTGCCAAATATCATTTCAACATGTAAAATTGTTGTAAAAATGTATTTGTGAGGTAATCTATGTTCTCTTTTTCATACTAAGTCTCCAAAATCTCATGTGTATTTTATACTTCCTGCATATCTCAGTTCGATGCTACTGTTCATTGGACATACTTCATCTATATTTAGATTTCATACAGTTTACAGTTGAAGCCTAGATTCACGTATGAAGTAGCTGCAGACATACTTGAGCTTTTCTTCAATAACTGAAACAAGTGTCAGTTTTTAAATTTATATTAAAATTAATTAAAAGCCAGTTCTTCAGTTGCAGTGGCCACATTGCAAGTGCTTGATAGCCACATGTGGCTAGTGGCTCCTATGTTGGACAGCATGGGCCTCTTTCCAGCTTGAGAGTCAGTCCCAGCCAGAACTAGATTATTTGACCTGCTGTCAAAGGGAAACGAGAAAATGATAGCTTTGTCAATCTAGCCTCTCCCTGTGTCCCAAATACACATTCTGCCCCTTTGAATGAAATCCCTATTTTTAAAGTTCAGTGACTTCTGTACCCAAAGGAAGTGTCATACACAATGTCCTTGAGAAATTATATAGCCAGTGTAATGTTTCACAATTCATTTTGTACTAAATGTGTACAGTTTTTAAAATTGTAACAAACACAGAAATACAAAGTGTGTTTCTTAAGAAATAGAATACTATGCATTTGGGCTACTGAAACATACCGTGTTCTGAAGGCGAATCTTTGGTTTCCTCTCAATAGAGGACTAGCCTTGGGATGACTCTAGCTCCTACCATCAAAATGAGTTACTCCTGCGCTTGCCCGGTGTTTCTTGAAACTACTCTTTCCACCTCTATTCTGTGTTTTTCCTACATTTGGTTCTTGTGTTACAAATGTTGTGAACAGGTTAAATGTTGCTGAGGAATAAAAAAGCTTCTTCTTATAGATGGTTTCCTAGAATTCTCGTTATAGATGTTTACCTAGGTTTTCATAAATGGGAGCAATAACAATATCTGCCACAAATGGAGTCGTTCCCATAGGCCAGGAGCCAAAACAGGTGCATATCCTATCTTACTGTCTCTCAAACCTTTTCCATGTCATGGCACGGAAAAAAATAGCGCTCTGTGGTTACAGGACTCCAGGTACCTCTGGCCACAACTGGTTTATTAATTTGCTGGGGCTGCCGTAACAAATACCACAGACTGGATGGCTTAAACAGCAGAAATTTATTTTCTCAGAATTTTGGAGGGTAGAAGTCCAAGATCAAGGTGTCGGTGGGGTTGGTTTCTTCTGAGGCCTCTCTCCTGGCTGTCTTGTTCTGCCTGTGTTTTCACATGTTCTTCCCTGCGTGTGTGTGTGTGTGTGTCCTGATCTCTTTTAAGGACACCAGGCATATTGGATCAGCCCACCCTAATGACCTCATTTGTAATTTCATCTTTCTTCAAATACAGTCCCTTTCTGAGGTACCAGGGGTTACAACATCATGTGAATTGAGGGGGCGGGCACAGTTGGCCTCATAACAACTGGCATCTGGAGTGAGGAGGGTAGCAGTGTCTGGGACAGACACACCTCTAACCCATTTGAGGTATGTCTTTAATCTTCATGACATTCCAGTGAGGTAATATTATTATGCCTATTTTACAGATGAGAACATGGAGGCCCAAAGAGATACCGTCCATTGCCCAAGGTCATACAGTAAGTGGCAGAGCCAGAACTGGGGAACAGGGCTTTTGAGACAAAGTTGAATTTCTTATTACCTATGATCTGCCTAATGTAGCAGGCACTTGTTACCTATGATCTGCCTAGTTTAGCTTTTTGACTAAACTTGAGGATCTATGTCTGAAATTATAGCATACAATCATAAGCTTTCTACATAAAACAATAATAGTGAAAGTTATGGTAAAATTCAATAACTTCCATATTGATATTCACAATAGTATTTTACTACTATGGATTTAAAGGTTAATTGAAATTTACCAATTGGGTGAAAGTTACTACTAAAGTGAAAATGTCTTAGTTAACACAGACCTCTGTAAGTGAGCCCTTGTTTCAGACTTTTAACTGAGGATATTTTAAGTATAAGACAGATTTATTCTTGTTAATCTTATAAGTATTAAGGTAATTTTTCATCCTTAGCTTTGAAACGTAAATAAGCCTAAGTTCCTAAGAATTGAAAGAAAACCTTTGTCTTGCTTTTGTAAATAGCAGGTATGGAGGAATGACCCCTAAAAAAATCCCCCTTACCTGCCTTTTGTAAATAGCAGGTTATCAAGGAGTGACCTCTAAAAGAAGCTGGAATGTCATTGTGATAGTTTATCCTGCTTTCGAATTCTTTACAGGTAATTAAGCAGCAAAGAACTTTAGTTGACTGGAATATATACATATGTGTGTGTGTGTGTCATTCTCACTTGAAAGGTATCACATTAAAAAAGCTTTGAAACTAAAGCACATTTAGTCAGATTTTCAATACAAAACGTAGGCACTTGAACACGCCTTAGGTAGCATTAGCAAGGGATCTTAGCTTTTATTATGTGAGTTTGGGAAGTATTCAGTGTGAAGTGTGGAAAAGGAAAAAAAATTGAGCAGGGGTCAGGGTAGGGAACTTTTATTCTGAATTCTTATAAATATGAATTTGAAGATGATTTTCCAGAAGAATAGTTTGGCCCTTGGTTTTAGTTTACTTTTATACTTGTTAAATTAAAAGTTAAACTGAATCTTCGTTAAGCTAAATCAGAATTTAAAAAAAAAAAAACATTTTCGGGGGGGAGGGGGAGCAAGGGCAATATACATATCCTAAACTTTTGTACCACCATAATATGCTGAAATAAAAAAAAAATTTTTTAAAATCCACATCTTGGCCGGGCGAGGTGGCTCACGCTTGTAATCCTAGCACTCTGGGAGGCCGAGGTGGGTGGATCGTTTGAGCTCAGGAGTTCGAGACCAGCCTGAGCAAGAGCGAGACCCCATCTCTACTAAAAATAGAAAGAAATTATATGGACAGCTAAAAATATATATAGAAAAAATTAGCCGGGCATGGTGGTGCATGCCTGTAGTCCCAGCTACTCGGGAGGCTGAGACAGGAGGATCCCTTGAGCTCAGGAGTTTGAGGTTGCTGTGAGCTAGGCTGACGCCACGGCACTCACTCTAGCCTGGGCAACAGAGTGAGACTCTGTCTCAAAAAAAAAAAAAAAAAAAAAAATCCACATCTCAGATAATTTTAGTATGATTATGTGACTTCTGGAAAAATTTTTCTTATAATCAGTGTTTGAAGGGCAAAAGCAGTCTTATAAACCAAAATAGGGAAAGTATTTAAACTGATCCTGAACCTCCCTGCAGCCTCTCAAGAGTCCCTTGTGTTATCTTGGAGTCTATGAAATCATAATTATGCTTTGACTTCTGGGGAAGGTATTGAATAAAAAGTAGCACACAGAAGGATAAGGTGGGAGGGAAGAACAGGAAAGAAGGAGGGACCCAAATTTGTGATCTACCCACTAAGCCAAGAGGGAAAGCTGCCAATCATTCTTGATGGGGCCCACCCCCTACAACAGTGCATCACCATGTTATGTCAGATCCACCGTGAAATATCTTTTGAGTCCATCCACTCTCCCATCCTCATGGTACCCCATGTCTCTTGCCTGGACTCCTGCAAGGCCTGGCTGATCTTTCTACCCCCTCCCGCCACCCCCTGCTCCACTGGAAGTGGTGATCTACTTGGGCTCACCATTGTCCCCTTGGCTTAGCATCCAGCAGAGTGCCTTGCTAAATGAATGGATTTGCATTATTTATTAAGATAAATACGATCATGTCTCTGCCTAAAATCCTGCCGTTTCCCACCGCACTTAGAATAAAATCCAGCATCCAGCTTCCTCATGGGCCGCCTTCCCAATTCTCACTTCCAGGCGCACTGGCTTCCTTGCTGTTCCCTAAACACACCCAGCTCTTTCCTGCCTGAGGGCTTTGGGGCAGGTGCTTCTCGCCTTGAAAGTTGTCCCCACTCTGACTCACAACTACTCACCTGTCAGAATTCAGGGAGGCCCGCCCTCGCCCTCTAATCTCAATCAAGCCACCCTGTCATATCCTTTCATTGCACTCACTACTCTGCAGCTCAGATGTGATTAATTATTTTTACATCAGGAGCTGTGTCTCTCTGGCCATTCTGCAGCCACAGCTCTCAGCCCAGGACTTCGTTCTTTGAAGTCACTGACCTGCAGATGCAAGGCCATATTATAGGGTGGCTTAAACATGTCACCTTCAGCAGCTGGGACCTAGTTTCTGGCTGCAGGCCCAGGAGATGAGATGTTGGGAGGCGAAGTAAGGATTGCACTTAGAGGCTCATGGCCACTGCTGCGGTGACTATTTGTGAAAACATTAGAACAGATTCTTTTAAAACTGAAGTTTCATGTGTCAGCCACTTATTTGTTCCAATATGAACTGGCTGATGTGATTGAGCTGCCAGGGTGGGTGTTGGGGGAATGTGTGCAGGAATGTGCAGTTTTATAGTTCTATATAACACATAGAATGTGAGTCAGGGCTCAAGAAGAGTGCTTATGGATAAGTAATAAGGAGTATTTTAGCTTTATAGGATCAGTTTTGGTGTTTTTGTGTTGTTTTGTTGTTTGTTTGTTTGTTTGTTTTTTTTCTTGGAAGAAACTCTGTAAGTAGAACTTGGTTTGGGTCTTCTATACATTTCTTAGGGCCAGCAACATTGAATAACAGGATTTCAGAACTGAAATGGGCTGACGAGGTTGAGTGACTAAACTGCATCCATTTAAAGATGAGAAGACTGAAAGGTGGTGACTTGCAAGTTTACACCAGGCTGGTGTGAAGCAAAGCTGGATTCTGCCAGGCCTTCTGGATTCCAGACCTATGTATTCCCCATACTTTATGCTCCCGTGTAAGTCTGTAATCAGCATAAATTTAAACTCCAAGTCAGCAGGGTTTTTTAGCACTGATGAACTCCCTTTTGTTTTGTGATCTTTCTTAAAGACAAATTTTGCGATTTGCTGTTCAGAGAGCCACATAACCCTTTTGGCTGTAACTGAAGTCATGAGTCAAGCCAGACCCTGTTGGCCCTTTGCAACCGTGGAAAGCCAGAGCAGCCAGTTGTTTGCCATCTAATGAAAGGGATATAGGATGGTTCTAAAAGCCTCGTAACGGGCTGTGGTGGACTTTAGAACGTTTTGCACCATTTATTTAAATATGGGTGTGTCATCTACAGCAAATTAATTTCAAGCCAAATGACGTGTCGCCTCAAGCGCTAGCATAGGCCCCGCCGGGAGGGCGGCTGCCCTAGTTTCCTGAGCGACCTGGCAGAGAGCGGTGCTTCCCCTTTCCACCCCCTGCCTGCTCCTCAGCTCCAGCTGGCAGCAGGGCTGTTCACGTCTTACTGGGTCTCAGAGGGTTTCCAGATGAAAGGCAAAGTGAGAAGGAAGGGGAAGGGAGAGCCGTAGAGCCCCCAGCTCTTTCTGGTCCTTGGATCTCAAGGAAAGCAACCCTCTCATTTATTCCTTGGTTAAAGGTGTCAACTTCCTCTAAACAAGAAACAGCTTCTTACAACGCCAGCCTTTCATTTGTCACGTTGGATCAACATGGGTGTGGTGGAGCCCGGATGCCAGCTCTGCCACTTGCTGTGGGCAAGTAACGAACCTTTGTGACTCTGTTTCCTTTTCGGTAAAACGGTACCGTGGTGAACACTGAATATTAACTAGCTGAATGGCCTTGGACGAGTCCCTTCACTTTAGGTGCTGTTTCCTTACCGGGACTATGAGGAAGTTGATTCCAAAGGTCTCTTCAAGCCCTTTTCAGCAGCGACAGTCCCTTGAGTCCTCACTGTAAGGCATTCTTGAACACGGGGGACTTGTGACTCTTCCATACACCCCTCGCATTTCCCCCTCTCTTAGTAGTGGTCTAAGTACCCCCACCCCATCCCCTTGCCCCCCACTTCTCGCGCCCATTTGGAAGTTGCAGATTGCCGAGCTCCCAGGATTTCAATCCGCACCCTTTGCCTTCGGCCCGGGTCTAAGGGCAGAGCAGTCGCAGAGGAGGCGACCCGGCGCTTGGATCCATCCTGGGGCGCCCCGGCCGTGGATCTCCGGCTGGGAGAGATGAAGAGAACGCAGACATTCTGGCGCCACCCTCGGACCCGCCAGCTTCTCCAAACTCCCTACCGAGCCGAGCGCCCTCTCGCCCGGCGCTTGGAGGCTGCCGGGAGTTGGTACCGCGCCGGGGAGGGTGGTCCTCGCCTGGCCCGGGGGTGCGCGCTCTGGCACCCCGCGCCCTTGACGCTCCAGCTCCGAGGCCCCCAAGCAGAACGGGGTGTCAGGAGCGCCACGCCCTAGAGCGCCACCCTGCAGGCGTGGGCGGGCCCGGGACTCTGCCTAGCGGGGGGAGATCGCGGGGTAATGACATGCTAATGAAGCGCGAATAAATCCTCAGCGGGGCCCCGCGCCCCAAGCCTAAGCCCACACCCCGCGGGACACCCGAGCCGGGCGCACGCGGCAGGCCGCCCCGCATCCCGGGCTTCCGCCGGCCCTTCCGCCGCCCCCGCCCTCACTGGTGGCCCGCCTGGCCCCGGAGCCGCCCGGTAAGTCGTGCAGCTGAGCCAGCTGTGCGCCCCGCTGCCGGCCCGGGCTGGGAAAGGGTGGAGGTGCGGGCGCGCGGGCGCTTCCGGGGAAATGCGGCCCCGGGCGCCCGGGAACCACGCTTGGCCGGTCCGGCCGGTCTCCCCCGCGCCCCGCCCTGCTCAGCCCCTCTGCAGACTTTTGCGTCCGGAGTGCTGGGTAACCCCCACCCCGCCGCCAGTGCTCCAGCTTCCTCTCCATCCTTACAGACCGCCCCACCCCTCGCACATCCTTTGTTCTGGCGCTTCCAGGCTGGGTCGCCCCTTTCTCTCCCTTCACCGAGGTCTTCTTCCTTCCACACCCCCACCTCCACCCCAGGAGGAACCTTTGCCCTTTCTGAAGTTCGGTCCGCCCTCATCCAGGTGACCCGCAGCGGACTGCTTTAGTCTCCTGCCTCGGCGCGGCCAGCTGGGAACCGCGGGGCACCTGGGGCGGGGGGAAGGGGGCTGTCGGGGGAGAGCCCCAGGGGCCTGTTCCCCACTGCGGCCACCCACCCCTCCTAACTCTGTTGTGGGCAGCCGCATCCTCTATATCCTCTGATCCCTTCCGGTCCCAGCGAGAGAACCGACACCCCTCAAGTTGCGTGGGTGTCCGAGCGAAGGAGGGGGGGACAAAGAGCGGCCTTGTCTCTGGAGATTCCTGGGAGGGCGCACAGCGGGCGGGGCGGGGCGGAGTTGGGTGGAGGGTCGATTGGAGTGAGAGGAACTTGGGAGGGGAAAACCGGCTGCTGTGGCCCCCCACTTCTTCCCAAGGCCCCCTAGAGCAGGGCAAGTTCACAGAGGAAGTGTTTTGACCACAGTGAGTCAGAAATAGACCCAGGCCTGTGTTAGTCAAGTTGCAACATCCTCTGGCTGCCTGCTGAATAGTTTGGTGCTGGGAAGTGGAACCTTCCTAGGCAGAGGCTGTCTTCCCCGTCATCAGGAGGCAAGAACGAGTGCTGAGGAGGAAAACTTTGCCCTTGGCAGGAGACACATCCCACAACCAGCATGACACTGAGGCCATCGAGGGGCCCCCAGCCCTGGGAGGTGTGGGGTGAGATGGGGCCGTATGTGTGCCCAGCAGCTGGGGTTGTGGGAATTATCTGTCCCTGTCTACATGGAAAGGAAGCCTTCCTCCTGCCTTCACCACTTCCGATTGATTCCCCTGCTCACTACTTCCAGAGCCTGGGGAAGGCAGGCTAAGGATTCCTGCTCCAGGGCTTGGAGATCCCTGGACAGGGAGGCTGAGCTGGAGGCTGCCAAGGCTTCCCATATGCCCTATGTGCCCAGGACTACTGATTTTTCATTTCCAAATTTGGTAAATTTCACTTGGCCTGAACAGGATAGCAGCTGTCTCTGGAGCACACTAGGCAGCAGGGTAGGCTGGGAAGGAGGAATAGAGCCAATCAGGGATGGACCTGGAGCTCCCTGGGGACACGAGCCTGCTCTCTTTTCCTCCCCTTCCTTTTCCCTTCCTCCTTTCTCCAGCCTCCTCCCCTTCTCTTCCCTCCTTCTTTCCAGCAGCCACTGCCTCTGCCCAGCTGTCCAGCTGTCCAGCTGCTCCCCTCCCTGGGAGCCCCAGGAGGCCTCCATGGCTTCACCCCCCTCCACAAACCCAGCGCATGCCCACTTTGAGAGCTTCCTGCAGGCCCAGCTGTGCCAGGATGTGCTGAACAGCTTCCAGGGACTATGTGGGGCCCTGGGGCTGGAGCCCGGTGGGGGGCTGCCCCAGTACCACAAGATCAAGGCTCAGCTCAACTACTGGAGCGCCAAGTCACTGTGGGCCAAGCTGGACAAGCGAGCAGGCCAGACTGTCTACCAGCAGGGCCGGGCCTGCACCAGCACCAAGGTGGATATGCGGTGCCTGGGATGGGGCATGGGGAATGGGGGAGCCAGAGGAGGGGGACGGGATGCCATACCCCCACCACCCTGTGTGTTCACAGTGCCTGGTGGTGGGTGCTGGACCTTGCGGGCTGCGGGCCGCTGTGGAGCTGGCACTGCTGGGGGCCCGTGTGGTGCTGGTGGAAAAGCGCACCAAGTTCTCCCGCCACAACGTGCTCCACCTCTGGCCCTTCACTATCCATGACCTGAGGGCACTTGGTGCCAAGAAGTTCTATGGACGCTTCTGCACTGGCACCCTGGACCACATCAGTGAGCACCACGTGGTGGCCTGGAGGGGCGGGTGAGCCTGGCCCTAGAGACAGGCCAGTGTGGGGAGAGTCAGAGTGGACAAGATTCATATCAGCCAGGTGACCTTGAAGACTCAGGTCCCTCAACTATAGAGCTCACAGTTGGACTGAGTGATTTCTAAGACCTTCTCCAGCTCTGACCAGGCGCACACTAGTGCTTGGGGAGGCTGTGCAGCCCTGGGTTCCCTGTTCCTAATGTCCTCTTCCTTCTAGGCATCCGGCAGCTCCAGCTGCTTCTGCTGAAGGTGGCATTACTGCTGGGGGTGGAAATTCACTGGGGTGTCACTTTCACTGGCGTCCAGCCCCCTCCCAGAAAGGGTAAGTATGTCTATGCTCCTAGGAATCCCCACCCACCAAGGAGATCTTGGCCAGCGCCAGGGAAAGGGTGGGGCTGGGAGTCAGCTGATAATCCTTTACCAACAGAGCAGCCCTGGGCAACCACTCTGAGCCTCAGGTTGAACACTTGCAAAATAGGAATTCCTTCCTTACCTGCCTTTCATGCTGTGAAGGTATAATCTGATAGACAATGTATCATTGCTTTCTAAACTATAGAGTTCTTAACACATTGATTTTAGTTATTTCACTGGCTTGTCCCGGGAGTGTAGGGGCCCCTCTGACTTCTACACTTTTGTGCCTCTCGTGACCCCTGCCTCAGGGAGTGGCTGGCGTGCCCAGCTCCAGCCCAACCCCCCAACCCAGCTGGTCAACTATGAATTTGATGTCCTCATCTCAGCTGCAGGAGGTAAATTCGTCCCTGAAGGTGAGTGATCCCTTCCCTCAAAGAAGCCAGCATGTTTGGCTCCTTCTGAGCCTTTCTAGGCTGTTACACCCCTCTTCTCCTGCCACTACCCATTTACTCCCACCTCTAGGCTTCAAAGTTCGAGAAATGCGAGGCAAATTGGCTATTGGCATCACAGTCAACTTTGTGAACAGGCGCACCGTGGAGGAGACGCAGGTGCCAGAGATCAGCGGCGTGGCCAGGATCTACAACCAGAGCTTCTTCCAGAGCCTGCTCAGAGCTACAGGTCAGGGCCTCCCCTTGCTGGGTTTTCCCTCCCCTTTCCTGACTGTGGGCTGGCTGCCACCTCTCCCTTCCAGACCTGCCCTCAGTGCAAGGAATCTCAACTTTCCCATCTTTGTGGTCTCAGCAGCAAAGAAAGAACCTGTCTCCCCAGGGATTAAACGGGCCCAGCCCCACTTGGCCACCAAGCATGAAAAGTCCTGGTATCTCTCACTTTTGCTTTGTGCTCCTTTATGATTTACTGTAAAAATAATGTAAATTGAAAACAAAAGTGGCACTTCAAGAAGATGCCCAGTGTTTACTTTGGCTTCGCACTGCTATGTGACCATGTGGTGCAGGTCTCCCAGCTGCCATCCCACCCATGTTTCCCTCTTTGCTCCAAGCCCTCAGGCCTCCTGGGCCTCAGACAGATGGTCCTCTGTGCCACCGGGACTTGTGGGGTTCTGTGTGTCTAAGCTGGGGATCCCAGCTGTCAGATGTCGGGCCACAGCGGGGGTGTTTGCAGAGGTGCTGCATAATCTGGAGGAGGCATATCTCCTGGCCCCTGCCTTGTTCCCCCAGGCATTGATCTAGAAAACATCGTATACTACAAGGATGACACCCACTATTTTGTGATGACAGCCAAGAAGCAGTGCCTGCTGCGGCTGGGAGTGCTGCGTCAGGTGGGGCCCAGGCCCAGGCTGGGAGAGGCTGGACAGTGGGAGGTGGAGGTGGAGCGGGACACGGGGAAGTGGAGGCCAGGCCTGGACACAGTTTACTGCTGGGTGGAGAGGGACCCCCGTCTCCCCTGGCATTAACTCCACCCCTGCAAGCTCTTCTCCCCTGGGATTTTCATGGCAACAGGAATCATATTCTGGGCTAAACACCTTATACCAGCCACAATACTACAAATGTAAGTCCATGAGGGAAGAGATTTTTGTCTCTGTTTCTCGCTTGCTGGTAATTCCTGGTGCCTAGAATGTTGCCTAACATGTAGTAAGCACCCAATATGTATTTGCTGAATGAATGAACTAGTTGAGTGCCTACTCTGTGCTAGGTACTGTGTTGAGAGCTAAATTTGCATTTTCTCATCTAATTCTTATGAGTACCTTGGTAAGTTAGGTGTGTTGTCTCTAAATGATGGACAAACTGAGGCTCTGAGAAATTCAGTGGCAACTGACAGTAATGATATTGGGCTTCATGGGCAGAGCAGAGCCTGGGACCCCCAGCAGCAGGGTGGGTGTTAAGGAAGAGGCTTTGAGAATTCCAGGCCATTGGAATTCTAGTCCCAGCTCAGCCTTCAACTGCTGTGTAGTCTGGGGCAGCCCCCTCCCTCTCTGAGCCTCAGTACCTGCACCTTCTACACCCAAGGGCATGGGACTGATGCATCGGCCCTGCTCTCAGAGGTTCTGATCTGTTGGCCTTGTAGGACTGGCCGGAGACTGATCGGCTGCTGGGCAGTGCCAATGTAGTGCCTGAAGCTCTGCAGCGTTTTGCCCGGGCAGCTGCTGACTTCGCCACCCATGGCAAGCTCGGAAAACTAGAGTTCGCCCGGGATGCCCACGGGCAGCCCGACGTCTCTGCCTTTGACTTCACGAGCATGATGCGGGCAGAGAGTTCTGCTCGTGTGCAAGAGAAACATGGCGCCCGCCTGCTGCTGGGACTGGTGGGGGACTGCCTGGTGGAGGTGAGGTGTTCAGGAGGCATGAGGGTTTCACGGCTGGGGGAGAAAGCCACCTAACAGGGAGGAGGGGGAAAAAAAGGTCTGCTTGTTGAGGGGGAGGGGCTACGGGCTGCTTGGGGGAGGTGAGAGGCTGCCTGGTGTGGATCTGGGCCCCTGTGCAATGACCTTGGAGGGCATCTGGGCTTGAGATGCTCCCGTTGGCTTCTCACTGAGCAGTTTCCTATTCCTCTGACTCTGCAGCCCTTCTGGCCCCTGGGCACTGGAGTGGCCCGGGGCTTCCTGGCAGCCTTTGATGCAGCCTGGATGGTGAAGCGGTGGGCAGAGGGCACTGGGCCCCTAGAGGTGTTGGCCGAGCGGTGAGGCCTGAGTTGGGGGTCCGGGCAGGGTGGGATATGGGACAAGGGTCAGGAAGAGGGGTAGGAGTGCTGGGTCAATAGATGGGGGCATGGACAAGAGAGAATAAAAGAAAGGCCCAGCAGTTCCTGAGGGGTGGGTGCTGTCAGGTGCCCTCCAACTCATGGCCATGGCCCCCACCCCCACCCCCTCAGTGAGAGCCTGTACCAGCTTCTGTCACAGACATCCCCGGAAAACATGCATCGCAATGTGGCCCAGTATGGGCTGGACCCAGCCACCCGCTACCCGAACCTGAACCTCCGGGCCGTGATCCCCAATCAGGTCAGACCCCTGGCACCCGCACAGACTTCCCAGGTCACAGCCCCCTTCCCCCAGGTCAGGCCTTGCCTGCGCAGTCACTACTCCTCGGGGTCAGTCCTGCCCCCAGCAGACCCTCCATCCTGGGATCAAGGGGCTGTGTGGTCAGCCTGCCTTGAGACCTGAGAGAGACTGCCTTAGGTACGTGACCTGTACGACATGCTGGCCAAGGAGCCTGTGCGGAAGAAGAGTGACAAGACAGACACAGGGAGACCGGCCACTGGTGAGCAAGCTTTCCTCCAAGGGGATGGCCAAAATATCTACCAACCAGTGGGGCCCAGGCAGCACCCATCAGAGCAGCTGTGGCCTCAGGGCAGCTGCAGCCTCAGGACAGGAGCACTCGCTGCTGGGACAGTGGGGGCTTTGGGGCCTGCCGGAGGGGTGCAGGGGCAGCGGGCACTCAGCAGCCGCTGTTTGTGGGTCCGCGTGGATGTGTTTCAGTATCTGAACCACCGCTACAGCAGCAGCAGTACTGCCAACCCCTTCCTGCCCTGCAACCCCCACACCGCCTTCCGTGACTGGCTGTCCTGTGTGGCTAGTAGTGATTTCACTTTATTTATTCCTCCATGTTATTCCAAAAAGGGATTTTTGAAAATGAGAGCACTAGGATGGAGGTGCTGACAGTGAGTTTTGGGCTGGTGCCCTGACTCCTCCTCCCCGACAAGCCCCCCACTCTCTGCAGCTGGGCTCCCTGTGAGCCATGGGTGAGGCGGGGAGGCCTCGGGCACAGCACACCTTCTCTCCCAGGGTCGGCGGGCACCCAGGAGGAGCTGCTCCGCTGGTGCCAGGAACAGACAGCTGGGTACCCAGGAGTCCATGTCACTGACCTGTCTTCCTCCTGGGCTGACGGGCTAGCTCTGTGTGCCCTGGTGCACGGGCTGCGGCCCAGCCTGCTGTGAGTTTGGGATCGGCATGGGGTCGCTGGCAGACTGTACTCTGTCTCATGCCGCTGCCCTCCCTCTGTCATGGTGGGGAGATCGCTGTGCAGGAGTTAGCACATCCAGTTGAGTCCTAGCTCCACCACTTCTGCCTCCCTACAAACAGTATTCCTGCCTGCCTCTGCCCCAGAGTCTCGTGAGAATCTAATGCATGCTGATAGGGGAGAGCTTCGTGAATGTAGAGGGTCCCCAAGCAGAAGCAGTTGTCATTTGGCTGGGGGGGTAGCAGAGACAACAAACAGACTTTCATGCCCCCTCCTCCCTATGGGACCCCCGCCCCTGCTTGCTGTCCTCCCCTCCTGCTGTCCCCACCTCTCCTCCCCTCAATAGGCCAGGTTCTTGTCTCCCATTGGCTTCTCTCCACGACTCCCCACAGGGAACCCTCAGAGCTGCAGGGCATGGGGGCTCTGGAAGCCACTGCTTGGGCGCTGAAGGTGGCAGAGCATGAGCTGGGCATCACGCCAGTGGTATCTGCACAGGCAGTGGTGGCAGGGAGTGACCCACTGGGCCTTATCGCCTACCTCAGCCACTTCCACAGTGCCTTCAAGAGTACACCCCACGGCCCAGGTGACCTGGGGGGTGGGCATGTGGGACACGGGTGGGGAGGGGAGTGTGTGTGAGAGAGAAGGTGTCTTCTGAGGGCCAGCCTGGGAAAAGGGTCTGTTCCGGGGGTACAATATTGGCCCCCCCACCTACCCTGACTCTCCCTGCAGGCCCTGCTGCCCAAGCCTCTCCGGGGACCTCCAGTGCTGTATTGTTCCTTGGGAAACTTCAGAGGACCCTGCAACGGACCCGGGCCAAGGTGGAGAGTCTGGGCAGGGCTGGGGGTAGCCAGGGGGTGCCCTGTGGAGGTCCCTGGGGTGATTCAGAAAGGGGGAAGGGGGGACTGGCGGCTCCAAGCCTCATGCTCAGAGTTGTAGGATTTGTTGCAGGAAAATGGGGAGGATGCTGGTGGCAAGAAGCCTCGCTTGGAGGTAAATGCAGGCAGGGGCTGGACAGTCCCCTCTGCCTGTTCTCTTCCCCTTCCCCGGGTACTGTCTTCCCTGTGTCCTGCCCCCCATGTCCTGCTCCCCACCCCAGGTCCTGTAATCCCCCATCTGCCTCCCTGCCCAGGCTTCCTCATCTTCCTTTCCAGCCCTTTCTGTGCATCTGCACATGTCCACTCCCAGCTGATCCTGCCCCTCCACCCTCCCGGCCTGAGCACTTAACCTTCTTAGGTAGAGGCCGAGACCCCAAATACTGAGGAGCCACCTGTCCCTGAGCCTGGTGCACCCCTGACACCCCCGTCTCAACACCAGGAGGTAAGAGCCAGGGGTCTGTGAGCAGAGGCCTGGGGAGATAAGGGAAGGGGTGTTTAAAGGAAGGGAAGAACTTTGCAGCTGGCTTTGGCTGCACTAACCCTGTGTCCCGGGGGGGCATCCATGCAGGCTGGTGCTGGGGACCTGTGTGCACTTTGTGGGGAACACCTCTATATCCTAGAACGCCTCTGTGTCGATGGCCATTTCTTCCACCGGAGCTGCTTCCGTTGCCATACCTGTGAGGCCACACTGTGGCCAAGTGGCTATGGGCTGCACCCAGGAGATGGTGAGTGAGCCTGGGAGACCTCTAAGGGGACTTTGGGCCTGGCCCTGCCTGGGGGACAAAGAGCTTGAGGGGAGAGGAGGACAGGGTGCTGGGCACAAGGTGGAAATGGGTTCAAGATGGCACTTTCTTCCCCTGAGCGCAGGGTCTTCTGTCCCCTCCAAAGTTCCAGACGAGAGGTTCTAAGGAACCAGGAAGCTGGCAGAAATTACCTTCTGAGAGCCAGTCTTGTTGCCCCCACCTTCCCTGACTGTCTGGGCATTGGGCTGCCTACACCTGATGCCTCCTCCCCCTCTCCACCCTTCCCAGGACGTTTCTACTGCCTCCAGCACCTGCCCCAGCCAGCCCACAAAGAGGATGGCAGCGACGGAGGCCCTCAGAGTCTGGTAAAAACTGTGATGGTGTGTGTGTGTTGGGGCATGGGAAGAGGAAAGGGGTCTCTCCAAGCCAGCACATTGCGGGGGTAACTGAATGTTGCCCTCCACTAGAATGTAAGCCCCACGAAGGCGGGATGCCTGTTTTACTATTGCTGTGTCTCAAGTACCCAGAACACTGCCTGACACTGCTCAGTAAATGGTGCTAAGTGAGTGAGTGCCATGACCCACGTTTGCTCCAAAGGAGTGGCCTCAGCCCCACACGGGGCAGGTCACTGACCAGACCACATGGTGGCTTTTCCAGGAGCTTCCTACACCAGATGAGGTTAATATGCCACCAGGCCCCTCAACTCACAGAGCCTCGCAGGAGGCCAGTCCTGTTCCAAGCCCCAGCCAGCCCACCCGTCGGTTGATCCGCCTCCCCAGCCCGGAACGCCAGCGGTTGTCCTCCCTCAACCTTACCCCTGATGAGGAAATGGAGCCACCACCCAAGCCCCCCCGCAGCTGCTCTGCCTTGGCCCGCCAGGCCCTGGAGGGCAGCTTTGTGGGTTGGGGCATGCCAGTCCAGACACCTCAAGGTAACTGTTTTCCCCACACCTGTGCTGACTCAGGCTAGCAATGGGGCAGGAGAATGGGGATTCCTGCAAGTGGAATTCTGGGGACTAGAAAAGGAAGTGTGGGCCGGGCGCGGTGGCTAACGCCTATAATCCTAGCACTCTGGGAGGCCGAGGCGGGTGGATCGCTCAAGGTCAGGAGTTCGAGACCAGCCTGAGCAAGAGCGAGACCCCGTCTCTACTAAAAATAGAAAGAAATTATATGGACAACTAAAATATATATATACAAAAAATTAGCCGGGCATGGTGGTGCATGCCTGTAGTCCCAGCTACTCGGGAGGCTGAGGCAGTAGGATCACTTAAGCCCAGGAGTCTGAGGTTGCTGTGAGCTAAGCTGACGCCACGGCACTCACTCTAGCCTGGGCAACAGAGTGAGACTCTGTCTCAAAAAAAAAAAAAAGAAAAGGAAGTATGTATCTCACGCCCTGTCTGCTTCTCCCTGGCTCAGTTCTTGTGGCCATGGAGGAGGAAGAGAGTCCTTCCTCCAGTGAAGAAGAAGACGACGAAGGGGAGGAAGATGTGCCTTTGGACTCAAACATGGAACAGGTGAGTGGGTGGAAGCTGGCCGCCTACTCTGCCCCAGCCCGCACGCATCCACTGAATACTCTCCACCCCCCACAGGAGGAACCCACGCCACACTCCATCCTCTGCACTCTCACCCAGCCCGACTTTCTTGTCTCTAAGCTTCCATCTTTTCTACCAGAACTTACCCCACTTTCAGCCCAGGTTTTCACCTGCCTTTCCAAACAGAGCTTCTGCCACTCCTATCTACCAGAGGGGCCGGGCCCTACGGCTAATTGCCTCACCCTCCCATAGGCCCTGCTAACCTTCGCCAAGACCTCAGGCACCATGAATAAGTACCCAACGTGGCGTCGGACTCTGCTGCGCCGTGCTAAGGAAGAGGAGATGAAGCGGTTCTGCAAGGCCCAGGTGAGGCCCAGGGGTTCCTGGAAGTTTTGATGGGGTTGGAGTTCTGAGACTGGAGTCAGAGCTCCTCCAGTGCTCTGTTCTTGAGCAGTCCAGAGACTCCTGGGTCTCCTGTCTTATACTCCTCAGGCCATCCAGCGGCGACTAAATGAGATTGATGCTGCTCTGAGGGAACTGGAGGCCGAGGGCGTGAAGCTGGAGCAGGCCCTGAGGAGCCAGAGCAGTGAGTGAAGATGGGAGGGATAAGCTAGGACACCCCTCTGCCTCCTAGCACTGTGTTTAGCCCCCAGCCATCCCTCAAACCAGCAGGCTATGGCCCACAGCAGGCCCAACGGACGTGCCACACAGCTCTCTGACACTCACACCCATAACACCCTTCTTTCCCCGGATCCTGTTGCCCGTAAGCCCATGACTCCTGTGGCCCTGGCTGGAGGCCTCCTGACCACCCCTACCCATCTTCCTTCTTATCAGGTTCCCCAGACCAGCAAAAGGAACTGTGGGTAGAACAGCTGCTACAGCTTGTTCAGAAGAAAAACGGCTTGGTGGCTGAGGAGGCTGAGCTCATGATCACGTAAGGAGTGGGGAATGGTGACAAGTGGCTCCTGAGCCAGGCCCCAGCCCCTTGTGTATCCTGAACAGATGTGCCTCTTCAAACCCTGGCCTCCACAGGGTACAGGAGCTGAATCTGGAGGAGAAGCAGTGGCAGCTGGACCAGGAGCTACGCAGCTACATGAACCGGGAAGGTAGGTGTGATGGGGGAGAGGCAGACATATCCCATAGCTGGTGCTGCACAAGTCTCATGATCTCAGATACTGATCAAGCAACGTGGATGGGGCTCCAAAACCCTACTCTCCCTTTAGTTCAATGAGAGCTGCACAATAGGCTTTTATAAAAGATTTCCTTCAAAAATGGTGCTGCTTCTAGATAATGCCAGAAAACCACTGGTATTGACAAAGCACCTAATTTTGCAGATTAAGAAACAAAGCCTGGGTTGTAGAAATCACATAGGCCGGGATTAGGTTGTGCCTCTCCTGCCTCCCTGCCCAGTTCCCTCTTCTCTAAGTTTCATCTCCTCCCTTCAGAAACCCTAAAGACAGCTGCCGATCAGCAGGCTGAGGACCAGGTCCTGAGGAAACTGGTGGAGGTGGTGAACCAGCGAGATGCCCTCATTCGCTTCCAGGAAGAGCGCAGGCTCAGTGAGCTGGCCTTGGGGACAGGGGCCCAGGGCTAGAAGAGGATGGGTTGCCTGGGAGAGGGCCTCACTGTTTACAATTAAAATGTTTCTGCCATAAATAAGGCTTAGGCTGCCTGCAGGTGGGAAGTGGGAGGTGGGCAGGGAAGGCAGAAGATGTGTAGGAGCCTTAAGGTCTAAAGTGTGACGATCACACTGACCTTTGGCTCCCATCACTGCCTCTACATAAAAGAAAAAGGCAGAGCCATTAAAGAGTCAAGCTTTATTGTTCCTCAGCTCTGTCCCCTTCTTGCTGCCCTAGGAGTGGGGCTGGCTGAGGCTCTAGCCCCAGATCCCGGGCTTCTCTTGCCCTTCCCAACACATGCTGGAGCTCAGCCTGGGCTCTATATAAGCCCATGGCCTCCTGCATGTGGAAGAGATAGACTGCACCTCCCCCCAGCACCAGTCCTACACTGGGGGTCCAGAGCAGTATGGCAGCTTCCCAGGCCCCTCCTCCAGCTGCCAGGATACACAGCAATGCCAGGAGAAGCAGCCCCAGACCAATCACGTAGCCACTGAAGGTCGCCCACCAGCGAGCTTGAGCCATGCCCAGACCCAGCTCTGTCCAGGCCTCCCTTAGCACACTGATCAACAGTGACCTCTCTGCTGGTCCTAGAACAAGGCAGGGCAGTGGGGCAGCAGAAGGTCAGGGTGGAGGCGGCTGCCTTGAGGTAGGGAAGGGCCAAGGGAAAGGGTGGGGACGACTTACTGTGGATAGGGCTTGCGTGTTCCTGGGGGGGGCTGTGCCTCACATACAGAGTAGCCATCAGGGCCTCGTGATCAGAGAGGGGGGTGCCTCTGTGAGGGTCATGGCCTGTAGTGGTTTCCAGCATCTTACAGGACATGTAGAATCTAGAAACTGCCTAAGAAAGGTAAGGGCCAGAGAGAAGCTTATATATGAGGGCCTCTTCGAAGATAACTAGCTCCCAGCTATCCCATTCTCCGGCCATCAGTGGAGGCCCAAGGCTAGACTAATTGAACAAAGGATGGGCACAGGCTGGTGCAGATGAAAGCGACACAGTGGGTGAAGGCATGTTAGGGGGAGGAGGCTGACCTTATAAAGCACATAGTCAATGCGAATGCCAAAGGGAAAAGGCTCCAGCTCCTGCTGCGTGACATAGCAATTCTGGGGTACCATTGTATTGCCTTCCTCACAGCCCTAAGAGAAGAGTTGGGTCCTGGTAAGATGCGGGGAAGGTGGAGGGGGACAATCTGGGGATGCAGGTGGGGAGATAATCAGCCAGGTCCTCACCTTGAAGTCCCGTGTCTCAAGGTAGGCATCACGTAGCCCAGTCCACTCCTTCAACAGGCAGCAGCCCAGGTCTTCCGGGTGCATGTTGAGGTCCCCACACAACAGAACCACATCTGCCTTCTTGGATGTGTGACTGGGGGAGCCAGGTTGGTAAGGCAGGAATTCTTCCCTCGCCAGCTCTGCCCTATAAATGGGGCCTTGGCCACCCTTCAGCCCCTGGACCCCAGCCCACCTCCCCTGTCAAGCCCAGGCTCACACACTGGATGAACTGGGCCAGTTCCCAAGCTTGGGCCACACGATGTGCGAGGTAGATGTCCTTCTGTCGATTGTACTCGGCATGGAGCTGAGCAGAATAGATGAGATTATAGCAGATAAGACTGAGAGTCCCAGAGGCAGGTCTAAATCAAGCTTTTGTCTGTCACTTGGCACAGTGTTTGGTACAGAATGGGTGAACCTTAGGAGATCCCGCCCCCACACCTCATGCCCAGGCAGCAGAACTAGAGGAGTACCACCCCTGCATCCCAGCCCTAAGCACTGCTGGCTTCACTCACATGGGTCACGTAGGTATTGAGCACCAGTCCACTTAGATGGAGCACCAGCAGCCCCACGGCCTTCCCACAGAACCAGTCACCATGATGGATCTGCAAGCAGGAGGAGGCAGGAACTTAGGACACAGCCACCCTCTTTCTGCCCATCCCCTGCAGCCCTAGGATGGTTGCCTCCTCCACCTTGTGTTAGTGGGGGTGGGGAAGGGAGATAGAAGAGGTCAGAGGTCAAGCTTACCATGTAGGGGTAGCCATTGAGGGAGTAGACGTGCTGGGTGAGTTCCTGGATTGGGTGTTTGGAGAAGACACAGAGGCCACTGCCAATGACTCCGCTGAAAGCCAAGCCCTGCTTAATAACCAGAAAAGCAGGGAGAGACACCCGGCCCTCTTCTCCTCCCCTGTCTTCCAGCTCTGATCAGCACTTTTTTCTTTCTCTACTTCTAGGACCAGCCCCAGAGCAAAGGCAGCAGCCTTTGTGTAGGAGGAGGATGGGGCAACCTGATAATAAGGCTGATGAGATAGGGAAGATCAGGAAGGACCTTCCTGGTTCCCCCTCCCTTTACCCACACCCAGAGGGAGAAAAAGCTGGGGAGAGGGAGCAGGGTGCAGGCAGGATAGGTAAGGGCCGGCAGAGCCAAGATCCCCAGGTCTGAGAACAGGCTTCAGGCCAGCGGGCTCCTCACCTCCTGAAGTAGTGTGCAGCCGGGTAAGTGGGCGACAGCTTCTGTCTCAGGTACTGGAAGTCCTGCTCACTCCACACCTGAGGGGAGGAGTGAGGATGCCTGCCTAGCTTTTCCCCCAGGAGGAAGGTCTTCTCCTGCGCCCCCAGCTCCCCTCCTCCCAGCCTGGGTTCCGCACCAGTGCCGCACAACCTCACCTCCTCCAGGAGAGCCAGGTCGAAGCCCTCCACGTTCAGAAAGTCTCCCAGGCGCTTTATGCGGTCGGCCCGGTGCTTGCTCAGATAGGGAATACCCCTAAGGAAGGGGAGGACAGGGGAGGTGACTGCTGGCACCACCGGAGCTGGGGCCAAAACTGGACTTTGGATGTTTGGGTTCCTCCTGCACTCGAGATCGTAAGGCAGGATAGGGTCTGAGGAAGCCTGTGTGGCTGCGAATGGGAAAGTGGCCCCAAGGCCACACTCCGCGGACACACTCACCAGCAGTTGAGGTTGAAGAGCCTCAGTCGCAAAGAGAAGTTGGGCTTCATGGCGGGGGCGCTCCAGGGACGCGGGACGGCTCGGCCTCCCCAGCGACTGAGAGGAAGAGGAGGAGGGCGGGCCCGCGGCTCCTCCTCCCCCAGCGGCACGCACAGGTGGTCGGCCCCGCCCCCGCGCTGCCCAGAAGGCCGCGGCCCCTAGGCCCGCGCGGCGCAGACCCTGCCTGACCTCGGCGTTACCCCGGCAACGGGCCCGCGGGCCCGGATCTGGCTGCCTGCCAATCCGGAAAAGCGATCCGCTGCGAAATCCGGGCGCCGGGGTGCGCGCGGGGACCTTGGGGTTCCCGAGAGGGCGCCTGGACGGGCGGCTTCCCTTTCTTGTCCCAGAAGCTGGTCCCAGCCCGGCCCCTCGCGGGTCTCACCAGCAACAGGCACGAAATTCAGGCGCGAAATTGAGGAAATGCCCCGCGGACGCCAGCAGCCCTGCGCCCCGCCCCAGGCCCCGCCCCCTGAGAGCGGCGGGGGCGGGGCCGCGCGGTTGCCTTGGCGACGCGCAGTGTTTGTGCTCCGCGGCATCCCGGAGCGCCGCCATGGCTAGCCCGGCGCCGCGCCGGCCCAGGCCTGCCCAGTGCGAGTCGGGGCCGCCGCCCGAGCAGCCGCTGCAGGTGAAAGTGGTGGGGCTCTTCAAAAGCTCCAGCTTTCAGATGGCGAAGAGCACAGCTGAGGTAATGGCAAAGAAACCACAAGGGAGGACGTCTCAGCTGCGTGAACTGGAGCCCGGCCCCTCCTGGTGGCAGGGGTCGGTGTTTTACCTCGCAGAGCAGGGGACTGCCATGTGGGTGGGCAGGCTCAGTCGGGATGACAGCGAGGAGAGTGTAGGTTCAGGTGCGGGTCCAGGACGGACATCCGCCTTCGAGAAGGGCGACCTTTAAAGAGAGATCTGGGTGAAGGAAGAATGCAGAACCTCGCTGAGGAAAAAAGCATCCCCCCCACACATATCCGCAAAATTTATTGTACATCAACTTTTTTTTTTTCTTTCTTTCTTTCTTTTTTTTTTTTCTTTTCCAGAGACAAGGTCTCCCTATGTTGCCCAGACTGGTCTTGAAATCCTTGGCCTCCCAAAGTGCTAGGATTACACGCGTGAGCCACTGCGCCCGGCCTTCAATTTTTTATTGAATTACAGATTTTAAAATTTATGAAAAAAATGATTAGGGCAAAGTGTTGCTATATAACTAGCTTACTTTTACAAACTTCCTCCTCAAGTGATTTTGAAAGCTATTCATTAAGGTTCTTTAAGTTTTATATAGCAGTCTTAGATGCTTCGAGATGTCTTAATAAATGGCCCACAAGTGCTTTGGAGCAGCGATTCTCCAACCTTTTTGGTACCAGAGACTGGTTTCATGGCAGACAATTTTTTTCACGGACCCGGCGGGGGGGGGTCGTACCGGTGGTTTCAGGATGATTCAAGCGCATCACGTTTATTGTGCAGTCAAACCTCCCTGCTAATGATGATCTGTATTTGCAGCCAGTGGCCAGCGTAGCATCACTGCCTCAGCTCCACCTCAGATCATCAGCATTAGAGTCTCATAAGGAGATGCAACCTAGATCCCTCGCACGTGCAGTTTACAGTAGGGTTTGAAGTCCTATGAGAATCTAATGCCTGGGCTGATCTGACAGGAGGCGGAGCTTAGGCGGTGATGTCAGCCATGGGGAGCGGCTGTAAATACACGTGAAGCTTCCCTGCTGGCCAACTGCTCACCTCCTGTGTGTGGCCCAGTTCCTAATAGGCCACAGACCGATACCAGTCTGACATCCAGGGGTTGGGAACCACAGTTTTGGAGAATCATTTCTTTGTAAACAGTCAGAACAATATAAAAACACCTGAAGAAGCTGGAAAAATTTGGCCAGATCAGTCATGCTGCAGCATACTTACAACCTGAATGCAGGAGAAATGTAGAAATGTATGAAATGTTGGAGTGTCTTTGAGGTTTGCTCCAGAAATGCTTCTATGCCAAACTTCTCTCCAAAACCTCACTAGACCTCAGGACCATACCTTATTCATGTTTGTATCTCCCAAAGTACCCAGCTGGATACTTAACAACAAAATGTTCCCAATTTCTTAAGAAATCCCTACCTTCTTGCCTGCTCCTGAGTCCTCAGAGAAAAGTTTGTAATTATGTCAAATCAAGAAAGTAATTAATTTGCAACATAGGTAAAGTGTACATCAAGGTGGAGAAAACAAGTGATCAGAAGTCTGTGAAAATAATACATGGAACATCAAAAGCAGCAGAAATTATAGACTGTGTTGCCTGGGCAGATGGGATCAGCAACGTTTTATGGCCATAAACTTAATTACAAAGTTAATGTATTTAATGAGTTTCAGGGATTTTTTTTTTCTTGTTAGCTCCTTTTTCAAGGCACACGTTTTCTGTGCCTACTCCACACTGTAAAAAAAGTGTTGGCAATTTTTTTTTCTGTAAAGTCCAAGTGGTAAATATATTAGGTCTTCTGAGCCATAGGCTCTCTCAGTCACAGCTATTCAACTTTGTCCTTGTGTTGCAAAAGCAGACATAGACATGTAAATGAATGACAGTGTTCTAATAAAACTTTATTATGGATTCTGAATTTGGCTTGCATATAATTTTTACATGACATGAAATATGATTCCTTTGAGTTTTTTTCAACCATTTGCAAATCTAAAAATTATTCCTTGCTTTCAGGCCTTAGAAAAACAGGCCCATTGCCCACAGTTCACCAACCCCTGCTGTAGTGGATACCAGGTCAAGGAAATAATATCTGTATTATATTAATGATGTTAATTTTTCCTTTCTTAAGCTTTTGCCCACTTTATTTTTTTTGGGGGGGGGATACCTGCAGACAGAAACTTTTGCCTACTTTAGCTCTACTCAAATATGAAAATTCAATTAGTTCTATCTTAATAAAGGATATTTGAATATATTCCCAAGATGATAATTTGTGAGCAATCTCAGATGCCTGACTACCTGACAGAGATTTAGATTTGTGTTGAACGCTCCCAACACAAAGAAATGATAAATGTTTGAGATGATGGATATGCTAATTACCCTGATCTAAGCACTATCCATTATATGCATCTAGACATCACTATGTACCTCATAAATATGTATAATTATTCTATGTCATGAACAAATAGAATTTTAAAAGTAAAAAAAATAAAAAGTGAAAAAAAAACAAAAAAAGACTTAGATTTGTAAAGAGTAAGAATGAGTACTGCATATGTTTTAATTTGGATGTAGTCCATTCTAGAACAAATACTAAATTATAAAAAAAGTATGATGTGTTTAATTTGAAAACTATTAGGCTTACTAGTTATTGTAGATGGTTCCTCAGTTAGACATAGCAGTCATCCTGCAGGATTGCCTCAAACTGAACACAGACACTGCAACTGAGAAACAGGACATGTCATCTACTGGGTGGGTACAATAGTCTAAGAAGGAAATGGCTCGATTGCTGTTGCCGTCTTCTTCAGTGTTCCTAAAGGAGGATGCACTCAGGCCTAGCTTTCTCCTCCCTTGAAAAACTCACTCACCCCAAATGAAGTATGCCTGGCCATTGCCCTCTTTTAGACCACGGCAGGACCTCCAAGAACAGTCCCTACCAGAGAGGGTGCCAATTGCATTGGTTGTCACTATTCTCTATTGGCACATCTACTTCTCAAACCCACTCAAGAAAAGTGAGCCCTAATTGCTGTTGCCTCAACTGCCTCCTCTTGCTTTAGAGGCAGGCAAAGTATAACTAATATCAAGAGCCAAAACTTTTTTTTTGACAAGGGTTGCTAACCAGTAAGAATTTTCTCTGATTCCTACAGACAAAACAATATATATTAAATCAAAACATACTCAATACCTCAACCTAAACTTATTTAATATTTATTTCTCTTTTTCCTAAAGGGTGTGACCACAATATCCATACATCAGTGAATTAAAGCAATAACATTTATTTATTTTAGTTACAAGTTAAGTATTTGTAGATCCACTGAGGTTTAACAAGAGTATAACCTAGGGAAAAAACTAGTCCTAAAAGAACATAGCAGATTACAAAAGTACTAACATAAACTCATTTATTTATTCATTTGTTTATTCAATTGCTATGTGTGGATGGTCTACTATGTGGCAAATGTTGTGGCAGATGGGAATATAGGAGGACTAAGACATAGTTCTTTTTTTTTTGTTGTTCTATTTTCACTGGGGAAAATGTCTGTCATAAGACACAGTTCTTAGCCTCAAGGAGTTTATACTCTAGAATTGGGAGACAATTAAGCCAGAGCCCCAGTGTGGACTGGGGAGCAACTTGGAGGTGAGCACAGGGGCCTCAGGGAGCAAACCAGGGGCATCAGACTGTGTGTCTGGGGTGTGTGTTGGGGAAAACTTCTAGAGTCCTCATAAAAATTGGAGGAAATGATTTCAACTTTAAAAGAGCACTTACCCTAAAATAATTATTCTGTTTTGAAACCTAGAGTCTGAAGCATAATCATCCATCCAAATTTGAAGATCCTATAATAGTTCCTCTTCAAGAATTTGCCTGGGATCAATATCTACTGGAGAAAAAAAGGGTAAAAGATATTTGGGGTGTGGGGGATATTGACAACAAGCAAAATTTTACCTGAATTACTTATCTATGCATTATTTTGGAAAAATTGAAAGAGTAATTTTAGTGCAACTAGATTTTATTTGTCTAAATTCTGTACTTTTCCTAAATTATGTGAGTCATTTACCAAGCTGTTTTTTTTTTTTTTTTTAAGTAAAACTTTAACAGAATTTTCCTTGGAAAGGCATGTGGTAAAGGTAAGTTTTAAACTCTCCGTGGTGCTATTTACCCCTGCTGATGGTTATCCCATCTCCCTGCACATCATTTATGCTTCCTGTGACATCCTGACCCTCTTCTTGGTCCTTACTTTGGAAAGTGTGTGTGGTGTACCTCACAGAGAGGGCAGGGGGTTTGTGCGGGGCTGTTGCCTAGGGAGCTCTGATGACAACAGGCACCAGGTTCCTATAGGGCAAGCTCCTTCGGTAAAGCTTCCTTCTTTGCATTCTCCCCTCTAACAGTACCCTCAGAGAATGCCATGCCTTAGGGCTGGCAGAGCTTGGCCAGGGATAATAGGTTTCCTCTTGGGAGGTGACCTGATCAGTTGGTAGTGCTGCCTGGAGTACGTGATAAGAAAGATACTAAAGTGGCATCCTGGCTTAGCAGTACCTCATGTTGGGGAAGGTGGAATGGGGTATGCCACCTGCTTGTCATCTCTGGGCTAGTCCTGTAGAGGGTCCCAGGCCCGGTTTCCCCACCCACCCCATCTCCCCAGTAGCTGATGAAATCTCATTTCCCCTGACCAGAGCAGTTTCGATTGTTCTGTGCTTGGTTGCACGAGGATGTCCTGTGACCTTGTGATTAAGTATCGCATAGATAGCGTTACTTTATGAGACTACTTCTCTCTCTGCTCAGTCACATGAACGGTGTAAGACTGAGTCCGGAATACCATTTGTTAAGGCTCATACTTTCATAGCCATAAAAACTTTTCATCGCAATTTAAATAGAACCATAACAAACACTCATATATATTCATGGTGCTTGTTATGTGCCAGACACTAATCACTTATATATACATTCAAATATATAATTTCTATAGAATATATAAATTCCAATCCTCGCAACAACTAGGGTCGCTAATGGTCCTAGTATGCCTGGGACTGAGGGATTTCCTGGGATGTGGGAATTTCAGTGCTAAAACTGGGATGGTCCTAGGCAAACCAGGACTGTTGGTCACCCTAACATAAAACAATGTTTTATTCTTAATTTTTATCATCAAATTTATTATACTGCCTACCAGTGTCATGCTGTCCACCTACAGGAAAACTGTGATTTCATGGGTTGTGGTTTGTGCCTGCTCCTCTTACATAATCCCAGCGGACTCTTGAAAATTGGTGTGATTCCATTCTCCAACTTCCCTCCCTTTTCAGCCTGGGTTACCACGAGGTGTTTTGTGCTCTCTTCCTCCTGCCTTTCTCGCTGGTCCTGAACGAGGCTTTCATCATTGCTGCTTCTTTCCACCTGTACTTTATTCTTTATCCTCCCTTTCTTCCTTCTCCCCTTCTCCCACTCTTATGCTCTGGATATTTGTCACCTTAACCTTTTCTCCCTCCCCAGGGCTTTTTTTTTTTTTTTTTTGTCCTTCTTCAGTGTAAGCCATTGTGTCTTGTGTTGTGTGCAGTGCTTCTTAGCACATTTGGTCTCTGTGAATCAATGTGTTAGGTCCAGCTGGCCTTATATTTCAGCACACTGGAATGCCACCCTAAGGGGATGGCTTCGAGGACTTTGGGAAGGCCGCTGTCTCCCCTCCAAAGAAGGCAGCATCATACATCATACATCTTAGTGCTGGAAAGCCCCAGAAACCATCAGGTCCAGCCTGGTAACTCAAGGTAGACAAGGAAGTTCCCTTACGTGTAGAAGAGATGGAGACAGGGCATTTACATCTTTAACCTCTGAATAAAATATACTTTCTACTGCATTTCTCTCACCAGGCTAACTAAAATATCTACAATTAAATTTTTTCTCCCTTTTTTTAAAGTTTTGGGTCCTGTAAAATAGGAAAACGCTCATAAATTTAAACATTCCAGGGAGTATTGACCCATAGGCTCTATCAGAAAGGGAACAGTTCAGCATGAGCAAGTTTATTCTCCACCTGGAAGCAGGATTTGTCAAGGGCCTAGGAAGCAAGCAATAGGATATTAAATCTAAGAGAGAAAATGGAGCAAGTTGGCAAGTTGTAGGCAAACTGTTCCCAAATTAGTATTTCTCCAAGTGCCATCTCCAGCCCAGCGGCATCAGCATCTCCTGGGATGTTGTTAGAAATGCAAATTCTCAGACCTCACCCCAGAATCAGAAAATCAAGTGGGGCTTAGGAATCCGTGATTCTGATTGCCTGCTAAAGTTTGAGAATGGTTGTGCCAAATTATCCATGGTTTTCCTGGGCTGGCGTTGGGAATAATTACCCAGGTCTTCTCAGAGGGGAGGTTACTCAGTGGCCACATGCCAGAGATTTAGGAGGTTGACCGTCAGCAATGTGTTGATGAAAACAGTGATTTTTATGACCAGATTACCATGTATCTTCTATGATTATGTTGACCTAAAAGGAGGAAACTGAGGCAAAATTAATATAGAGAGTTTATTTGGGGCAACGTTGAGGACCGCAGCCTGGGACACACCTCCAAGTTGCCTCACAGAGTGCTGCCGGGGAACAAAAGAGAGGCTCAAGTTTTCAAAGAAGAAAGAACCAATCAGGAGAGGGGGTAATTACAAAAGCTCTTTGCCAGGAGTTCTCATTGGCTTACAGAAATGACATTGGTTAGTGATTGGCTATCAGTGGTTGAACTACAGGGTGTATGGCATTTTATGGCTACTTGGTATCAGTTAGTCCACGGATCTCATCGCAGGTGGTTTCAAGAGGTAATTATTAGGCTCAAGGGGGCATAAGATGGGACAGCTGTTACATATTAAATGCCTTTCTGGGCCTGATAATTTAAAGGAGCTCACATCCCTCAGATAAAAAGGGTTTTTTCCCCCTTGATTATAACATTTTTATGATACTTTTTTAAAATTTATTTTTCTTTCAGTGAAGATTGCTCCCTGTTGAATGTGATTACTTTTTAGATCATTCTTTGCTTTTAAGGATGTCAGATTCTTAAAAATGTTCTTAAATTCTGAGATCAAAATTCTGAAGGATGGTAAAAACATATTTGTAAAAACTTCAATCCTAGAGTTGAAAAATTCATACCTAGAGTTGATCCTAACCTCTGGCTTATGGGTTTAGCAAGGTTTTTTCCCTCTCCTTACGTGTTTGTTGTTCTTTACAGGAACTCAAGAATGAAACATGGGAATATTCTTCCTACGTGATATGTTTTGTTAATGATCAGTTCCTGGGTGATGCATTTGATATGCAGAAATGGGCCCACAAAGTGTGGGACGAAGTTGATTTTAAACCCTCTGCTCTTTATGAGGCGCTCACTCTGGATTATTCTGCTAAATTCTTAACAGACACCAAGGCAAGTCACACTAATTTTTAAAGAAAAATAGTGGAATTTTTGATCACTTATATTGATTCAGCATTAATTATCAATATCCTAAGAAAGAAGGTTATAAAAGAGCAGAAGAGAGCTGGATGCAGTGGGGCGCGCCTGTAGTCCCAGCCACTCGGGAGGCTAAGGCAGGAGGATCCCTTGAGCCTAGGAGTTTGAGACAAGCCTGGGCGACATAGCAAGTCCCTGTCTCTAAAGGAAAATAAATAAATAGATAGCTAGATACATAGATAGGAGACCAGGTTTAAAGCCCTCTATGATCTTATTATATTCCAGTTGCAAAAGATTACAGTATGACAAGGTTGGGCTTGGTGGTAATATAAAGCAAGTGTATCTCACAGCAGGCTGGCTGCACAAGGAGAACATCCATGTTCAAACATTTCTACTCTCCATTAGAGATTTATATGCATGAATTATCCATTTTAAAATGTTAAAAAACCCTCAGAGAAGGTCAAACCTACATCCATATGAAATATTAAGACTTTCTAGCACCCAAGTGAGAGTTCCTATGCTAAGAGAATGACAGTTTGATTAGAGAAAGGTGACATTTTAAAGCATGACACATAGCTGGCGAGAGCACGTTTAGACAGGCAGTGGCAGTAGGGAGGGGTCCAGTGGCAGAGGGTGATCATGAAGCATGAGGTCCGGGCCAAGAGACAGACATCAGGGTGGGATGGCAACAGCAGTGAAATCACTTTGTAACACGCTCAGAAACCTATTGTAGTTACAGCTGCCACATGCTGAAAGTCATTTCATGCCCATGGTGGCTGTGCCCACAAAATGATCCAGTGCAAAGCAAAGACCTTGTCTCATTCATCCTTGATTAACACTACTGCCTTGAGCAGACTTGAAACATAGTAGATGCTCAATGAACGCTTGGTTGAAAAAACAGTATACTTGAAAATGCTTGAAACTCTGGGGAGCAGGGGGCTGGGAATTAAGATTCATAGCAGTTAATTCCCAAAGGGCCAGGTGTCTAGAAGTACATGATGTGCTCTGGGAATGGCAGGGAAAAGCAAGGAGGTCAGGAATGAGGCTGGGAAAATGAGAGCATCAGTCACGATTCCTGGTGCCAACAGTACCAAGCTCCTTTGATTAACTAATGGAGAAAAGGTATGTATCGAAATGATATTGGTTATTTCATAGCTGACAGGAAAGCTGGAGAACCAGCTTTGAAAAACAGGTGGGAACCAAGTGAGGCCTGGCAGCAGGAAGACGTGGCCAGAATCATGCCACAGGAATGTGTGACCAGGGTGCTGCTGCAGGTACTACTGGCCCTGGGTTCACACTGCCAACCTCACTGAGATTAACTTCTCAACTCTCTTGTGTCTTTGCATCATTACTCCTTGGAGGATGCACCTGTCTGGCAAGCCTAGGTCATATCTCCAGAACTTGGCTATCCAGGGTGGGGAGAGGGAGAATCTGGCCCCCTTAGGTTCTAATGAGGGTGGTGGACCCTGTGGGGAGTTCCCCAGGTAGGAAGGGCATTCAGATGTTAAGTAGGGAAAAAAACCAACAGATACTAAAGAAGGGTTAAGGCCAGATTATGATTTATCGTGCATTCTGAACGAAGGAGTTAGACTCTATCCAGAATGAAACCAAGCCAACGGAGCTTTTCATAAAGAGTATGACATAATCCCTTTGCTTTTTTAGAAACATTTTTAGGGCTGTGCAGAAGCAGGCTGGAGTGGGAGAAGCTCGGTAGCAGGGATTTGGAAAGTGGCTGCAGTAGCATGGGCTAGAGATAATGAAAGCCTGCATTCGTTAGTGCCAGTGAGGATAGAGGACCTAGATGCCAGAGCCAATTCTTAGATTTTTTGCACAGAGGGTGGACTTTTCTTGCTGATTGAAACCCAGGAAGTAGCTTTCTTCCAGTTAGAACCATATGCTAGACAAGTATGTTTGCATGTTTGGCCGCTAGATGACTGGGACATTACCTTGTGTTGCATTCATTTGATCTCTTTCATTACCATTTGCAGAATTATATACGCTTGACAACCCCATAAAGCTAATGTATTGATTTGCAAGGAAGTTTAATGATGCCTGAATGGACTTGCTCATTTCCTAAGTCAACCATGATTTTTAATATATCCTCTTTTTCCTCCTAAGCCTGTGCAGTTTACTATATTATGCTTCCTATTCTTTGGTTATAATATTTTCTTTTATAATTAAGAACTTACAGTATAGAAGCTGAGAAGCACAAACAAATTAATTATACTTAGTACGGATATAATACTTCATTGTTGGATGCCAGATAGCACAAAATTATTTCAGTCTTTTAATTTAAAAAAAAAGGGTAGAATGACATCAAATAACGTGATGCACTTAAATTGATTTTATTTATGTTTCCTAGATTCTTAAGAAAGAAGGCAGGGCAAGTTATGCACCTTGTTAAATAAGGTGGCATTTTCATGTATGAAAATGGTGTCCAAGATTTAAAATGTACTCTATTCAATGTGCTCTGGCCCCTAAATGAATGCTATTGTGATGAAGACTAGTATTTTCATTTTCGATGCCTCTTCACTGGGCTAGACTAGGTCTCACAAATGTTCGTCTTTACCAGAAAGTTATCAAGTGAAAACTAGCTGGGGGCATCTGTGCACATGAGGATATTATTGTATATATCGCAAAAACCCAGTATTCTTCTCTTTGCTACCCCTGGTGCTACACCTCCCATGAATATAGTGGCCTGACTTTTCCACTTGGAAAGGGTGTGGCATGGCTCTGCTTAGCTAATCTGTGCTCTCTCTGAAAATCAGGACACAGGGTAACCAAATCCATGGTGTTCATGATGGCTCTTTCCCCGAAACTACTCAGGAAAGAAAAGAGAAATAGAGAAGAATCCCCAGTCTGTTTCTTTTCTCAAGGGGACTGACCAGCGTTCCTTTCCACACTCAGTTTAGGATGTCGTGGACGTCTGGGCCATGTGTTCTCAGTTCCGTGTGATAGGTTAAGGTTTTTCAAAGCTTCACTACTGAAGGGTTTTCAAATGTGTAATGTAGGTTGTAAAGACTTGATAAAAATGAAATAAACTTCTTAGCTGGGCATGGTGGCACATGCCTGTGGTCCCAGCTACTTGGGAGGCTGAGGCAAGAGGATCGCTTAAGCCCAGGAGTTTGAGGTTGCTGTGAGCTATGGTTGCACCATTGCACTCCAGCCTGGGCAACAGAGTGAGACCCTGTCTCCAAGAAAAAAGAAAAGAAATAAACTTCTTTAAGTCATTCATTTAATTTTGCTGTTATATTATCCACTAACAATGCTATTGAAATTTTATCACTGAAAACATTGTATCTGTTATATTTTTCGTCATTTATAAAGCTTTCTTACAAGACATTGACCTAATTTATCTTTTTATCCCTAATTTTAATAGCATGATTTTGTGTTCTTGGACATTGCTATTAATTTTTCTCCAGTTGGAAGGTTGATTTTTGAGGTAAGATGTTTTTGTTGTTATTAGTAAGTTAGGGGGGGTAGTATTTATAACTGTCAAAATGTTAAATATCTGATCTTTGAAACCTTTTGTCTTTATTTTGTAGCTGTACTGTGATGTATGTCCCAGAACATGTAAAAATTTTCAGGTCTTGTGTACAGGAAAAGAAGGGTATTCTCAAAGTGGCGTAAGGCTACATTACAAAGGTACAATTATTCATCGAGTAGTACAGAATGGTTGGATACAAGGGGGAGGTGAGTTTAAACTAAATTTATTTATTTATTAAATTTAGTTTACTATTTAGTTTAAATCTGAATACAACTTAATTGAATATCAAATCAGGATGTCCAAAATTTTTTAATCTACCTTTATAAAATGGATATAGAATTAGATATACTAATATTAAATAGATATATTTAAAGGATGTTTTATATGGCTAAATGATAAATTAAAATATTTGTATTCTTTTTTTTAAAAAATCCCTAATTATTAAAATAAACACATCTAAATTATGTTACTGGGATCATTCCAAACTAAAAAGTAACATAGGAGAGTGGGGTAACATTTTATTTTATCAAAATATAATTTTAAAGCTCACCTAAATACATAAAAGTGCCTAGAAGTGCAGTGCTTTTAAGAAATATACTAAGCGTGGGAATTTGGAAAAGAATAAATGAAAAGCAACTTCTCATCAAAGATGTTACATTGTTCTAAGTGAAAAGTAACATCTAAAAGATTTTGGTCTCCATTTTTGCTTTCTTCTCAGGCCAATCCTTTGGCTTTAGTCAGACTACATGCCTGATTAACAGAAGAAAATTAAATTTTGGAGGCCTTTGGGGGAAATATTCCATAGGGAGCAATCAGGCAGCAATTTAAAAATAATTCGCTTAGTGTGGAAGGAGATCTACTTGAACTTGAGGACATATGCAAAAGCTTAAATTAATGTTTAATTCTTTTTGTATGATCTGGAACATTCTGGGGCTGATGAGAAAAACATAGATTTACTCCAAGCATCTTACATGTTAAAGCAGCTATTTTCCCCTCAGTTTCTCCAAAATGGGATCACATCACAAACACTGTTATTTAATATCTAACCTCAAAGTGTTTCTCCATATTAAGTGTTTTTCCACTTAATATGTGGTTTTATCTTCTCATGTCAATAAACAGAAATGTACAAAACTTTTTAAAGTCTGCCTAGTTTTTTATCATATTAGTTTTCAATTGTTTGGTAACATAAAACATTCCTCCAGGGGGCCGATATCAGGGCTCCCGACACTGAGTTCAGTGCTGAGCTCGAGAGCTCGGATCTCAGGTGCTGTGTTCTGTTCTGTTCTGTTCTGGTTTGGTTTGGTTAACCACCTCTCCCCCTTACAGCAAGATTTGGAAAAAGAAAGTCATACTATTTGTTTGTGTTTGTTTGTTTGTTTATTTATTTATTTATTTATTTAGTCGAGGTAAAGGTTTCATTAGTAAAGTGCACAGATCTTGGGTTGTGTTTTCAGTGAGGCAACAATGTTAAGGACAGTTTGGGAAAAAGTTGGATTGCTAGATTCAAATCCAAACTGATACATATAAGTTAAATAAGCCACCTAGCACCTCTGAATCAGTTTCTTAATCATAAAATGGGGATAATCATAAGACTATCATAGGATGTGGTAAGGGTTCAATGACATGGCATATTGCAAGTACCAAGCTCTGGGAACGTTCTCCCTACAGATGTCAAATTCCCACAGGACTATGCAGAATTTTGGAGCACAGGAGCTAAATGTGGTTTCATGCTGTGCCTTAGGATGCTCCCAGGCACTCTGCCTGTCCTGTGGGCCCAGCATGCCCTGCCCTGTCTAGGCTGCAGGCCCCCACTCCCCACATCCCATCTTCCCACAGCTCCCTCTCACTCTGCTCCACATGCTGGCCTCCCGCTGTTCTCTGACCAGTCAAGCACAGGTGGGGCATGAGGTCTTCTGTCGTTGGCTTTGCCTGGGACACACTACAGTCAGCTATTCTGGATATTGCTTGCTTCTCCTCCTTATCTGTTTTGGATTTTTGCCCAGAATTCATCTTATCAGGAACTTACCTGACCACCCTATTTAAAACTGCCACTGGCCTCTCCACACACCTCTCCACACACCTCTCCACACCTTTCCCTGCTTTATTTTCTTTCACAGTGCATAGTACTTTTTACCACTGGAAATACTATATATATATTTATATACTTCTTAGTTTACTTTCTTTTTTTTTTTTTGGAAGAGATGGGGTCTTGCTCTGTCACCCAGGCTGGAGTGCAGTGGTGTGATCATAGCTCACTCGAACCCTGGGCTCAAGCCATCCTCCCACCTCAGCCTCCTGAGTAGCTCAGGTGCATGGCACCACTCCCAGCTAATCTTTTTTTTTTTTTAGAGACAAAGTCTTGCTATGTTGCACCCAGGCACTCTTGGCCTCAAGCGATCCTCCTGTCTCAGCCCCCTCATGTAGCTAGGATTACAGGCGTGAGCCACTGTGCCTGGCAGTTCACTTGTTTATTGTCTCTTTCTCTTCACTAGAATATAAATTCCATGAGGGCAGAGATTTTTATTTATTTTGTTCACTGTTGTAGCCCAGGTTCTAGAATAGCACCTGGCATATAATAGGTTCTTAATAAATACTTATTGAAAGAATGAATGAATGAATGAAGAGATGGTTAAACAGGAAATGTACATTCTCTTCACTTCTAAAGTCCAAAGTTAAAGAAGACATTAAGTCATTATATCACTTTGGTTGGATTCCCCTTTGGGCACCCACGAGGCCTGCTGCTTTCAGAAGGATTTCCCGAGATATAACTAAATACATTTTATCATCATCATCATCATCATCATCATATTGGGCATAATGACGGGCATAATGCCATAGTGATGGCAATGGGAGGGTGTATTCTACAAGCACATGATGCTGCACAATAACAGCAGCCACTGAGCGTGACGCTCTGCCAAGTACTGCCCGAACTGCTCTACCTGTGTTATTTCATTTCATCCATTATCCCCACTTATGCAGATGAAGAAACAGGCTTAGAAAAAAGAGCGAATGTCAAGATTTAAGTCAAAATTATCTGACTTTAAAGTTTGCTTTTAACCACTATTTGGCATCTCTGATAATACCACATGTACGGGGGTGAATTCAAGAGGGTGGGCTATGACCACAAAACAATTATAGTAAATACTGATTGAAATAATGTCAAAATAAAATATTCACCTGGGAGATCTGAAGCAGAGGACAAGGGTAATGTTGGTGTGTGTGCGGGGAGGGGACAAGGGTGTGTGACTGATGTGTAGGTAATTTATCAGGAAGAAAAACCACATGGGCAGATTGGTCTGACCGAAGCTAACTCTAGGATCTGAAGGAACTGGTAACTGGTGCTGGGGGGCCCCCTACTTCCCCATTTCCAGATTTATCCTTCAGCTACCACAGTTCCTCCTGAGAACTGCCCAGAACTGTGGGGTGAATCAAGGGCAGAGTGTTAGGCAGAGCCAGGTTGGAGGCTTAAGGCTTACCAACTAACTTCTGAAACAGCTTTATGAATAGTATAATTTAAATGCTTCATGCCCTTTCACAAATGAATGCTCCCCACATGCTTGCTGTTGCATCAGATTCCTTTAAGAAATAGCACATACACTTACATTACAGGTAAATTGCTCATGCTGAGTTAAAATAACGCAGTCCTTCAACAGATACTTATTGAACATTGTATTATAGGAGGAGGTGGGCCAGAGAGCTGAAGGAAGGAGAGGGCTACTGAGGGAACTGGGGGTAGAGACAGACCTCAGACCTCTGTTTTCACCAGAGTTAGCTTTGCTTCTTTTACCTATGGATGGATAAAAATAGGCCAGACATAGTGGCTCATGCCTATAATCCTAGCATTCTGAGAGGCCAAGGTGGGAGGATTGCTTTGAAGCCAGGAGTTCGAGACCAGCCTGGGCAAGAGCAAAACCCTGTCTCTACAAAAAGTAGAAAAATTAGCTTGGCACAGTTGTGTGCATCTGTAGTCCTAGCTACACAGGAGGCTGAGGCAGGTGGATCACTTGAGTCCAGGAGCTTGAGGTTGCAGTGAGCTGTGATGATGCCACTGCAGGCTAGCCTGGGCAACAGAGTGAGGCTCTGTCTCAAAAAACAAAACAAAAAACAACTTGTGCATGGAATCTTTATATGTGGGAGCATTGCCTAAGCCAGAATATGTATGTCATATAAACACCCTCCTTACATTATAAGGAACTTCATTTCCAAAATACTGGGTAAATAAATGAATTATCACTATAGGGTAAGTATAGGAATGAACACTTGAACATGGATTCTTTTGAGAGCACCTATTTTTATCCACATTCTAAAAAGAACATACTGTTCCCATTTCATCCTCTCAGTTTAATCTGTCCATTTTTCTGAAAAGCAAGATGGACTATGGAATCATGAAGTAAGGAAGCAGAATTTATGGGAATACACTTTTTAAAAATTGTGACAATTATAATTTAAAACCTCATCATTTCAAAGGTTTTGCATTAGAATTTAACCTACCTCAGAGAGTACTGTAAGGAAAACATGGGATCATGAATGTATTTAATAAAAATTCTTACAAAATACAAGTGAAATTATTACAGTCATATTTTCATGGTATAGATATTGAACAATTAAGTAACTTACTCTACTCATTGGTATAAGTGGAATCATAATTTAAAACATCTTGTTTTTCCTGTGTCATTACTGTACTCTAACTCCTTTTTAATCTGAGAATTCTAATGTTTATATATTGCTATTTCTCAGATATAGTACATGGAAAAGGAGATAATGGAGAGTCAATTTATGGACCAATATTTGAAGGTATGGATCTTTACATTTTATCAGTCATATATTAGGTGATTATTCAGACTTACTAAGATCGGACAGTTGTTGTGGGTAACACTTGTAGTAAAGGCGGGAGTTAAAAATGATGGGAGAGCCAGGTACGGTAGCTCACACTTGTAATCCCAGCACTTTGGGAGGCTGAGGATCACTTGAGGCCAGGAGTTCCAGACCAGCCTGGGCAACATAGTGAGATCCTGTCTCTGTAAAAAATAGAAAAATCAGCCAGGCATGGTGGTGCCTGCCTGTAGTCCCAGCTACTCAGGAAGATCTTTATGATGATCCACTTCCATTTAATGTATAGTAAATATATTTTCTCTTCCTTATGATTTTCTTAATAACATTTTCTTTTTCTAGCTTACTTTATTGTAAGAATACAGTATATAATACATACAACATACAAGATATTAATATGTGCTAAGCAACTATTTATGTTATTGGTAAGGCTTCTGGTCAACTATTAGTGATTAAGTTTTTGGAGAGTCAAAGGTTATACTCAGAGTTTTGACTACATGGGAGAGTGTAATGCCCCTCACCTCTGCATTGTTCGAGGATCAACTCTACATTAGAACTGTACAGTCTATATCAAAATAAGCTAAAAGACATTAACAAAATGATACAAGACATGAAAGAGCTCATAAATCAGTATTAGAAAAACTTAGACATGATGTGACAGAACTGAAGAAAGAATTAGCAATAAAAGAAAAATAATTTCAGAAATGAGTAAACTAGAAGGAACACAGAGCAAATAAAAATACAAGGTACGTCCTAAAAGAAGTAGAAGGTAGGAGAAGGAGAGGTCTATAAACAAAGACCAAACAGCAGCAAGGAGAAATGAAAAAAGATAAAAAGGATTCATAAGAAAGTGACAAACGTTGAAAGAGAAAATCCAACATTAGACAATAGGTATCTCTAAGGAATTAAACTAATGCAAGGACAGAGGTCGGGGCTGGGTGGAAGGGATGGGTGTATACCTACTTGATGAGTGCGATGCGCACTGCCTGGGGAATGGACACGCTTGAAGTTCTGACTGCGGGGGATGGGGTGGGGGGAGGGGATGGGTGCATACCTACATGATGAGTGCGATGTGCACTGTCTAGGGAATGGACACAATTGAAGCTCAGACTCGGAGGGATGGGGAGGCATGGGCAATATATATAGCCTGAACTTTTGTACCCCCATAATGAGCTGAAAAACAAAAAAATAAAAAAAATTAAAAAAAAGAAACAAAAAAATACCAGATAAAATACAAAGTTCCAAATACATGAATAAAGCATATTTTTAAATTTGAAAAATAAAAAAATAAACTAATGCAAGGAAACAAAATGAATGCTAAGAACTATAATTAAAGAAAACTTCCCCAAAATATAAAGAGGATTTGACATTCTCTACCTTATGGTGGTTATACATTATCAAACTGAACATCGAAGATATACTTATTAAATTTTAATACAACCATATGATCCTCTATAGCTGCAGAAAAAGCATTTGACAAAATTCAACACCCTTTTATGATAAGAACGCTTAACAAAATAGGCATAGATGGAACCTACCTAAAAATGATACAAGCCATATACGACAAACCCACAGCCAACATCATACTGGGGAAAAATTGAAAGCATTCCCACTTAGAACTGCAACCAGACAAGGCTGCCCATTGTCCCCATTACTTTTCAACATAGTATTGGAAGTCCTTGAGAGAGCTTTCAGGCAAGAGAGCAGAAGCAAGGGAGTCCAAACAGGGAAAGAAGAGATCAAACTCTCACTCTTTGCTGATGATATGATGTTATATCTGGAAAACCCCAAGGATTCAACCAAGAGACTCCTGGAATTGATTAATGAATACAGTAAAGTCTCAGGTTGCAAAATCAATACACACAAATCAGAGGCATTCATATATGCCAATAACAGTCAATCGGAGAACCAAGTTAAAGACTCAATACCCTTCAAAATAGCAACAAAGAAAATAAAATATCTAGGAATATATTTAACTAAAGAGGTAAAGGACCTCTATAGGGAGAACTATGAAACACTGAGGAAGGAAATAGCAGAACATGTAAATAGGTGGAAAACCATACCATGCTCGTGGATCGGAAGAATCAACATTGTTAAAATGTCTATACTACCCAAAGTGATCTACAGATTCAATGCAATCCCTATTAAATTACCAACATCATTTTTCACAGATATAGGAAAAAATAATTATACACTTTGTATGGAATCAGAGAAGACCCCGTATAGCAAAAGCAATTTTAAGCAATAAAAACAAAATGGGAGGTATTAATTTGCCAGACTTCAAACTATACTACAAGGCTGTAGTTCTTAAAACTGCCTGGTATTGGCACAAGTGCAAGGACACAGACCAGTGGAACACAACAGAAAATCCAAATATAAAACCATCCTTACATAGACATCTAATCTTTGACAAAGCAGACAAAAACATACTCTGGGGACAAGAATCCCTATTCAATAAATGGTGCTGGGAAAATTGGGTAGCCACATGTAGAAGACTGAAACAGGACCCACAGCTTTCACTTCTCACAAAAATCAAATCACGGTGGATAACAGACTTAAACCTTAGGTGTGAAACAATTAGAATTCTAGAAGAAAATGTAGGAAAGACCTTACAGACATTGGCCTAGGCAAAGAATTTATGAAGAAGACCCCTAAAGCAACCACAGCAACAACAAAAATAAATGAATGGAACCTGATTAAATTAAAAAGCTTCTGCACAGCCAAAGAAACAGTCACGAGAATAAACAGACCACCTACAGAATGGGAAAAAATTTTCTGCATACTACACATCAGATAAAGGACTGATAACAGGAATCTATTTAGAACTCAGGAAAATCAGTAAGAAAAAATCAAACAACCCTATCAAAAAGTGGGCAAGCAACATGAATAGAAACTTTTCAAAAGAAGATATAAGAATGGCTAACAAACATATGAAAAAATACTCAACATCCCTAATCATCAGAGAAATGCAAATCAAAACCACAATGAGGCCGGGCGCGGTGGCTCACGCCTGTAATCCTAGCACTCTGGGAGGCCGAGGCGGGTGGATTGCTCAAGGTCAGGAGTTCGAGACCAGCCTGAGCGAGACCCCGTCTCTACTAAAAATAGAAAGACATTATATGGACAACTAAAAATCTATATAGAAAAAATTAGCCGGGCATAGTGGCGCATGTCTGTAGTCCCAGCTACTCGGGAGGCTGAGGCAGTAGGATCACTTAAGCCGAGGAGTCTGAGGTTGCTGTGAGCTAAGCTGACGCCACGGCACTCACTCTAGCCTGGGCAACAAAGTGAGACTCTGTCTCAACAAAAAAAAAAAAAAAAAAAACAAAACCACAATGAGATATCATTTAACTTCAGTGAGAATGGCCTTTATCAAAAAGTCCCAAAACAACACATTGACGTGGATGTGGAGAGACAGGAACACTCATACACTGCTGGTGGGACTGCAAACTAGTACAACCCCTGTGGAAAGCATTATGGAGATACCTTAAACAGATTCAAATAGACCTACCATTCGATCCAGCAATCCCATTATTGGGCATCTACCCAAAGGAACAAAAGTCATTCTATGACAAAGACACCTGTACTCGAATGTTTATAGCAGCACAATTCACAATTGCAAAGATGTGGAAACAACCCAAATGCCCATCAATTCAGGATTGGATTAGTAAATTATGGTATATGTATACCATGGAGTATTACTCAACTATAAGAAATAACAGTGATACGACATCTCTTTGGTTCTCCTGGAGAGAGTTGGAACCCATTATATTAAGTGAAGTATCCCAAGAACGGAAAAACAAGCATCACATGTACTCACCAGAAAATTGGTTTCCCTGATCATCACCTAAATGCACATTTGGGAATGATACCAATTGGATATTAGACTGAGGTGGGGGTGGGGGGAGGGGATAGGTATATGCCTACATGATGAGTGTGTTGCGCACCGTCTGGGGAATGGTCACGCTTGAAGGTGCTGACTGGGGGGGGTTGGGGAGGGGATTGGTGTATACCTACATGATCAGTGCAATGTGCACTGTCTGGGGAATGGGCACGCTTGGAGCTCTGACTCGGGAGGATAGGCGGTACATGGGCAACATATGTAACCTGAACTTTTGTACCCCCATAATAAGCTGAAATAAAAAAATAAAAAAATAAATAAAAATTATGTGCAAATAAAAAAAATTTTAATACAATGCATGTATCTTAGATGTTTGATATATTTTGACAATTGTGTATACCTCAAGTATATGCTTATGCCACAAGTAAAAATGTTTATACTTCAAATAAAAATATATGTATAAAAAGTTGAAAATACTTATTGAAAAAGCAACTCTATGTACCTGACAATACTGAAGCAGAACAACCAACATCAAGACATATGTTAGTATCATTACTGAACATTAAAGAAAAAGGAAAAATTATTTGGGAATCCAGGCAAAAAGAGCCAATGATTTATAAGGGAAAGAAAAATTAAATCATCATATTCTTTGATAGCAATGCTTTAGTCAAAAGAAAATGGAGTAATATATTTATGATGATCAAGGAAAGGAAATGTGAACTAAGGATTTTATATACAGCCAAACTGACTTTGAATTATGAAGGGCACACAGTTATCAAAATGCAAAACTTCAGGGCAGAGTGTTGCCATGACCCCTTCTTGTAGAATCTACTATGGAATGAATTTCACACAACCAAACTATTAAACATAAGAGAGACCCTGACATAGGACTGGTAGTGCATTAATCATATAGTTGCTTGTAGAACTAAAATTTAATGAAGAGTAAAAGGATTACCTTATATAATAACTATATGCTTAGGCAATGGTATAGCCTATTTTTAAAAATTGAAAAAATGAATATATGCAAAAAAATTTAAAACTATTCTGAGTAATTATACTGGTGATGGGTATTATTAGTATTGTCATTCAGAGACTGTTCTATATGTAATGTGGAATAAAGTCAGTAATTATAGGATATTCTAATTTCATCATTTTTTTGTATCTTTGAGAATAAGGATTCTCAATGTGGAAGAAAGAAGATACAGATGAAATATAATAGAGGTTAATAAGTAAAATACTCCATAGTCCTGGAAATAGCACTTTAAACTCAAGAAGTTTCAAATCTATATATATAGCTTTCTCTCCACTGGAGAGGCCTATAAAAAATGACCAAGCCAGCAGCAATGAGCACTTCTAAAATTTAGATTATTTTGAAATGCCATTTCTCACTGAAAGAAACTAGGGCTTCTGGGAGAAATGGCAGATGCCAGGCCTCAGGCAGGAAATGCACAAAATGAGCATGGAACCTCATGTTCTATCAGATAGCAAAAGCTCCATTAATGATTACTTTACATTCAAAAGGCCTCAGGAGCCAATTTGGAGTGGTTCCCACTGACTAAAGATGTAGTAATTTGAGCTTCAAAAAGAAAAGTAATTACAATTGATCAAAACCCCAAAAATATTTTAAATCCATGAGTTCATAATGATATTATAAAATAAAGCCTAATTGATTACCTTTGGGGCGATGATTCGTTGTCTTAAAAACTGATACATATAGGGAAAGAACCAAGCATTTATTCTGCCTTTCCTACATGAACTGAACCAAACTGTAGATAAGCGGAAACACCTTTTTTTTTTTTTTTTTTTTTTTAAGACAGGGTCTCGCTCTGTTGCTGGGGCTAGAGAACAGTGACGTCATCAGAGCTCACTAGAACCTCAAACTCCTGGCCTCAAGCAGTCTTACCACCTAGGCCTCCTAAAGTGCTAGGGTTACGGGCCTGAGCCAATACACCCGACTAGAAACATCTCTTTATAAAAATATTCCAAGCAATAAATGAAAAGGAAATAATACAATTAGAATATCACCATTTTGCTGCCTCAGTTAAATAATGGATCTAAGCATTTGGTGCATCAATCTGCTAACTTCACAAAAACAGAGACAACTAGACATTATGAGCCATCTGTTGAAAGAACACGCTACCAAAGGGATAGAACTTGAGTCTGGTTAAGTCTCTGGACCCAGCTGCCAATCTGCAAGAAATACAATCAGTTCTGTTATAGCATGCCATATGTGTTCCTAAAAATCTCCACACTCTGCAACATCACACAATAAAAATCACTGGGTTTATGGCAAGAATGAGGTTTAAAAAAACTTTCTCAGTGACACATTAAAGAACAGGATAGTGACCTAAAAAACCAGTAACGTAATTTTCCGTATGTTAAATGGTCAAGAAACATATACTATAATAAATATGGCACTTTACCTTGAAAAAGACCTGAAGTTTGTTTGTGGAGGTGGGTATGGGAAAAGTTGCAGCTTTTGAGTGATTTTGAAGTGGTAGAAGGAGAGTTTTCTGCAATCAGAACCCCAGATGTGCAAGTGGCTCATAATACCACCTTAGGTAGCCAGGTAAATATCTAGATATGTATTCCTATGTGGCTCCAAGCAGCTGGATGCAGGTTTCATTCAGAATACAAGCAGGAGTGAAAGGCGTAACACTCAACTTGTTCCCTAATGTATTGGTCAAGTTGAAATAAATTTGCATTTTTCCAAACAAGTACTATAGCAGAACTGACAGGACAGAGGACAGAGAAACATGTTGTGTGTTCAGTCAACAAACTCAAGTTTGAGAGAAGGCTGGGCACAGTGGCTCATGCCTATAATTCTAGCACTTTGGGAGGCCGAGGCGGGAGGGTTGCTTGAGGCCAGTCTGAGCAAGGGTGAGATTCCACCTCTACAAAAAATAGGAAAATTAGCCAGGAGTTGTGGCACGTGCCTGTAGTCCCAGCTACTAGGGAGGCTGAGGCAGGAGGATCACTTGCCTTGAGCCCAGGAATTGGAGGTTGCAGTGAGCTATGACGACACCACTGTACTCTAGCCTGAGCTACAGAGCAAGAATCTGTCTCAAAAAAAAAAAAAAGACTGGGAGAAATTCTAGAGGTTCAATAGCTCAGATTCATTAATAGATAAAATGTAAGGAAAAGAAAGGGATAGATCTAAGAAACTGTAAACTAAAAGAGACTTAAAAAGCATTAACAGCTCTTTTAAAATGGGAAAGACTCAACTAAGATCCACATACACATTCTATACCTAGAGAATCCATAATGTAGTCACTTAGTTTTCACATCCATACATTTTAAATTTGTAAGTTGGGGACTACCTACACCTTTTAAAACCATACTTTATTGTCTCTTTATAGCAGTGGTTTCCAAATTGTCCTCTCAGGAGTTCCACAGGGTCCTGAATAATTATCTTCAGGAGATAGGAAGGGCTCTAGGCCCCTTTAAAAATCTGTTTTATATGCTCTCACACAGGTTGCATTTTTTTTTTTTGATAGGTATTACGATTAACTGCTTTAAAGTTCCCCCATAAACAAAGACTTTTTGCTAAAAATGTTACAACTCTATAAATTTTCTTTCCTATTGCTTACACAATTTAAGAAAAATAAATTCATAATATCTAAAAGCAATGACAAATACCATTCTGTTAAAACTCTCTTAGTCTTTGCTTTGGGCAGATTTCCATTCCATGCAATCTTCTGTGAAATTAATGGGTTATTCCTATATTCTACTGAAATGAATAGAGAGCATCAGTGTAGTTAGATAGACTCATTTGTACAAAAATGCCTTATTTGTATTTCAGAGCTTTTTATTCAGTTTGTAATTTAACAAGCTAAAAGTAACCACCACAGATATGGCTTAGTTGCTTGGTTTGCTTAGTTTTGATACTTAAAATAATAATAGTTAGCAATTGTAGTTTAATAACATCTTATGGACAGTTAATATTCATATTGAAGGAGTTCAGAAAATTTTACCCCAAAATATGAGTTTCCCTTCACCCCCACAATATCTTTCAATTATTCCCAGAACTTTATAAAGTTATCGAGTGAAAACTTTTATTGAATTTTTCATCCATCACTTCCTTCTGTGTATTTGAACTTGGAGGCAAAGCTGGAAATGGTACTTCCTGAAAATGGTAGCCTGATAGTCACTGTACAATTCTTTTTACTTATTTATCTTACATTAAAAAAAAAAAAACTATTGCTTTCCATAAAATCTGGGTCAATCTACATAAGGTTTGAGATTAAAATTTATTTGATAATTACTAAAAATAAGCAAAAATTAATTTCCTTTCATCATTTAAAAAATTCATGGAATGGAAAATTGAATGGAATGGAAGTCTACCCACTTAGGGCCATACCTATGCAAATTAACGTGGTAGGAGGCCTAGAGCTACAGCTGCAAGGAGACAGGTTCCTTGCCTTCTCCTACCAGAGAGGAAACACCACGTAAATCAATAATTAGAGTGTTATAAGGACTGCCCTAGAGCTATGTGTAAGATGCTGGGGGTCAGGCAGATCTCAGAAAGACTTCTCAGAGGAGGTGTTTTTAATGATCACATTGGTACTTTGAATGAAATACCACTACCAAAACAAGAGAAAGTTTGTTGACTTTTATTCTTAAGCAAAGTACTGTGTATACTTCCTTTTACGTTATTAATTTTCTTTGTACATTTATTTATGGCAAAGATAAACTAAAGCTAAATATTTAAATAGTTCTAATAAGATTTTACAGCTTATCTTTTTTTAACAGCCCATTTGAATGTTTGAAAGTAATATGAACCAATTTGGAATGTATTGATAAATATGACTGACATTGTTGCCAAGCATTCTATTTGTTCCTTAATTGTTACAATCAACTGAAATAATACAAATAGTTTAATGATCTACTGGTTATTGTCTTTCCTAGATGAAAACTTTTCAATTCTTCATAATAAAAGGGGAGTTCTTGGAATGGCCAACAGAGGCCGCCACAGCAATGGATCACAATTCTATATCACACTACAAGCAGCTCCCTATCTAGATAGAAAATACGTGGCTTTTGGGTATGTACATTGTAAGTTTGTCTATATAATATTCACACATGTAAAAATGTCATTCAAAAAGATTTTGATATTGTACATAGTCTATGGAGAGCTAAAGATAGGGCTTAAAAGCAAAAGTAGTACAAATATAGACAAAAATATTTAGCAATATTTTGGAAGAAGCTTGCTATCTATAAAAACATAGAAACTTTTGGGCACTGTGGCTCATGCATGTAATCCCAGAGGATTGTTTGAGGCCAAGAGTTCAAGACCAGCCTGGGCAACATAGTGAGACTCTCATCTCTACAAAAAATAAAAAAATTAGCCGGGTGTGGTGGTGTGCACCTGTAGTCCCAGCCACTCAGGAGGTTGAGGCAGGAGGATCACTTGAGTCCAGAAGTTCAAGGCTGCAGTAAGATATGATTGGGCCAGCACTCTGCACTCCAGCCTGGGTGACAGAGTGAGACCCCGTCTCTAAAAGAAAATACAAAAAATACACAGAAACCATTTAGGCACAGCCATGATAATGTTCTGTCTCTCTGTGTCTCTGTCTATCCATACATCCATCTATCTTCAGCCTGAAGGATATTATCAATTCTTAATTACTATCAACCATACCATAGTGCATAATAATGTAGATAGATTTATATGCAGAAGTGAAGAGGTAAAGCCGTTTAAGTAATTGTCCATGGACATGGTGAAGAGATAAAAACTATGCAAGTTACGTGTAACTTTTTTTACTGAACAACTTTAAATATGTAAACATCTCAGATAATAGCTATTATTAGAATATTATTAGGAAGATGCTTATAGGCATGTGGACCTAGAGTGGGTGATGGTATACTTTTCATCACTCCAGTGTTTCATCTTTCTCTTTAATTACTGAAGTGAATGTGGGCAGAGCTTTCCTTGTCTTCCCTGAAATGATATAAAATATTAGAATTTTTTTGAATAACTGTTAGATTTATTCCAGCCACTCCATAGGGATAATTATTGACCTTCAACTCCTGAAGAAATTTCATACTAGTGTTCATTTTAACCACGATAATTCCTTCAGCATAATGCTTTGGTAATATTTCCAGGTTGAAAAAGTAGAAAGTGTATTTTCATCCAAAAGATATCTTTAAAGAGTTGACTTTACATTAGTAGATGCAGAACCTAAAATAATGAGTTGTCTTCATCCTAAATAAACTGTATTGTGATTTTGAAAATGCATTCTTAATTTTAAATGCAAATAACCCTCACCATTTCTCAGATCATTTAAATCTCTTTCTGCCATCTTGCTGACACTCACTCCGCCCTCTACTGACTGCTTGGTGATCCTTTGTATCTCAGCTAAAGGTTCCTTTCTCAAACACAAATGTGACTACTTTACAGTCTTCAAATCCTCCATCACCACCTCCGCATATGCAACACCTGCAGTCTCGAGTGCCATTCCAAGTCCTCTACTCTCCGGCTCCATGTCTTTTTTTCGGCCTTCACTTCTGCTGTTTTCCTGACTCATTCAACCAGAGCTTTATGAAGCACCTGCAATATACCAGTCATGGTACTCAGTGCTGGGGAAAAGCACAATTCCTGCTCTTCAGGAAGCTTAGAGTATATTAGGAAACCAACAGCTATACAACAGTGAGGCACGGGCTAGGCAAGTTCTGTGAATGGTTCACTGGGAATATAGGAGACAGGGATAAGAAAACACCCTCCAACTCCTTTCGTCAAAATGAGCACAGAGCCTTACAGGATGGCCGTAGTGTGGGAGAGCGCTGGTCTCCTTTTGATGATTCCTGTTTTCTGTGATTCACCTTCCACTTGGGGAAATCTCTAATTTTTGTTGTGATCACCACTTTAGCCTCAGGGAGGCACTGCACTCCTTTCATTGTTCTGGCCCAAGTATGATCTAAATTTATCCCTTAAATCTCCAAATCAGTTGGAGCTGGGCTGGAATCTTTAAACAAGACCTTACAAAACACTAATGGAGAAGCAGAAAGGTAATAACATAATAGGCAACTAGACAATCTGGTTAAACTAGATGAAATATAACCCCTTCAGGGGCACCTTCCTTCCCAGTTGTAGGGCTGCCTCTTCCTTATCGCTAGCATTCCCTGGTGTGTCTGAGCTTCTAGAAGCCCAGACACAGTTAGCAAGGTCCAGAGAGATACAGAGGTTTCCTCTCCGATCTGAGACAGGCCCTCCTTCTCCTTCTAAGTTCTAGTTTCTAGTACATGAAACTGCCCTTTCTTCAGATGGATGAAGAATGTAATGCCCTTCAGGAGAGACTGCAGCAATCCACAGGGCATGAACCACAGAGTGGTCTCCTAGGGAAAGACTATCACAATGCAGGCCTATAAGATCTCCATTTGTGCATACACGTGTTGGATGGGGGTAGATGTTGGGGATAGTGATGGGGGAATTAATTTCAAGAGACTTGTACAGTGGGAGAGGGTCATGAAAAGCTTCACGAGAAGGTGAGCTGAATAGTGAAAGTCAAGTAGAACTGCAGTCCCCAACCCCTGGGCCATGGCCTGTTTGGAACTGGGCCTCACATCACTGCCTAAGCTCCCCACTCCCATGAAACTTAGGAACCTGGCTGCACAGCAGTAGGTGAGCTAAGGGAGAGCCAGCAAAGCTTCATCTGTATTTACAGCTGCTCCCTATTGCTTCACCACTTGAGCTCCACCTGCCTTCCCTTATACCCCTCCCCCATCCGTGGAAAAATTATCTTCCATGAAACCGGTCCCTGATGCTAAAAAGGTTGGGGACTGCTGAAGTAGAAGTTAGCCAGATGGAGAAGACTAGAAATCACAGTCAAATCGATTTTAGGAAGAGTGAAGAGCTTTTTGCAGGGTGGTCCTAAGGAGGAAGAGAGCATTTTATATACCAGTGGTATGGTTCAGAGAGCCTAGTGCCCAGTGGAGATCAGAGAGAGCAGAAGCTGGAGGAGCAGGTCACCCTGGGCTGAGGTCCCAACAGGCTGTGGGTGCCGTGCTCCTGAGCATGGGTCTCACACAAAGGTGATGGGAGCTATGGAAGAACTTTAAATTGTGAACATGATCAGCTTCTCATTTTGAAAAAAATCTCTTTAGCAGATGTGAGGAATGAATTGGCAAAGGATGAAAAGGCAAGTATTGAGACCACTTAAGAAGCTATGGTCATAATAGACCACAGCTGAAGTCCTGCTCTAAGGCACTAGCAGATGAGCAAGGGATATAGGTGGACAAACTCAAGATATGAGAAGTTAGAGCCAATGGGACTTGACGACTGTCTAGATGTTGAGGGCAAGGACATGGGAGGAGTCCAGATCAGTGCTGCCCAATAGAACTTTGTGTGATGGTGGAAATGTCCTATAGTCTGCCCTGCCCAGTTTGATAGCCACTGGCCAGACGCAGCCATTGAGCAATTGAAATGTGGCTAGTGTGACTGAGGAACTATATTTTATTTAATTCAAATTAAACAGACACATGTGGCTAGTGGCTACCATACTGGACAGTGCAGGTCTAGAGTAACTACTAGGATCTGGGAACTGGCTGGATGGCCGGTACCATTCACCAAGGTAGAGAATACAAGGAGGATTGGGAGAGGATTCACGAGTTCAGGCTGGACAAGTTGTGTTTCAGACTGAGATACCTATAGGACAGCCAGTTGACAACATCCCAGGAGGTAGACATCCAAGCTGGGTCAAGGCTGGAGATGTAAACTGGGAAGCAATTTGTAGATTGGCAGCCAAGCTGCAGCCAGACTATAATACCATCACTCCCAGAACAGTCTTTGGGCCTTTGCTTATCTTGTTCCTTCCAGTCTCCCTTCAGTCTGCCAAAATCCTGTTTAAGGCTCAGGTTAGAAACCTCCCTGATTACCAAAAGAAAGTGCCCTCTTTGTCCTCTCTGGCACATTGTGAACAACTTAAAGCAGGGTCTGGGTCTCACTCATCTTATATCCTAACACCTGTCACAGTGGAGAAGTAAGTGCTCATTCAATATTTGTGAAACCCATTTGGAGAACAGACTTCATATCCTCTTTCAACAGAGGTGAATTTGCCCATTTATCATGTGCTGTTCATCTTCAGAATGTACCTCTTGTTGTCCTGTGCCATGATTTCTGATTGGGATGGCAAAAGTAGAGCCCGGAGACAAAGCAAGGGCCAGAGCGCAGTCTGGGTCGGCACTGACCATGCCCTGTAAGGTCATGAGATGGAATCTCGCCCTTCCCCTGCCACTGTCCCAGCCCAAGCATTGACGAGGGCACCAGTCCTATGTCTTAGCCTTATCTCTCTGCCCCATGCTGCCCTCTTTTAATTGAAAGAACCATCAGAAGGCTAACTCCACTCCTCAGGGAGTTCTGGCTCATGGCCAGCGAGTGTTTACAGAGCTCAAACTAGCATGGCTTTCAGCTGTCTTACTGGTGCGCTAAGAGGATGCTGGTCAGGTGCCTGGTGTGTGCCAGGCATTGTGCTAGGTGTTGAGCACAAGTGTGATCCCTGCACTCTTGGGAGAATCAGAAATTTATCAAAGAAGCATACAAATAAAAGGTTTCAACCCTGGGAACTCATCTAAAGGAGAAGGGGACCTTGACATGAGCAGGAAGGCCTGGGAAACTTCTCTGAGGAAGTGATGACAGAGCTGAGATCTGAAGAAAGGTCAGGAAGTGACCAGGCCAATGGGTGAGAAGAAAGAGCAAAGGGGACAGCTATGACAGGAAGGGAGTATGGGGCTCTTGAGGTACTGGAACCTGGTCTGGCTGGAGCAGAGGACATGCACCTGGGTGCCCAGAGGGCCATGGGAGGCAGACCATGCTGACTCTGGTAGGTCCTGGTGGGGATTTTTGGTCTTTATCTTAAGGATAATGGGAAATTATTGTATTTTGAGCATGGAGGTGACATCAGATTTGTATTTCTAAAAGATCATCCTGACTGTAGTGACGAGACAGAGGGAAGGCCACCGAGCAGATGGTGGGGGCCAGCCAGGAGCCAGTCACAGGCAGGAGGGCTGGCCACCTGGATGAGGGTATCCGTGTAGACGTGGCTAAGTGAACACATCTAGAGCTATTTAGGAGACTTATGACTGATGTTAATTTACTTCGTAGGAAGTAGCCTTAGCTGTAGCTGGGTAGGACTCCATTTGGGAATGTAAGCTGTGAAAATTTATGACTGACTAAATTTTCCATTTTTTTTCTCCTATGTAGGCAATTGGTTGAAGGAACAGAAGTTCTTAAACAACTAGAATTAGTTCCAACAGAGAATGAAAGACCAATACATACATGTTTAATTACTGACAGTGGAGATATTTATGCCTGATTTTCATACCAATATTTTCTGTGACAATTTATTACTTTCTATCTGATCAGCTATTTCCAGATTTAATTAAACAGTGCTTCATAATATGTAATTTGAAAACTGTGGCAGACACTGTAGGCTGGCTCGTCTGACACCTAATCCCTCCCCATTTTCCTTTAGTCAGTGCCTTCACCACAGACTCTAAAAGTGAAATACTCGATTTCCCAGCCTCCTTTGCAGCCAGGCATGGCCATGAGATGCCGTCTGGCCAGCGAGATGGGGTAGAGCACCCTGGTCCTGTCCCCTCTTCTTCATCTATTCTTGAGTGCAAAGCGTCTGGAGCCGCAGCTGTCCCCTGGTGCCCACGAAGGAAAGTCCAAGAGAACTACAGAGACAACAGCTCCAACTCTTAAGCTGTGAGACCAATACCAGCAACCACTTATCTCTGCAATCTTACTTATATGAGACAAATAGACCCCTGTGTTGCTGATGTTACTATTGGCTGAGAATTTTGTAACTTGTAGCTGAACACATTCTTAATTTGGCAGTGTACCTACTGGTCTTTGAATCTTAAAACACTTGTAATAGAATTATGTTCTTGTTTGTAACTACGTTTCCACCATGAGAAATTTGGTAAATATTAATAACCAAAGAGGAGTGATGTGACAGAAAAAAACAATTCACCATAGTATTTCATGGCTCATATATCCCATTTAGAAAGGGTATATACACTTTGGATGTTTTTATATATGATGAGAACATAATCCTTGTCTCTCTGAGCCATACCAACAGTATGAAAAGCAAGGGCTTGCGTTACAGTCCCCATAGTGATCAACTCATGTGATGTTATTGGAGATCCAGCTTTATCAGCTGCTCCAGAATCTAAGGTTCTCAAATTCTTGTCACCTGGGGAGCTTTTTATCTACACATTGTCGGACCTTGTCCTTGACCTACTGAGTCAGAGTCTAAGCGTGAGGCAGGGATTCCATGTCCATTTGGCTCTCTCCCAGTGGAGAGAGACAGCTGGGCACTAGTCACTGGGGAATCACCACCAGGTATAAGTGACTGGTTTCAGCCCCCTTGGAGTAGTCAGCAGAATGCTTGACTCTTCTTCTATAGGTGACCTTGCTCAGCTCCTATCACCGCCACCACCCTGTGCCTCTGCTATGCCCAGGGCAGTGCACTTTCTTACCCTAAGCAAAAGGAGGTTTGTCTTCCAAGAATGATCTCTCTTCAATCTTAAGTGGGCAGGCCTCTAATTTATATGGAGCTTGCCAAAGGTAGGCATATGCTTCCCCCCCCCCTCCTTTTTATTTTGAAACAATTATAGATTCACTAAAAGTTGCAAAACTAGTACAGAGCAGTCCTATGTACCCTTTACCCTGTTTCTCCAGTGGTTACAGCTTACATAAGTATGGTACAGTATCAAAACCAGGCGATTGACATTGGTACAATGTGTGTGATGCCATCTTACTGAGCGTAGGTTTGTGTAACCAACACCACAACGAATATACAGAATTTCTCCAGCACCACAAAGGCCTCCCTTGTGCTACTCCTTAATAGTCACACCCACTCCCCTGCCCTCCCTATCCCTAACTCCTGACAAGTGGCATATTTTTTTTTAAATCACAGCTTTATTGCTATGTGACATATGCTGTTACACTAAGATCTGAGGGTGTGGGGAGAAAGCACAACACCTGTATCACATTCTCAACTGACTCAGAGGCAGCAGTGTTAAGAATGTGTGTTCTAGAGCTAGACTGCCTGGATTCAAATCCTGGCCCTGCCATTGCCTAGCTGCATAAACTCAGGCAAGAACTTCTCTGTGCCTCAATTTCCTCATTTGAGAAACAGTGGTACCTACCACATAGGATTGTTGCGAGGGTTCAATGAATCAATAATTTGTATAAAGAACCTAGAATCAGGGCCTGGTATAAGTGCTTAATAAATGTATTCTCAATAAATGTAATACTCAATAAATTACTGATAAACTTCAGGCTATAGTCACAGAACTAGTATTTTTTTGAAAAGCCTTCTAATGACTCTGATGGCCAGATTTGGGAACCCTTGAAGAGACATCTCCTCTTCCTATATCCATAGGATGCAGGAAGAAGAGAACTCAGGCTATTTGTCTGAAACCACCAGATCCCTTCTCTGGACCTTTGGCCAGGTTCCTCCGGTCACAACAGGGACATCGCAAACAAAAAAGAGCTGAGCTTGCCACCACCAAGACTCTAAGAAACTAGTGAAGCAATCAGTCAATGAAAACTGATGCTTTGCAGGGCCCCTGGTGAAAACAAGTCACAAGTGTTGGTCATGTAATGACCAGCAGCAGAGCAATTCTTGCTGGTGATGAACCTGTACATTAATGGCATCAAGCATTTTAGCTGACATTGTGAAAGATCTGGGATATCTGAGTGGGTGTAAGAAACCGATTCCAGCTTCATTTGTCAGTTTAGCAGCAATTTCTAAAAATAGAAGTCTGCCAATATTCTCAAGGATGGCAAGTTCGTGGTCCCTTTGTTCATTCTGACTTTCCACTTCTGGGCTGTAGAAACTTCAACCACAGATCCTCTGTGCAGTGGTTCTTATTACTGCCATTTTAAAGTATAATAACAATACTGTATTTTACTTTTGGCTTTCAATTTCATTAGTAAAATGGGACACTGGATTTTTTTTTTTTTTTTTTTTCTGAGACAGAGTCTCACTCTGTTGCCTGGCCTAGAGTGCCGTGGCATCAGCCTAGCTCACAGCAACCTCAAACTCCTGGGCTCAAGTGATCCTCCTGCCTCAGCCTCCCAAGTAGCTGGGACTACAGGCATGTGCCACCATGCCTGGCTAATTTTTTTTCTATATATATTTTTAGTTGTCCAGATAATTTCTTTCTATTTTTTAGTAGACACGGGGTCTCACTCTTGCTCAGGCTGGTCTTGAACTCCTGACCTCAAGCGATCCACCCACCTCGGCCTCCCAGAGTGCTAGGATTACAGGCGTGAGCCACCGCACTCAGCCCATCTCATAGTGTTTTGAGGATTGAGACAGCAAGTGAAGACACTTTTTAATAACGCTTGGCACATAGCAGATATTCAATAAAAATTAGTTTCCCTTCTGAAATGTCTCCCCACAAAAACCAGTCAAGCTGCCACTGACAGAAAGAATATCATCATTTCAAGAAACATCAAGTCCCTGTTATGCTGAGTATTAGCTGTTCTCACTAACACCACATTGACGTTCAATTGACTGAACTAATTCAAAGGTATATCTTTTAAAATTAAAATCAAGCCTGATGCAGTGGCTCATGGTCGTAATCCTAGCTACTGGAGAGGCTGAGGTGGGAAGATCACTTGAGCCCAGGAGTTCGAGACCAGCCTGGGTAACATAGGGAGACCCGCGTCTCAAAAATAATTCTTTTTAATTAAATTAAAGTTGGTCTTGACCACACCTAGAAATAGTCTCTCCCTTATGGAAACTCATTTTTTAAACTATATTGATAATACTATCTCCTGCCCTCCCCCAAATGTAATCACCACCACTTAAATCTGGCAAATCTTAAGTCAGTCCATATCAAATTTTATACATCATAAAAAATATTGCTTAAAAAAAATCTCAAGTTTGAGATGATGCTGATGTTGCTGGTCTGGAGACCACACTTTAAAACCCACTGGGATATATTAAAGACAGATTTATGAGCGACTTGGTGGCACACAGGTATGTAGGAGAAAGAGAAAAGCTATAAAACACTAAAGTGTAACCTAAAACAGAAAAGAAAGAAGAAAAGTGATGAGACAGAAACTTTGATTCCATCAAAGCAGCAGGGGAGGTATGCACACAGCCGGATGCAAGGTCCTGGGGTTCTTGGCTGGGCGGGATATAGCCCTCCAGCTGCTGGAGAATGGCAGTATCATAATCTGAGGGCCTGGGGCAGGGACTGGGACATTTGGGCTGCTCAGGGCATGCTCTTTGCCAATCAGTACAGAGTTACTTGAATATTTTAATAACCAGAGTGGCCACTGGGTGTGTTCTGGCTGAAAATCAGCTCTCCAGGATAGGAGCAGGAGGAGCACAGTGGACACCTGGGCATGAGGGAAGTCATCGCTGATGTAGGATAGCAGAAAGCTGCTGGGTGGTTCAGCGTGTACTTGGAGGCTATTCCTAAGGAACAAGTCAGAAAAAGGCTTCCATTTCCTAAAGGACCAAGACATATGATGCAAAGAGCTCTACAGACCCAGGATTTGAAGCAGAACAGAAATAAAAATTATGCATCTTAGGTGCCATCCTGAAGAGAACCTGGGCTGGGCTCCATGACTCTTGCACATCCAGGGGTTTTGTGTTGTTTGTACCCCAACGTTACATAGTGTGAAGAAAACAAAAACTATAAAATGTCTTGTTTGATATAATTTTGTAGTTGAAGAATCACTATTAAGAACTGTAGCAATTTACAGGGATAGAACAGTTGTCTGAAAGAGTATAAAGCAGTCTTCTCACACTTTGATATTATGTATGTGTGCCTATCTTCTGCAGACTTTGTTAAAATGCAGGTTTTGATTCAGGAGTTCTGAGAGTCTGCATTTCTAACAAATTTCTAGGTGACATAAATGATATTGGTTTGTGGACCACACCTTGGGAAGAGTAAAGCAGTGGTTTTCAACCTAAGCTGTTGAGCCTAAAAAATATTGATTTATGGAAATGCCCCCTGTATTATTAGAGACAGAAATGATTTCAGGAGTTTTGCAAGGATTTGCCCTGAAGGAATGTGAACGTGTTAGTTCACATATCAAAAGTTGCCTTGCCTCAGGAGGGCGTCTCAATGGTCAGTAGCAGCTACATTCCAAGTTGATGCTGCAGTCTCAAGCCTGTGGTTCTCACCTGCTTTGAACGACAAAGCAGGTTTGCATGGAGCCATGGGATGGGAGGTGATCAAAAAAGACGTGCTGCCTGAGACAGACACCTATGGCTAAAGTAATTAGCATAAAGGACAGCTCTTGCTTGACTTCTGAAGACCCTGTCACAATACACAATAACCAGAGCCACTATATCTCTGTTTTTGCTGAAGTGATAGTTTTACCTTAAAACTTAGAAGTTTGTCCTAAAAAGATTTTGTAACCGTTTGTTCACATAGAGTTAATTAAGAGATCTATAGAAGCCTTTTGGTAGACTTTGAACCTAAAACAAATTACCTGTTATTATGTAAATCTGTTACCCCTGGCAATTGATCACTATACCTATAAATACTGATGTAAAACTTCAGTCTCGGCTTCATGATTGACGGGAATATCAGGAAGACCTCCGAGCACAGCGCTTTATCTATTTTCATAAATCTATTCTTTATAAACTATATTTTTGCCTCTGTGTATTGTTTTATTTGTTTCCTACTATGTTTTCATCCTTTGCAACGACCTCTGCCTGAGGGACCCAATTCTTTGCTGGGAGAGTAGCTAACTCCCCGCACTAAGGTGCATATTAGAAACACTTGGGGAGCTTTTAAAACTCTTGATGCCCACGCATTACTCCAAGCTGATTAAATCAGTACTCAGGCATCAGTATTTTTCAACTCCCCCCACGCCGCCCCCACCCTCATGCAGCCAAGGTTGAGAACAACTGCTGTGAAGTGTAGCCTTGGAACAGATACCAAAGAAATATCCATAGTCAAAGTGGGAAAGCTCCTAATAAGAATATTTCTAGTATTTCATCATCAATCCTAATCACAGTGTTAATAGTAAGAATCTAAATACAGTTTTAGCTCTCTATTAATCTTTGATTTGTCCTCATCTTTCTCTCATTTTGTCAAAACTGATTTAGATACTATTACATGAGGCTTAATCCATGTTGTTAAACTACATTATACGTGCTGGTCCTGGCCTCCCACCTGTAGCCCTTCTAAATCAATCTGCCCTGATCCGCAGCTGAGGAGGGGCTGTGGTTCAGGGAGCTATTGGTAGCAGCTGCCCTCCTGTGCTCTTAGCTACTGCTGTTTTTGGCAAGGATGAACTGACTCAAGTGAGCCAGTTTGTTCATTAATTCTTTTTCTTTTAGATCGTATTAATGAAGTGCCTACTATGAACTGGGCCTCATGCCTGGAGCAGGGAATAAATTGGTGAGCATCGTTCTTATTCTCAAAGTTGCCAATCTAGTGAGGAAGACAAACAATTGCAATATGATGTGGTATATGCTTTGCTATGGGCAAGTCCAGGGTGCATGGGTGCATGGGTGCACAGAGCAGGAACACCTTCTGTATTCTAGGGGTGGGAAGAAGGGGTAGTTCAGGATTTTAAGAATGGCTTATGACAGGAGTAATAACTTAGCTGAGAGACCTGAAGGGAGAAGTAGGAGTCAGTCATGTGCCAGAGGGGGATAAGAGTAGGCAGCAGAAATTGCATGAATACCCACACACAAAAGAAAATATAAGCAGTTAGAACTTAAAGTTCAAAGAACTCTAGTGTAGATTTCAGAGGATGGGGTCAGAGGAGAGAGTAGGTGTGGACATGCTGGGAAGGCCTTGTATGTCATTCAAGTTATCTCTTCCGAGAACTGTAACTGTAACACTGGCCAATGGAGATGGTTAGCTGTGGAGACTAGAGCTGGCAAGGTCATATCGGGTTTGAGCCTCAAGCAATGTCCTAGCAAACCAGGTTCACATGCCAGAGATTCCTCCTTTTAAGTTCAAATCTCCCTTGGCCCATGCATACTTGGTTTCCCAGCCCCAAATGTCTATGAGATTTACTGTCACATTCTTACTATGAATTAATTCCCTTTAACATAAGCTAGTAAAAGAGGGTTTCTATTTCTTGCCATCAAGTAGTACAGGCAAACTTCTGATTACTAAGGGACCACTGGATATTAGCTATACTTAGAGCAAGAAGGCAGGCTCCTGTTTGGAGTGTTGGTCTGTTTGTTTGGGGGATGGTGTTGACAGAAGGTCAAAGCAATTTTTTAAATTTTCTGTTTAGAAAATTAGAGGGGGCTTATACTGCTAGCATAATCACAAGAGCAGAAGCACTCTTGCTGCCTTCAAGAAAAGAAATGGTTAAGAAGGTGAATCTAACCATCAATCAATAATTTAATTGCAGGCAAAGTCTCTAAAAGGAAATAAACTGAGTGATAGCTGACCTTGCAAACAGAAGCCTCTGTGACAGTGGTTCTCAAGTAGGGGTGATTTTCCCCCCAAAGGGACATTTAAAAATGTTGGGAAGTATTTTTGGTTGGCACAACTGAGGGGTAGGTAGAGGACAGGCAAGAATAAAACAGCTTAAAATCTCAATAGTGCCAAGGCTGAGATATCTTGCTCCTTCAGGAACTGAAAATAAAGCCGTTTCTCTAGAATGGTGAAAATGTCCTTGATGTACCTCTATGCAAGATAAAATAAGCCAATGGTTTTCTAGTCTTAAAACAGTGAAATGCTCCCTTATGAGGACTCATGAAAATCTGAGAACTAGAGTTGAACACTCAGATGACACACTGTGAAACAATGGTCTCCAAAGTGGTGTGTGTTCATCCTAAAGTGGAAACAAGATAATCCACGAGGGGATGAGAATAGAACTTCTATAATATTTTTAACCTTAAAAAAATAAAAGTTGGCTCTGCCTTCATTTAGTCTGGGTGTCAGACAGGCATGTGCTAAATATGGTGTGAGAGGTGTCCTGAGAAAAGAGCAGACTTTCTCATTTACTTGACGGTCATAGGCTGGATCAGTTAAAATCATCAGTTCGTTTACATCCAAGCAAATCTCCAACTAGTGTAGTCAATGGAACAAATGTTCATAGTCATGAGGGTACATAAGGACCACAGATTAGATTCCACGGGAAAATAAAAGCTTTCGACTCGAGGTGAAAAGGTAAAGCGCTTACGCAGTCATCTTTTTCGGTGTTTGTGGCACAGCAAAACAAGGCTTTACAAAAGTAATTAATATTCATATTATTAGGGTAAATACGCCATAATTAAAATTACATGATAAATATAAAACAGCTGAAAACACACGGCATTAAATACAACTTTTAAAGTCTAACTTTTACCAATGGACACAAGCATATCAAATTTTGCAAGTATTTTGAGACTGGGCATCAGATGGCGCTCTCCCTTACTTAAAAGCCTGTGCAATGCCTGAACACTTACAGGCACTTAAAAATCCAGCTTTGACGCCAGGCAATCAATCCTGTGTCTAGGTCAAGTCACTTTTCTGAGTCTCAATTTCCTCACCTGCAATGTGGGGATGGGAACGGACCCAATGGCCTTGCAATTCAGACCGCCTTTGATTCTCTGACTACAGTGGTAGAGTTGAGTGCTGCTATCGCCGCTTGAAATTACAATTCGGAAAAGCCAGCCTGGGAAAGAGTGACAGACATAGTATGCAGTTCTGGCTGGGGCCGCTTTCGGTGCCTCAGCCGCTCACACTGTAGGCGGCAGAGCAGAAACTCAGCCACGTGGTGTCTCCATTTCCCCAGGGAGTCCCATCACAAGGTTACTTCCAGCAAAATCGATCTTCAAGGAAAAAGGCGGGGGTCTTAGTGAGGATATAAGTAAATACTCTTGGGACCCGGTAGCACAGCACAAGTCGAGTTCTTGCTCTCGTTCTACTAGTACCGCACAAAAACAACTTCCACTCTATGTCGGGCAGGCGCGGCCCCAGAGGTCACGTGGGGCCGCGGAATTACGGCCTCGCAGGGCGCTCAAGGGGCGCCATACGCCACGTCACGTAGGTTGTTCCATCCAAGCCAGGGCGGGGGCTTTCCCTATGGTAGGCACGAGGAAAGCCCAACTGCTCCTTGTGTGGAATTCTGAGGGCAAGTAAAACCATTTGCAGAGTCTGGGAGTGTCCTTGTATACTACTGTCGCTTTGAGGGACAGCCTCCTTCGGTTTCCTCTGGACTCCCTTGCTCCCCGCCCCCTGTAGAATTCCCGTTGGTATCGCCCGCGCCCCGTCTCCGCTCAGCCTCGCCCCCGCGCGCCGCGGCCCGTCACGTGACCCTAGCGCGCTCCCGCGGGGGAGCGAAGTCTCGCTAGCGGCGCCGCAGGGGACGGAGGGATTGACTGAACGTTGTGCGCCGCAGCTTTCGGCCGGACACCAGCGCTGAGGACACGATGTCTGCGCTCTCCTGCCCGCTGCTTTGGACCGCCACCTGCCTGGCCGCGCTCTGTGTGCTATCTGCGGGTCAGGACACGACCCCAGTCTCACTCAGGACGACTCCGGAGTCCACCACCAAGATAAACACGACACTAGGGACATCCGTCCCGCCAGTCACCACTCCAGTACCAGGTGGGCGCCGCCAGCGGGCTTCCTGCGCTCGCCCGCCCGCCTGCCCAGCCGCCCTCTCTCCCCCGGGTGAGGGGAGGGCCGGGCCCGGCGGGCCGCGCTCGGGGTGCGGCGGCTGCTCGGGCAACATGGCGGCCCGCCCCAGTCCAGCCGCGGCCGGCGCGAGTGGGAAGCGCCCCGGCGGGAAGGGGCCGGGCGAGCCCCTGTGGCCGTTGGGCTGATGCCGACCCCAAAGCGGTGCCCGTCGCGGTACTTTTCGTAATTCCCTAGTTTCACCTTGGGCTCGGAAGTGGGGACGTGGCTTCCTTCCGCGGTGGCAGCTGTGGGGTTGATGATGGGGCGAGTTGACGCGCCTCTGAAGTTGGCGGTGAGACCGAACTCCCTCCCCCTGGGGCCAGTCGTTTATCGACCCAGGGTGTCTCTCCCGGGGTACCCTTCTCCGGAAGTTGGGGAAAGAGAAAGACGCTAATGCTTGTTCGTGTCTCAGACTCGGGTCTGAGAAAATAATCACTTGAGATTTAATTACATTGATTTTGCAGGTAGGTATGGGATATAACTGAGATTTGATCATTTAATGAGTTAAAACTTTACATTCTACGCTCTGTGCAAAGGATATGTATTTTTTAGTACGTAAGTCTAAACAGGAAGATGGTGAAACCTAGAAGCCAGAACGACGGCGATAAAGTAATTTTCCTGGGACCGTGTGTTTAGTTGGTTGTGGAGTCGGGATTGGAACTCGGGTCTGTAGATTTTCTAAAACCGCATGAAGAACGTAACTTCTGTTAAACTCTGCGGTGGAGTAGGGTTGGTTAAGGCATACACAAATTTTAAAGCAGAATTTGGCATATGCTGTGACAGCACGAGAGGGAGGGAAGATAAATTGGAGGTAATAAGGTGAAGAAGCACTAGATGTTTAAAAACTGCAGTATGGTATGATTGGTTATTCTAGTTAACAATGGTGTAAGGGATATCTTGGCTTCCTGACCGTAGGATTGCTGAAGTGTAATGATTTTACCATGTCATTCATAGTGTTCTAAAATGTCTTATCTAGTTTTAGTATTTTATAAAAGTTAAGATATAATAAATGTAATGGTTTTTTTGTTAGCTCCAGAAAGATATGTAATGGTAAAATTTAAAAAGTTTTAGATGAAAAAAGTAAATTGCAGTACAATACTGCGCATTCTAATCGCACTATATTTAAGATGATAGAGCAGAATGTTTTTTGTCTCCTACATAATCAGCAGTTTCCTCTCGCGCGTGTGTGTGTGTGTGTGTGTGTGTGTGTAAGAGAAGCTTGGAAATAGCAAATCAGTTGCCTTTGTGTAATTGAAATGCATGCAAAGGAGATAATTTGCATTGTTTGGAAATCTTAGTTGGATAAGGTACAGTCTGAAAGGTAGCAAGTTTAGTTCATTGTAAATAACATTCACTCCACTACACCCTTCATCAAGCACAAAAGATTTTACACAGGTAGCATTTTTTATCTATATAAACTTCTGAAGAATTTACTTCTACTTTGTGACCCCCTTACCCCCGCCCCACCATGCATGTCCCAGCCTTTAATAAATACTAATGATAAAGTACTGAAACGCAGTGCCTTTGCAGAGTGATTATTTTTTTTGGCAGGGGAAATCAAATGAGAGTGTTTGCAGGCATCTAGATGTAGGAAAATGAGTAGAGCCCGCTATAGTCCGTTCGTTTGTCCAGATGTTGAATTGTAATTAGCTTTCTTTGAGTGCTATTTTCTGGACCTTTCAGCATACATAAACTATTCACAAATACCTTGTTAACTTGTTGAATTACATGCACATGAATGTGGCCCTTCCAGATGTTGTTCCCAGTTGTGGAGGACTCTGTGAAGAGTGGATGGTTTTTGAATCAAGAATTCCTGGGAAATTAACTCCTTTGCAGAAAGAGCATCGTCACAGCTTGGATTCAACCTGTAATAAATCTATTACTATTAAAAAGCCCAGGGTTTCATCTGATATTTGCAGGCAGTGATTTCCTTATGTGCAGTATTGGTCTTACAGCAAAGCCTTTTTTCCAATATTTTTGTGTAGTAAGGATGCTTTGAAATGCCTCAAGAAACCCTGAGTGGCTTTCATATGGCTGTCCTGTGAGAAAGGATTGTTTGGACGATAGTGCTGTGAGGTACTAAGTGTGTCTACTAGCTTTTTTTTTTTTTTTTTTTTTTAAACGAGTTTACTCATAGCTTCATAATTTGTAATTATTGGAATTTGTTAGTAAACCAGTTTATAAAGTTTTATCACTTCTCTGAATTAGTAATTCTGGCAGTGCATATACTGCTTATTGTTCAAAAAAGATAAGCAGAACAAACCCAAATGAGATACCAGTTAATTCATTGATTTTATACTTTTCTCCCTTCCACCCCTCTCCCCCAGAAACCTGTGAAGGCCGCAACAGCTGTGTTTCCTGTTTTAATGCTAGCACTGTTAATACTGCCTGCTTTTGGATAGAATGTAAAGGTAAGAAACCTTGGGGATGCAGTAATTTTGAGAATGCAAAACTTTCTCGTTATAACGTTTTTAAATACTCTAATTCTTTGACCATTTGAAAGTTATGTAGAACATTTAGGATAGCATGCACTGTTTATTTTGCAAATCCAGTACTCCTTTAAAATGCTAGTTGCTTAACACTCCCCATGAAAATCTCTTCTTGTCTCCCATCCACTCCCTTCAAAGAGAGAATTTTAGATTTGATCCTCCTGCCTCAGCCTTCCCATTAACTAGGACTACAGGTGTGTGCCACCATGCCCTGCTTTTTTTTTTTCCTGATAGTTTTTAAAGGAAGAAAGATTTGATTTTTTTTTTTTTTTTGACAAGGAGTGCAGGTTGAGAAGCGTCCCACCCCCTCCAGGAAGAAAGATTTTAGACCATCGTTAGGGGTTAAGGGTACGCTAATACACTGGAATTAGCTGTTAAAGAAAGTTTTCCTCTGAAAACAGTTTGAGACATTTATCTGCAGATGTCCTGCAAAATGAACCATAAAAAGACCTTATGAAACTTTATTGGATGCTTAGATATGGGGGAAGAATGAGATGGGGGGAGTTGACTTTCCTGTGCTGCTGTTACATTTTACAGTAAGTTAGCTTTGTGTGCATTTGATAGAGGGGGGAGTATGCTGAAATGCGAATAAGATGTTTGTTAGAACCAAGGGATTATGCCATAAATTATTCTTATCTGTTTTATTAATGTAGGGTGGTTGTATTTTTTTTTCTATCAGTAAAATAATCAGTTTGGGGGGGTTTGTTTTAAAGAAAAAGCCAAAGCTGCAGGTTAAGTTTATTCTTTGGTGAAAATTTTAATACTTCTAGAAATTATATCACTACATAAAGTTCAAAAACCTCTTTAAAATTAAGGCATTAACTAAATTTGAGGTTAAATTGACTTTTTTGTGTGTTATTTTTTTAGGTCATAAAATGGAATTTTTTAGGATGCTCCTCTCCCTTTATGTATGTATGTATATAGGAGTTGGTGAATTTCGGAGATTGAATGCTCTACTTTAAGATTTGTTGGGGAAGGCTCTCCCCTTGTTTTGCTCCAAGTCTACCTATACAAGAAAGCTATTATATGAGAGCAGTGAGATCTGGAACAGAGAGGTTCGGCTGCTTTGGAGCACCTTCTCTGCTTACTAAGCCTGTATTAAAAGATCCTGACCACTTCTCCCTACTGACTCTGCTATCTTGTATATCCTGGCTGCCTCCCTTGATTGTGCAGTAGATATGCCACAATTTTGAGATCTAAGTGTTTCAGATTTATCTGTGCATTTGGATTTTTTGTTTGTTTGTTTGTTTTTGGTGACAGAGTTTCACTCTGTTGCCCGTGCTGGAATGCACTGGGGACAGGAGAGCTCACTGCAACCTCAAACTCCTGGGCTCAAGCAATAATAGCTGGGACTACAGTTGCCTGCCACTATGCCCAGCTAATTGTTTTTCTATTTTTAGTAGACACAGGGTTTCGCTCTTGCTCAGGCTGGTCTCAGACTCCCGAGCTCAAGCAATCCTGCTTCGCCTCCCAGAGTGCTAGGATTACAGGCATGAGTCACTGCACCTGGCCTTATTTGGATTTTTAAGGGATAACATTTTGGAAGGATCATGTGTAATATCTTTAAGACAATGGGAAAAGGAGAATAACAGTATTTGTTAGTCTGTGGACTTCTAATGTGTTTGGGTTTGATTTTAGAGTTTAGTAGCAAAGTCAAAGATAATATAAATGACGGTTTGTGCTGTTTCTCTCTCTCTCTTTTTCATAACAGCTGAGAGCTACTGTTCTCACAATTCAACAGTTAGTGATTGTCGTGTGGTGAACACAACAGACTTGTGTTCTGGTATGTATTCTTATTGGTTGCTGGGAAGGTGGCCAAAGAGAGGTGGGAAAGATCATTGCCTCTCAAAGCCTTGTTTCAATGTTTTGTTTAAAGCATTGCCATAATTCTCATCTTGTCAAAAATTTAGGTGTAAATAGCATATTCATACTGATTGATAAAAGGATGATATTGTTACAATTCATCCTTGTCCCCGATGCCACATCAGAAGAATGAGGACAAATAGTCTGAGAAGGAAAGAGAGGTTTGTTAATTTGTAGGCAAATGAAAATGGCAGACTCTCGTCTTAAGGTACCAATTTTCCTCACTATAAGCAGAAATACAGAGCTTTTAAAGGGAGGGTTTTCAGCTTTAGGCTATTGCTTTTTAACTGTAGTTGATGATTCTGAGCCATCTACACATCTCCACAATCTATTGATTGTGACTTCCCCGATAGTTCCGTTGAGCCGTCTCCTGTGGCACAAAGAGAACAGAGGACACTTCCCTGCCCCTCGCACCACTAGCCTGGGACAGTAGAGTCTTGCTCTTTTGCCTGGGCTAGAGTCCCGCAGCCTAGTTCACAGCAACCTCAAACTCCTGGGCTCAGGCGATCCTTCTGCCTCAGTCTCAGGAGTAGCTGGGACTACAGGCACGTGCCACCACGCCCAGCTAACTTTTCCTATTTGTAGTTGCCCGGCTAATTTTTTTTTTTTTTTTTTCCTATTTTTTTTAGTAGAGACGGGTTTTGCTCTTGCTCATGCTGGTCTCAAACTCCTGACCTCAAGTGATCCTCCCACCTTGGCCTCCCAGGATGCTAGGATTATAGGCATGAGCCACCACACCTGGGCAGAGATGCAGGTTTTAATTTCCAAAAAGAATGAGGGAATTTTTAAAGAGACAGCTCCTAAAACATTTTTCCATTTTCCCTCTGTTACAATATTTTGAAGTTTGGTTTAGTGATTTATCTGTACTGTGGAATGTTAAAGTGTAGATGTTTCATCTACTTTTTTTTTTCCTTAAGCTTTTCCAGGAATTGACTGCAGTGTATATTCTGTCTTTATTTGCATCTTACAGGCCTGGACAACCTTGTTCTGGCACTTTTGGCGTTCTAGTACTGGTGATTGTTACATTTTGTCTCCAGCACAGTGTGTGCCATGGTTAAATGAACCTTTTCCATATCCATCTATTTTCTGTATTTTAATTTGAGGAACTTGATTGCTTTTTAACCTTTATTCTTTGTCCTGCAAAACATTTAAAATTTCTAGTTTAAACAGCTGAGTTTTTTAATGAGATTATAAATTAATGGGAAAGTCACACTCCTCATTTGGTGAGTAGATAATAATTGAATAGAAAAAAGATTTTTGTGGAGTGTGTCAGTAAGCTTGAAAGACTACCTTGATACTCTAATTTTGGTAGGCATTGCCCCACCTGCCATCCCAATGTGAACTTTGTAACTGAGAATTTCATTAGTGTTAGTTTTACTCTATGTAGGGTGTATAATCTGGTTAGGTGGTCTAAGAGCATTTTTAATAATTATTTTAATGTGTGTTAGAATAAACTAATAAATAAGACTTGTGATTTCTTGATATTCCTTAGAAGATTATGTAAAACACTTTTTAAAACATTGATTTAAAGATTGAGTAAGTAATGCTGCTTATTTGATGATGTACCAGTTACAAATAGTTTAAGCTGTAAAGGACATAAACACCCAAATTACAATGCCTTAAACAAGGGACAAATTTACTTTGCTCTCATGTAAAGGAAATCTAGAGTGCTAGAGATAGCTCTACCACCATTAGGGACCCAGGCTCCTTTATGATTTCACTCTTTCATTTCTCAAAAATGGCTTTGACCTTGCTCTCCAAGATAAGTGCTCATGTTCTAGCCATCAGATTGATTTTCCAGCCAGCAGGAAGAGGAAGGGCATAAGAGAGGCCCATATCTACCTTAAAAGGATGCTTCCTGGAAGTTACTAGTGGCTAGCTAGATGTGTGGGAGGCTAAGAAATGTCTTTCCAAGGTGATAGGGAGGTGTTGCTAAAAATTGGCTCTATTTCTAAAGAAGAGGAGACTGGTTTTGGTTGGGAGCAATTGTCAGCCTCTTCCACAGGTAGTACTTAAATGTAAAAATGTGAAAGTGGTATTCAAATGATTGCAGGTTGGGAAATGGCATTATAGAATGTGAAATTTTGATAGCTTTGATGTGTATGATTTTTGTTTGTTTTTTTTTTTAATAGTGCCCACTACCACCCCAGTGCCAACCAATTCTACAGGTAATTTAAGATGATTAACTTTCTTCCTCTGTCTTTCAGTATTTTTAAGCTCTCTTAATGGATAAATTTTTAGTAATCAAATACCTAAAAGTTGTTAGTATAATTTTAAAGATCAGTAAACACTTATTTAGTCTTGGACCACAATAATTACATTAATGTGTACTGTTTGTGACAGTGACATGTAGCTCCAGTGTAATTTTGTGGAAATCTTGGAAAATAGAATACAAAAGCCTAAAGAAAATTGTAGTTTCCATCATGTAGAGATACACCAAAATGTTTTCAGTGGTTAGTTTCTTCTAGTCTTTTCTATGTATATATCTAAATAAGCGTACTTTTTACGAAATTGAATGATAGGCTCATGCACCTTTGTATTTTCCCTCTTACTGTAAGCATTGTTCTGTAAGCACACTTTATCTATCCTGCTCTCTCATTCACCATGCAGGGAACATCTTATATGAAATTATACTTGTATGTATCTGTGATAGGACTGATTGAAGCAGAATTGCTACATCAGAGGGTATGATTATTTTAAGGCTCTTGATTGCTTTCCACAAAGATGTATGATTTTCGTTTCTATCAACAACTGGGAAGTTTTATCGCACTCTCAGCCGCATTAGATAATATCTCCTTTTAAAAACTTACTAATTTGATAGGAAGAATAAATAACATTTTACCAATATTAAGTGCATCTATTCCAGGAGAAGAACTAGGCTAGGTAGGTGATAGGGATAGGGATATAGAGGCAGAAATAAGCCAGCATTTTGTCTAGTATAGGAACAATGAAAGATGTCAGTGAGCACATGTGTTGGGGAATTTGTAGGAAAGTGTACTGGGTAACATGGCACACATGGGGACAGCTTAGTGAAGATGTTGACTGACTAAAACCACACTGGTAAAATAATGGGGAGAGCTGCCCAGGTGGTCCACGTTGGTCAGCACATGTGGAGATGTGAAAGAGTACAATGAGGTGAAGGAATGTCCAGTAGAAGGTGAGGAGTTAAGCTGGATCTGGTCACCAGGTCAAGAGCAGAATTGCAAATTGCTTTTGTACGCCTTGCTGGTAATCTTAAAAGATTTTAAGCATGTAGGTCATGTGATCATACTTGCATTTTAATAAAATGACTTATTCTGTCATTGTGGAGAGTAGATTGGAAGGAGACCAGAGTAAACTCAGATTGGTTAGATAACCTGTTACCATAATTCTAGAGAACAAGTAGGGAGGCTACAGTTGTATGCAAATAGGCCTAGAAAGTAGAAGGGTAAGACTTGGTGGCTGAGGGGCAGCAGAGTGATAAGAAAGAAGAGGAGGAGTCTTCACCAAAGTAAGCAAGAGACAAAGAGCAGCTGATTGGGGCTGTCATTTGGGATTTTAGTTTAAGGTGCCTGGAGTCCATTTAAGTGGGATCTTAATGGATCCATTTTCAGGAAACTAAGTCTGGAGAGAGCTCTGGGAAAATACAGATCAACATAGGCAGTTGTAGAGGCCACTGGAGGAACATAGAGGATGGGTAGGGCTTGAGGAGCAAATTCAAGGAAACAATATCTAATGGCTGGGAAGAGGACCTGGGTGGAAACCAATTAGGGTGATGGTTTTGGAAGTAAGAAAACCCAGAAAAGTGTGTCCAAGAAACTAACAGCATGTGGTTGTAGGTGTTGTTTTTCAAAGGAAAAAGTAGTCCAATGCTGTAACAAGGACAATAACTCAGTTTGAAAGACTTGGACAGTGGTGTGTTGGAGCTGGCTTGAGCCAGTTTTTGCTAGCCAGTTGTGCACAGCTCTTGCCAACCCTATGCTCGGTGATATCATGTTAGTAATTTGAAATTGGCTGAGGTGGAAATAACAATGACATGGAAATCTGCAAATGCTACAAAACTTATTTTGAGCTGATTATTATACAGTGGTATGCTCATAAATGTTTAGCACCCATTAGAAATCATTGACTAAGGAGGATGTTAAAGGTTGATAAAAGCAGACAGAGGTGTTGGGAGAAAACTCATTTCCAGAAAGGCTGGGTGTGAACAGAGAGAGAGGAGTAGACAATTTCCCCCAAACCATTGAAAGTTCACTTTTAATTTCTTCCCCTGTGAGTCCACTCTTGGTGTAGTTCTCTGCTGCTTGCTCCATCCTGGGTCCTCCCGTGTACTACCATGAATCTTTTACCTGTTTTTATTTCTGTAAAGTGGAAAGAAATAAGGACTTGCCTGCAGAAAATGCATCAGTTGACCAACACTTTAGGTGGTCTCTACATGGCTGTGTGTGTTGCTTCCTCTAAAGAGAACAGTGAGAAATTAAGAGACAGTTAAGGAAACAGTGCAAAGAGAATTTGATTTACATAGAAAGATGGGTAATGAGGTTAATTATAATGGCCCTCCCCCAATATATAAAATACAAATATCTAACAGCAGAAGGACCAAAATTTGTCAGAGATAGAGGGGGAAATGTTCGTAATATGTTAAGTAGAAGATAAACTGTATTAAGCAGTTCTAGTACATTTTTATCTTTTGTTATATGCCCACCGAGAAAAATGTCTGGGAGGAAGTAACTTGTTACTCTGGGTGGTGGGATTTCTTAAATGTCTTTACTGTATTTTCTGAATTTTCTTATGACCAACAGCAACCTTTTATAACCTGTGAATTATTTTTTTTAAATGATAGTAACATATTGTAAATTAGTAGAGGTATATTCCCCAAATAATGGCTTTATTTTGAAAATGTCATCTAACCTAATACTTTTTCCCAAAAAAATGAATGTTTAAAAAAGTTTTGCCTATTTACGAAAAGAATTAGTTTTTGTCATGTTCTGAGGGCGGTAGTAAGAACCAATAGCAAATTTGCAGAATTTTTTTTCCCTAACACTATCAAACAGAATTAATAATAGTGTTTAAAGATTGAAAATAAATTTTTATTTAACTTGTAACTGTATTTTTTGCAGTTACACATAAGCAATAACAACTTTGAAGGGAATAATGAGTCTTAAAATCATACCGTCTACTCTAGGAATTCTGTATAAGAATCAGTCCTGTCAAAGATGAGATCAGATATTTCTCTATAAGATATTCATGGCATGGAGAAATGAGGGTGAGAGAACTGTTGAATCAAGAACAGGATGGATAAAGTACATACAGCAGTGTTCAAAGCAAGAGGGGAAAGAAAACAAATGTGTATGAACATAGCCATCAGGATTATTAGCATATCATCTATTAGCTTCTATTAATATCAATACAAATAGAGAAGTCCAACCAGAGCTTTCAGAAATACAGAAAAGACTCTCTTTTACTCATGGTCCTATAAAAATGAGAATACCTTAGCTTCATAGTATCCCTGTCAACTTTGGAATATGGGCAGCCTACCTGTTACAAGAATCCTTGTCTTTTTATAGATCTACTTTTTAGTGATATTCTCAAACTGTCAGGCCCTACTCTTGTTAAAAACAGGACTTCCTCTTTTTTATCAGTGGAATTTGGGAGGATGCTTATTCCTATTTTTATTTTAATCAGTTTAAAAACAATATAATACAACGAAAAATTCATCTCTAATGCTTTATCAATAGTTATTTGGCACCCTTTCTCTGTCTTTTGTGAATTAAGCATATCACTTCGAAATCTCTTCAGTTAACATACTTTACACAGAAGTAGCATTTGTTTCCAAATTCTCTTTAGTTCTCAAATCCATTTTTCTGAAACAGTGCAAAAACTAACATTTGAATATATGACACCCTACATTTTTCATAAAAATATAAAACACTTTTCATGATGAGTTTGTATTAAAAAGAAAATAAATGTTTATGAACCTCATGTGATCAATCTTCCTTATCTTCCTCCCAAATCATCCCTAGTTGCCCACCAGAGTAAGCAAATTCTCATATTGAAGCCCCTGCACTATAAAGCCTGACCAACCTAATTATTTCCTGAGACACGATAAGGAACTCTTTTAGCTAGTGACTCCTTGCCTAGAGCATGTCCTCTTACTTTCCAAATATTTGGACCCTAACTTTAAGGACAACCTCTTAGTGAAACCTTTCTCAAATGCTCCAGCAAACTTTGAATCCATTAAGTAGCTAGCTCTTTGGACTAGGAAAAATGTTACTTTGTATGAACTATATCTAGGACCTTCCTTTCTAATACTGGTATGAGAACCCTTATAGATGACTCTTTGTAATTCAAAGAGAGCTTCAGTTCCTGAAATGACTTTATATTCAAACTCATTCTTCTCAGAGTGTGCACTTATTTGGAGGCATCATAAGATAATATTTTGGCCTCATGTAGTGTGGTTGACTAGGCTTTTATAATCTATGTTGGGAAACTGTGGGCCTTGGGCACCTGGTCTTATAAATAAAGTTTTATTGGAACACACCATGCCCATTAATTTGCATGTTGTCATTGGCCGCTTTTGCATTACACAGTGCACAAAGACTAAAATGTTTGCTATCTGCCCCTTTAAGAAAAGTTTGCCAGTCCCTGAAGTGAAGAAGATAAAGATAGGCAAATCTTGATACCCACATAAGAGGTACTAAGTTGTACTTATTTATTCCTATGACTTTAATAGTTTTTGTCTTAGAAGCAAGATTATTTATAAAGAATCTATAGTTCCCTCACCTAAATATTCTTGCACTTGTGTGTGGGCAAGATAAAGTTTTTGCAAACTTTATCCAGATGTCTATGTAGATTCCATACTTAGATACATAGATATTAACATAGATAAGAATTTTATGATTGCTTAATGTTTTTAAATACATTTAAATGCTAGTGTTCTTGGGTGTGTAGATATGTTAGGGAGCCACTAACTGAAATTTGGCTTCTATCTCAAAAAAAATTTAAAGCATGTTGAAGTTGGTAGCATTATTTTTTTAGAAGATACTAGATAACTGGGAAGTTAGAGATTTAAGATTTTTTAATACATTTTGTTTTCATTTTAGCTGGAAACACAACTCTGCCTTCCTCCTCTACAACTTCCACCACAGTTCCTACATCAGGTAATTGAAGCTTTTAAAACTAACAGTGATGTAGGATGTGCATACAGTGTTGCCTTTTACTGTTTCTACCACCATTTTCCAGTTTTGTTCATGAATGATTATGGAGCTGAAATTCATCTCTTAACATTTAGGAGACCAACGTAGAAGCTGTTAAAATAATGACAATTTTGCTGAGAGTCGTCTCCTAGTTTTTAAATGTGTAATCACATTTGGCATGAACTTTAGAGTTAAGTAATGTTTTTCCAAAACACTTTCAGTACAACTTGTATGTACTGAAATTTAATTTGTAACTACTGATTTCTATCCTTTTTACTGAGAAAAGCCAAGATCACAACCAGATGTGCACCTCACCATCCTTACCATTTCTTAACATTCCTCAGAAATTATTGAAAGTATATGTGAAAATTAATTTGTTATTAACTGATGATTTGACATATTGTAATCTAAATCAGATTGAGATTATGCCATGGGACACAGTTTAGGAACCCTTTTCTCTATTTATATTCAGAATAAACTGTTGTCTTCATGCTGATGAATCTTTTACCTGCCTTTTGTGAGTTCTTCAGCTTTATGTTTTTGCTGCTATTCTCTCTCGTTTATTACTCTTTAAACATTTTACTCCCTGAAAGGAAATTCAAATTTTCATGTTCTTTTTCCTTATGACTTGGTAAATATTTTCTTACAATATAAAATTTGCTGACAGTACTGTTTTAGATGCCTTTAATTACAAGTTCTTTTGCTTGTTGAAATCATAAATTCCAGATTATTTTTGTTGTTTTTTTTTTTTTTTTAATTTTTATTTATTTATTTATTTTTATTTAATTTTATTTTATTTTTTTTGTTGTTGAGACAGAGTCTCACTTTGTTGCCCAGGCTAGAGTGAGTGCCGTGGCGTCAGCTTAGCTCACAGCAACCTCAGACTCCTCGGCTTAAGCGATCCTACTGCCTCAGCCTCCCGAGTAGCTGGGACTACAGGCATGCGCCACCATGCCCGGCTAATTTTTTTCTATATGTATTTTAGATGGCCAGATAATTTCTTTCTATTTTTAGTAGAGACGGGGTCTCGCTCTTGCTCAGGCTGGTCTCGAACTCCTGACCTGGAGCGATCCACCCGCCTCGGCCTCCCAGAGTGCTAGGATTACAGGCGTGAGCCACCGTGCCTGGCCTATTTTTATTTTTTTTAATTTTTTTAGAGACAGGGTCTTGCCCTGTTGCCCAGACTGGAATACGGTGGCCCAGTCATAGCTCACTGTAACCTCAAATTTCTGGGCTCAAGTGATCCTTCCACCTCAGCCTCCCAAAGTGTTGGGATCACAGGCGTGAGCCACCATGCCTGACCTAATTGTAGATTCTTAGGATTATTTTTGTAACTTGAAAAATTGCAACTGAATTTTTGTCTTTTTTTTTTTTGTGATGGTATCTCACTTTGTTGCCCACGTTGGAGTGCCATAGTACAGTTGTAGTTCACTGCAACCTCCAACTTCTGGGCTCAGGCATCATCCTGCGTAGCTGGGACTGTAGGTGCACACCACTGTGCCTAGGTAATTTTTTTTTTTAAGAGATGGAGCCTCACTATGTTGCCCAGGCTTGTTTGGAGCTCCTGGGTTTAAGCAGTCCTGCTTTGGCCTCCCAAAGTGCTGGGATTACAGGTGTGAGCCACCACACCTGGTCTTGACATTATATTATACCTAATTTCAAAAGTCATGAATTTTCAGCGCATTAATATTTACACTGATAATTAACATAAATCTGAAGAAATTATTGCATATTTTTAAAGTGGTTGATATATTCTCAGGGCATAATTTTGCATACTAGGAGAATCTTTTTCTATTATTTTCATATTTGAAATAGTATAGCAGCACTGACCACTTGATATCCTGGGGTAGAATGAAAAATGGGTCTGATAAATTGTTGCCTTCCTCCATTAGAGATAAATTTTTGACTCAAAAGGAAATACTTTATAGAATTTAACACATAGCAAAATAGGCTCAGGTGGATCTTAAAATTATGATAGAGGATCATGAGACTTACTGAAGATTGTTATTTCTTGTGTCTTATCTAATAGGTACAACAAATACCACTTTGACTCCAACCTCTCAACCTATGCGGAAGTCTACTTTTGATGCAGCCAGTTTCATTGGAGGAATTGTCCTTGTCTTGGGTGTGCAAGCTGTAATTTTCTTTCTGTATAAATTCTGCAAATCTAAAGAACGAAATTACCACACTCTGTAAACAGACCCTGTAAATTAACAAGGACTGGCAATTCATTCATGTAACTCACTGAAACCAAAATACCATCTTTCAAGATGTCCCACATGGAAGACGCTGTTCCAGGATCTTTAAATTTCCAAAGGATGCAAATAGGTTTTTTGGGAGCATCGTCATTGAAGAAAAATCAGTTAAATCATTTTGTTCAACAGAAATATTTAAAATATTCTGCATGAATCCTAGTGGCTGTCTTCTTTTAATTTAAATGGCTGCTGCTGTGGGAGTACGTTTTTTTCTTGACATGCCAAATGTAACTTTCTGTAAGTGATGGAAAATGTTGTCTTGTGCAGACAACATTATGACTCTTGGCAGTTTAAATTTAGTCATTTTGAAGCCTGAAAGCTGCGTTATTTTCATCCTAACTCAAGATGTAATTTAGTGAACATAGTTGAGGAGAGTGTGCCAAATGATTACCAATCAGGTGGATTTCGAGCTATCATTTCAAAATTGGAATAAACTTATAAATTTAGTAGCACTAAACTGTATCCTTAGAGTAAAATTTTGTGCTTGATAAGTTATTTTTTCTACATTAGAAATAAGATGCCACACAGGGAATTACATTCCAGATTTAAAGAAATGAATGGAAAGGATACAAACCATTAATGTATAACAGGTTATTGTTCATTCTTGTAAAGCACCTTATATCATTAAGAAAATAAAGAACAGTGCCTTAAAAGACAGACTGAAAGGTATGGTGTAGCTTAATGTTTGTGATTTGTTCGTTCACATTAAGGAAGGTAAAGATTGGTCTGAATATGTAACTGTTGATGTGAGCAGTAATAATCCTGCTTTTGGATATCATACTGTTAATATTTAATTGAAAAATTATCTACTTTATTTCAGAGCTGAGAAACTTAAGATAAAGGATATTATACAAAATCAAAAGCTTCCATATATTGAACCTCCCAACGTTTTTCTTACGGCTGTTGAAAAGTATAGAGATAAAATTGGTTTAATCATATTTTCCTTTGTACTTCAAAAAAGTATCCTAACTGTATTGTACCTTGAAAGGATTTCCACCAAGCTTTCTTGAAAAGTAACTTCTTTCATGAGGCAAGAAGGAAATAAGTTGCTTTAGGATCATTTACTAACTTTTTAAATGAGACAATCATTTTAAGTTTTCAGACAGCAGATGTAACCAATGTAATTTCAGAAAACAAGGATTTTTGGTTGATTAGACTTTTGATGCTTGCCCTGGATGAATAGACTGTGCTTTCTCTTTTTCTTTCTCCTCTTCTCTTCCTTGGTTTCAATCCTGTAGTATAATAAGCATGCCTACTTTGATTTCTATAGTTTTCTTGAAAAGCACTAGTTTTTTTTCAGTTTTAGAAGGTTACTTCTCCCTTGCCTTTGACTCATTGGATTAGTTCAGGGGCTTTAATTAGTTTGAAATGGGATTTGCTTTTCTAGGACATTAAAGTTTTTTTGTTAGAGTTTCTTTAGCCGATAGTGGCTGAATTTAGCACTTGGTTTTCAGTATTTTATGGTAGGAAATAACAGATTTCTCTGGTTCATTTCATAAACTGAAACTTTGCATTTAGATAATTAAAGGTTCTTAAAATGAAGATTTACTGTTTCTTTGTTACTTGCTGGTACAGCTAAAGTTTGTTTTACTTGCACACTTGTATATACACCTAATGTTTTCAAGTGCCTTAATTGTTTAAAATCTCTGGCTTCAAAGGTTTTGGGAAAAGGTAGGTTTACCTCACATTTTTGTGTTTCCATTAATAGTAACAATCTAGGTACCTCACAAAATTTATTATGGTGCCATGGCTGTTAGTTTTTAGGGAGTGCTGTAAGATTGATTTGGAAATAAACAGAATTTCCATCCCTTCCAAGGTGGCAAAAATTAGCTACAATGATGTAATTGTCATTTACCTGGATACGAATTCCTTATCACACATCAATGTCAACACATGTAGCAAATTTTGTGAAAATGTAATTTGATTTGAAGCTTCTGTAATTTTGAGCACTGCTCTAATAATAAAAGCATAATATAAAATTAGTTCTTGCAAGTCTGCAGACACGCTCTTGGAACAGAACTCACAGCCTTTCAGACTCTTTCTTCTCTTCCTTTAGCAATGTAGTATCTTGAGCCATTAATAATTTTTGGGTTTTTTTAATCCAGAAGGTATACAGAAACCTTTTCAGATTTTTCATCTGATTTGTTCATTCAGACGTTCTATCAAATACCTTATTTTACCTTACAGATACTTGTTGCACAGGCAGACACTGCTGTATTTAGAAATTTCTATTTCAATTCATTAAAAACTGCAAAACGAATCTGTATCATGTACCAAACTGATTTAAAATAAATTTACATGTTTATTGAATTAATCTATGTTTTATTGACTGAAGTGTGTATTGCATTGGTTAATTTGGGGGTAGGTTGTCTACTCAATTTTTATTGCTCCTCTAGAGCAGCAGATAATTGCAAAGGTACATATTCATCAGTGGAGAAGAGAGCCTTAGAAATGATAGTTGGAGGGAGGACTTGGTATGCCTATGGGTGCAACACACAAGTTAGTCTTCCACAAATCAATAGGTATCATGCTCTACCAATAATTTATGAAAAGAATACCATCTTATTTTTATATATCTGAAAATTGTGACTTTCTGCTTTAAATTGGATTGCATGTAAAGTAAAATTGGGCTTTTGTTTAGAGCACTTGGTATATAAATAAATTAAAAGCCACATGCTGGTGCAAAATCTGGTTACATTGGTCCATGTTGTGGGCATAATTATATTCTGTATTACATTCTGTATCACTGGACTTGGACTGAGAGACTTTACTCCTCTTTAAGCCTTAAAACCTACAGGGGTAGATGTATAATCTGCCTTAGAAATCATGAACTATTGGTTTTGTGTTAGCCTTATATATGGTCAAGTTTGCTCAGTATTATAAAACTGTGCCAAGCTTAATAACTCCCTAAAATGTTGCTAGACATTATTTTGATAAGAATAGGGTTTAGGAAGGTTTTTCAGTAAGAGGTTCATTACATTTACCCAAGTAAGTACTGTGTCCTGTGCTCTTCATCTAGGACGTAGATAACCTGTTACTAGTATTTTCCTTCTGCCTGAAGGATGTCCTTTAACATTTCTAATTATGGAAATGTGTTTCTCTGTTACTTGCTGGTATAGCTATTGATAAATTCTTTCCATTTATGTTTGCCTTTTTTTTCCTAAGTAGTAGTTTGTTTGAAATGTGAAAACCATTGGCCTTGTTTGTGTCTCTTACACGTGATTGGTATAAAGTGCCTTTGTTTTTGAAGGAATTTCATTGGATGTAGAATTCAAGGTTGACTTTTTTTTGCTTTCAGTACTTTAAAGATGTTGATCCATTGTCTTCTCATTGGCATTGTGTCCTGTGACAAGTCTGCTGTCATCTTTATTGTTCCTCTGTACATGTCTGTTTTTCCTCTGCTGATTTTAAGATTTTTTATCACTGGTTTTGAGCAAATTGATTATGATACGCTGTGGTGTAGTTTTTGTTTCTTGTTCTTGGGGTTTATTGTGTTTCTTGGATCTATAGTTTTCAACAAATTTGGAAGTTTTCCAGCCATTTCTCTTCAATTTTTTTTTTTTTTCCTGTTCTCTCCCTTTGTTAGGGATTTCAGTTACACAGGCTGTTAGAAGTTGACCCACAGTTGACCGATGCATAGGTTTTGTGGGGTTTTTTTATGTTTTTGTTTCATTTTAGATCATTTATATTACTGTCTATATGTTTACTAATATTTTCTGCTATGTCTAATGTTAATCTCAGTATGTTTTTCATCTGAAGATGTAGTTTTCGTTTATATAGTATTAGTTCAATTTGGGCTTTTAAAAAAATATCTTTCACATCTCCACATGCCAATCATTCTTTAGGTTTTTAGCATGTTAGGGTAAGAAGTTTTAATGCCCATGACTTATAATTCTGACATCTGAGTCAGTTTCTATTGATTGATTTTTCTGTTTGTTATGAGTCATATTTTCTATTTCTTTGCATGCTTGGTATTTTTTTATTGGATGCCAAACAGTAAATTTTATCTTGTTGGATGCTGGATAATTTTTTTGTATTTCTATTGAGCTTTCTTTAGAGACATAGCTAAGTTACTGAAAACGGCTGGATCCTTTTGGGTCTTTTAAGCTTTGTGGGGGTGAGAGAAGAACGATATTTGTTCTAGAGCTGCTGCTTGCCCAGTACTAAGGCAAGACCCTTCTGAGTTCCCAGTTCCTCCATGAGGCTTTCCAGTGTGGGTTAGTAGGAATGAGCTCTATTCCTAGCCTTGTGTGACCTCCAGGTGCTGTTTTCTCTAACTTTTTCCCCAGCCTTGGTAGTTCCCTAATGCATGGCTGATCAGTTCATTGCTGAATACTCAAGGGGCATCCCCTGCAGATTCCTGGAGTTGTCTCTGCAGCTTTCTCCTCTCTGGTCCACTTCCATGGGAACATTAGCTGTCTTCATCTCCCTTGACTTTAGTTTCCATCCCCTCGGTTCAGGAAGTCCACTGGGCTCTGCCTGGGTTGGTTCCTCCTCCCTGCATCATGACCTAGAAATTCAAGGCAGTAAGATGGGTCAGTGGTTTTCTGTCTTTCAGGGATCACTGTCCTCCTAATATCCAGTGCATTGAAGAAAACACTTTCACATATTTTATCCAGTTTTTTTAGTTGTTTCAGAATAAATGCAGTCTCTTATTTCATCCTGGCTGGAAGAAAAAGTTATAGACAGAGTTTTTAATGTGTTAATATTTAAGTATTCAAGTAATACATAAGTTTAATTTCCTAAATTTTTTTCTTTAAATATTGTAGATAAGGTGTAAGTCTGCTTTGACCATCCCCAGTCCGTTTCCCTTCTTGCCTTCTGTGTTCCAGAGGTAATCACTGTAATTGGTTTATAATTTATAAACATACAGTTTTATGTACCTTTAGAGAACATATAATGTGGATTTTAATTTTAACATCCTGTAACTTCTCACCCACTACTTGGAGATTTTTCAATGTTAGTGTATATGGCTGTACCAAATTCTTGATTTCTATGTTTGGTATAAGTGGTGTGAACACCATGCTTGATGTGGGTATTTACCTATTCAAGGATAGGTTGTTTGCAGTTGTTATTTTATACCAATGATTTCGCAGAGAATATGTTTATACCTGCCACCTTGTGTGAGACTTTCTCTAGAGTAAATATGGAGAAGTAGAAAGCTGCGTCACAGGGTTTCCATGCTGATTTTTTTTTTTTTTTCCAGGACAAGGTCTTTTGCTCTGTTGCCTAGGCTGGTGTCGTCATAACTCACTGCAACCTCAAATTCCTGAGCTTGGGCAGTCTTCCTACCTCAGTCTCTCAAGTAGTTGGGACTACAGGCACCATACCCAGCTAATAAAAAAAAAAATTTTTTTTTGTAGAGTTGGGGTTTTACTATGTTGCTCAGGCTAGTCTCAAATTCCTGGGCTCAAGTGATCTGCCTGCCTTGGCCTCCGAAAGTGCTGAGATGACAGGTGGGAGCCACCATGCCTGGCGCATGCTGAATATATTAACAGACTGAGATTGCTATCCAATTCCCACCAGCAGGGTATCACTTGATACTGAAAGTGTTTACATTTAATATTCTGGTGAGTGAAATAATTTCCTTGGTGAATTGTCTATTTTTTCTTATCAATTTGTACTGTTTTTTTTTTTTTTTTAATTACAAGATGCTAATCCATAGCGAAAAGATTTTTTTTTTCAGTATTTTCTTCAAGTCTTTGTACTCTGATTGATACAGACACCCTATTCAATCAGGAGACAGAAGCCACACAATATGAACAGGAAAAGTTTAACACTGAATTGGAATGATGGAGCATATTATCTGTAGAATTTTAAATAAAAATTTGCAAAACAGTAAAGAAAACTCTAAAGAATACAGGGATCACAGAGACACGAAGCAGGCACTACCCACTGTCCCAAAAGCAGAATTCCAGACCTCATCAGAGAGGATGCAGTCTTGGCTCTCTGGATGGTGAAATTTGTGGTAGCTGCAAATCCATCTGAAGGGTGCCACAGATGGCATTCACTGGGAGATGTCACACCAGTGGCGTCTTCTAGGAAGTCATCCAGGGAGGTATGAGGTACACCATGCATATGATATGCCACACCAATGGCCCTCCACTGCGAAGCTCTGAGCTGCTCACTGGAGCTGGGCACTGAGGGTGTCTGCCTAGAGACACCCGAACTAGAACCAGGAAAGGAAATTCCTCCAGCATCCTGCCTGTGCCCTCTACTGACAAAACATGCCACCTAGTAAAGGAGAAATATGCATGTGGTCCAGCTCCATTATCACAGAGCAGGCAATGACAGATTGGGAGCTGAGGGCAATAAATTGGTAATGGTCACAGTCTACCCCTTTGGCTACTCAGTTTCCACGTGTCATCCTACATGCTTTAAAACTGAACAACAATGAAACAGCTCTATTTCTACCTAACAAGATACAGCTATACTTCTTACAAGTCACGTTTGCTCCCCTTCCCCGACATGTAATGATGCCCAGTACCAACAGTCACTGTATCTGTTGTTGGTTATGTTAATTACTCTTCAAGTGCTGTCACTGTTCCACCAAATATTCTGCTACCTAAAGACAAAATTGTAAATTTAACCTCCAAAAACTTGTATATAAAATTAAAATGGGGCGGCTGTGGTGGCTCATGCCTGTAATCCAAGCACTTTGGGAGGCTGAGATGAGTAAGATGATTGCTTGCTTGAGCACAGGAGGCTCAAGCAATCCTCCTTGACCAGCCTGGGCAACAGGTGAGACCCCCGCCTCTACAAAAAATAAAAGATTAGCTGGGTGTGGTGGCCCACGCCTGTAGTCCCAGCAACTTGGGAGGCTGAGGCAGCAGGATCATTTGAGCCCAGGAGTTTGAGGTTACAGTAAGCCATGGTTGCACCACTGCATTCTAGCCTGGGCAACAGAGCAAGACCCTGTCTAAAAAAAATTAAAAAAAAAAATTAAAATGGAGAAAAAAATGGTTAGAACATACAAATAAATATAAAAGGAAAATGGAAAATATTCAAAGCTACTACAGTCCTTGTTTCTGTAAATCTTTGACCTCTTTCCACTACCTATTTGATATTTCTTTTGCTCTTGGCCAGAACCTCAGCTGGCCAGGGGCCTTCACCTGGTGGAATGACCCAAATGTTCATTACCCTTGAAGGGTCTGAGTCCTCCAGTTGTCCTACCTGTTTTGTTTGCTGTGTTTTTTCATTAGTCTTTACTATTGGGCATGGATGTACTCAGGCACGTAGACATGCCTGTGTCCCAAATATTTTCCTCTTTGCCTCCATTTTGTACTAACAATACAATCTCCCTTGGTAATCAGGATTGATCATTCCAGCCAATAGTTACACCTTTTGTTGCTTATTGGTTCTCTAGCATAAGAAAGCAGGATGGCAGTCTCATCTTAGATCCTACATCAGTGGAACCATGGTTGTGTCCCTGGAAACTGAGACCTCCAAACCAGCATAGCTCAACATTGCTAGGATGAGAAGTATAGCCATGAGAGGAGCCACTCCCACTTTCACCTCGTGATTTCTGGACCCATATACTCTGATTTAAAGCCTATACTGTAAGATAGAACTTCATCCTTTCAGTGTGGTGTCTTCCAACTGTTGTCATAAAGTGAGCGTTCAGTGAACCAGTCCACCTTTCAATTAGAGTAGCCACTTCCAGGTATTGGGGCATGTTAATTTCATAGGCATGAGCTCACTGCAGCATTTCCTTTGCTGTGAAATTGATTCCATGCTTAGAAGCAATGCTATGGAAAATGCCATAATGGTGGGTAAGGCATTCTGTGAGCTCATGGATTGGATAGTGATGCTGGCAGAAGCATTGTGGGCAGGGAAGGCAATCCGTATCCAGAATATGTGTCTATTCCAGTGAAGATGAATCTCTTCCCCCTTCATGATGGAGGTAAAACATGGCTTTCCCCTTACCAAGGCTGACATGCATACTGCCAAGTGCCTAATCTGTCAAGAGATGTAATCAACCTACCACCAGGTAGATGGCTATTACCCATGGGATGGTGCCACATTGCAGTCTCAGTATTGGTCTCAGCTCTTGACAGATTAGGCACATGGCAGTAGTGTCAGCCTTGGTAAGGGGGAGCCCATGTTGCTGAGCCCACACATAGCCCCTATCCCTAACACTGTGGCCACATTATTCAGGGACCCATTGAGCAAGCAGTGTGGTAGCCGGGGAATGAGGGTGACCGATAACCTCAATGCACATTGTTTTGTCAGCTTGGTTGATGAGTCTCCTCTGTTGTGGATGTCTTTGGTGGGCATTAACATAGGGCACAGATATTTTCACAGTCAGTGCCCATTCTGAGGTCCATCCACAGATTCTTCCCAGACTTCCTCGTCTTCAGCCTTTCAATCCTATTTCTTCCAATTCCCTGACTAGCTAGCAACTACCCATGAATTAGTGTAGATCTGTACTTCCAGCCATCTCTCAGTTCAGACACGTGGACAACCAAGGGTACTAGCTGGAAGTTCAGTTCACTGGCAGGGTTTCTTTCACCACTGCTTTTTGGGGGCACCCTTGGTTGGAGCTGTAGTGCTTTTGTCCACTTTTGGATGGAACCAACATATCATGCAGACTCATCTGTGAACCAGACTTGATTTTTTTTTTCTTTCTTGGCCAATTGGTTGTTAAGAACACCCCAGAAGGCCATATATATTGAGGGATTGAGGGAAAGAAGGCAATGAAACTGGAGTTGGTGTTAAAAGAGTCTGAGCCACCTGCTCATGAAAGCTATGCTACTTCCACCTTCTAGACCTGCCTGAGCAAGCTAAAGTCTTCTGTGGACCGTGTCCATCTGACAATAGATTGCTGCTGTGCATGTCCAAGTTTACGACTAGGCTAGCTAACTACACCCAGATTTTGATGGGAAGCTTGGGCCACACGATGGCCTGCTATTGCATGGTTAGGCATTCAGTCTCTACCAAGACACAGTGGTAAGCCAGAAACTGTTTCTTATAAGGAGAATAGTCATCTTCAGAAGAGGACATAAATCGGTTCCAAAAGCTTAAAGGTCTGCCTTGTGATTCTCCTACGGGTGTTTGACAGGCTCCATACAACGTCCCTATACGCCATGATACTTTGAGTATCATTGGATCTGCTGGATCGTGAGACCCACATGGCAGCACAGCTTGTACTATAACTCACACCTGCTACAGAGGCTTCTCTTGCCCTGGCCCCCACTCAGAAATGATAATCTTTTGGGTGGCTCTGTAGATGGGTTGAAGTAGCACACTCAAATGTGATATACATTGCCTTCAAAACCCAAAATGACCTGCTAAGCAGCATATCTCTCCAATCATCGTACATGGTATGAAGTGCAGCAAATTAGATCTCATTTTGGAGGGGAAATATTGTAACATGCTCCAAACCACTGAACCCCAGAAACTTCTTTGAGGTTAAGGGCTCTGAATTGTGAGGTTTTTTTACCCTCTAGTTTTTATATATTTTACTAAGCACCTAGGTACTTGCCACTTCTTGCTCATCATTTCCAATCCCTGTAGTGTGCCAATGTGATGTTTTGTGGAATGTCACAATGATAAAGGTCTCTGTGGACTATATCATGGCAGAGAGCAGGAGAATGGACAAAGCCCTGAGGCAAGACTGTAAAGACATACTGTGGCCCTGCCAGCTAAAAGTAAACTGCCTCTTTCGGTCCTTGAAAATTGATGTGGAACAAAAGGCATAAAGTCAGTAACTGTTATACCAAGCACTGGGGCATATTGATATGTTTTAGTAAAGACACTAAATCTGGGATAGCAGCTGCAACTGTAGTCACCACCTCATTAAGGTGTGGACCTGACGCTTCCTAGTCATTTTCTAAGACATCTGCGCAGGCCAAAGTGGGGAGTTAAATGGTGGAGAAATGGGTATTACCAACCTTGCTTATTTCAAGTCTTTGATGGTGGCATTAGTGCCCAGGGCAATTTCCCCAGGGTTGTGGTATTGCTTCTGGTTTATTTTCTTGATAGAGAGTGGAGGTTCCAGGGGCTTCCAGTTATCCCTTCCTACCATAATTGTTTCCTAACTCATGGGTCATAGAACCAATATGAGAATTCTCATATTGCTAGTCATGTCTATTCCAATTATACTTCAGGAACTTGGGAAAACCACAGGGTGGGTCCATGGACCAACTTGGTCCACTGTAATTCAGACCTGAGCTAAGACTTTTGTCATCTGATCATTATAAGCCTTCATTTTGACTGGTGAGCCACAGTGGTGTTTTGGGTCCCCGGGAATTAGCATTAATTTAGAGCCAGTGTCTAGTTACCACCAAAATGTCTGGGCATTTCATTTACTCTGAAGAGCAGTCATTTTAGCAAATGATTGTAGGTGCCTTAGGAAAAGGTTTGGAGGAAGAATCACAGTACGTACCTGCAGCAATAGTGTAGGATCCTTCCTCAAGGAGATCCAGCCTTCCCTTCAGTCAAGGGGCCCTGGTCTATGAATTGACCTAAATCTGGAATCTGGGTCAGAGGCTGTGACTCTCCACTGTGGTGATTCAAGTCAGTATTTGGCTACTAGACCTAAAGATTTTCTGTTATATACATCGAGCGATATTCTAGTTAGGCTGCTGATATGATTTCATACCCAGGGACACATTGACTACCAAAGATCTCTGCAGGTCAAGGTGTTCTGACTACCAATACATCCCTGCTGCCATCCATGTGCCCACCCTTGCTTTGGCAGTTAAAGCCTGACTGGTGGCTCTGCCACTCAGGGATTGCATTATCACCACTGAAATCAGAGAGCCCTTCTCAATGACAATGAGAAACTTGATGAGATTGTGTATACAACTGCCATTATAATTTAGCATGTCCACAACAAAAATTTGTGCTTGATTTTCAGCAGTATCATCCTTATGACTACAAGAAATAAGAGATACTTTTAGGGCTATCATAGAAGCTCTCCGATTTTCAGACCATCATTTGAGCTGAGAATTAAAGGATCTGAGTTTGTCATTTTCTTCCATAAATGCTGAAGTGCATTCAAAAAAATCTATCTCACACCACAGTCTTTCTAGTCATCGTTACTGCTATAGTAATCAATGACCACATTTAGCAATTTAGGCTCCCAAGGCACATGCTCTGGTAGGTGCTTTATCACAATATGCCACAGGTGCTAGCTTGATTGTGATAACCCTGCACGCAACGGATTACTATTATTGGCTCAGCACTGTGCTTAAGCCTAAGGTTGCTACCAAACAAATCCTCAAATCTTATCTTTGTGGTCTAAGTACATTTTCTGTGGCTTGTAACAGAATACCTGAAAGTGGAAAATTTATAAAGAAAAGGAATTCATTTCTTACAGTTATGGAGGCTGGGAAGTCAAAGGTTGAGGGGGCACATCTGGTGAGAACCTTCTTGCTGGTGGGGACTCTGCAAAGTCCCGAGACAGTGCAGGGTGTCCCATGGTGAGGGGCTGAGCATGCTAACTCAGGTCTCTCTTGTCCTCCTTATGAGACCACCAGTCCCAGTCTCATGATAAGACATTAATGCATTAACCCATTAATCCATTAATCCATGAATGGATTATGAGGGCAGAGTCCTCATGACCCAATCACCTCTTAAAGACCCCACCTTTCAATGCTGCCACATTGGGGATTAAGTTTCAACATGAGTTTTTGAGAGGACAAACATTCAAACCATAGCAGAGTCTATCTTCTGGTAATATCCCACAGGCCAATCAGGAGAAAGAAACCACACAGTAATACAAATAGAGAAAGTTTAATGTAAAGAATTATTAATTATAACAAGGGACTGGTGTAATGGGGTATTGGCTTGTGAGCAATAAAGAGAATTCTAAAGAATACAGAGATAGCAGATATAGGGAGCAGCCACTACCCTCCAGGGCTGAGACCCAAACCTCATTGGGGAGAATCTGGCCAAGGCTCACTAGATGGCAGAGAAATTCACTGAGGCTTCAAAGCCATCGAAAGAGATGCTGGGGGAACCCTTCACAGGAGCTGCCATGCCAGTGGCACCCACCATGAAGCTGATGCCTTGCTGAAGGCAGGCATTGCAGAAGCTGCATGCACTACAAGAACCTGGTGCTCCAGCAGCTATGCACACTGCAAGAGCCTACCTAGAGTAGCACACTGTAACCTGGAAAAAAAAACCCTCCTCTTCCTCCTATAGCAGCGGTCCCTAACTTTTTGGCACCAGGGACCAGTTCCATGGAAGACAATTTTTCCACAGACAGGGTCGGGAGTTGGGGGAAGATGGGGGAGCTCAGGGCCTGATGCACAGCCCGGTTCCAAACAGACCACGGACTGGCACCCAGCTGAGGCCCTGAGAGTTGGGGACCACAGTCCTATGGGGTTCCTCCAGCACCCTCTACTGACAAAGCCTAGCATATTGCCAGCTGTCAAAGAGGAAATGTTTACAGGGTCCATGTCCATTATTGCAGGACAGACAATAAAGGGTGAACCCAAGCTGAGATGTAATAAATTAATAACTGGAAAAATAGCTTGTCATATTGAAGTTTTAGTTTTGATATCAAAATTATCAATCTTTCTCCTGGCTTTTTGTTTTTTTATATTCTGCTTCAAAAATCAGTGTGTGTGTGTGTGCACATGTATATAGATCTTTAATCCATTTAGGATTCATTGTGTATGGTGTAAGGTAATAATTTAATCTATTCTGATTAGCCTCAACATTCTCCTTAATTTGAAAAGCCACATATATACATTCATGTATGTAAATGTTTCTCCTGTCTATTCTGTTCCATTCATCTATTTATTTATTGCTGTACCCAAGATAGATTTTTCTCGTCTAAACAACAACAAAAGACTTGGGTTAGGACTTTACTGATCTGCAGAAGGCTTTGGCATTTGTAGGAAGAATGGAAAGACTTGTTAGTAGAGAATGGCAAATTTGTTTCTTAATTGAAACAAATACTTTGTTAATTAATTAATCAATCTCCATTCAAATACCCTGGTTTTTCCCTTGTTAGCAAACACTGCTTAGCAGCAAGTCCCTCTATTTGTGCTACCCAGTAATTCTAGAACTCATATCGAGAGGCTGCTGGTTGACCAGAGGCAAGGGGTGGGCGGTAAGAATGCAAATCAATGCTATGTTTTAACGGCTGGGGCCAAACCCTACTTCACCCGCGGCACTCGAGACACAATCACCTCTGTGTTTCAACACTATCTTCTAAGTACGGATAAGAAAAATTAGATATAAGCTTTAATGGAGTTTATAGTCATTTTTATTCACAAAATGCTCATAGAAATACAACTTGGAAAAAGAAGATATGATTACCAGTCAGGTCTGAATGGGATTCTGGATGGAGCTGTTTGAACTTGAAAAGCTGTAAGTTGAACATTTTCTGCCACACTGGGTAGGAAAACACCATCAATCCTTTTTTTGTATTTAATAGGTACCTGTAATATTAAGTAGATATTGCTGTTTTTTAAGAAGGTGGTTTATTATAGCATCGTAAAAAGTTACTGTTTTTAACGAGGCGGAGATTATTAATGCATTCCGGGTCCGGCCATTTGGTGTGCCTTCTTGCACATCAAGGGAACTGGTCAAGAATGACTCCATCAGTGGAAAGCCATTTCCAGCTAAGGAAGAAAAGACATCCCATATTTGGAGTAATCTAAAAGTTCCTTAATATTTTATCATCTATGTTAGTGCAGTGCTATTTTTTAGAAAATTGTGTTCTTACATTCCAGCCATGTATAAATTCCTCTTCAATCAATATTTATCTGACTTGTCTTACAGGCCTTGCTTAAGAAGTCAGACATTACACAGACATGAAGAGGTTCCAATTAATTTTGTGCCTTTCCTGACCCTGAAGCTTTTTGCTTGGGGTTCCTCTATTGTACACAAGCCAGTGGGCCCACAAGACACTCACTGTAGGGATTATTTATTTAGTAGGGCGATGTTCCTCAAACAGCCTGGGACCACCTAAACCTCTCAAATATAGTGAATCTTCACTAATGCACTTGGCTACTTAGCAGCCTTTTCGACCACGAAAGTTGTGATCACCAACACCCCCGTGGTATTTGGAGCTGTTGGGGTGAAATGGAGTTGAAGGGAATCTTGGAAGTCCTTGGAGTCCCACACTTACAAACTGAACTTGGCTTCCATTTGGAAAAGGCCTTTGCACGGACAAATAAACACGGACTAGAATGTCACACTCTGGACAAAGATGACTGCACAGATTGGTGAGTGAAGCAAACGGTGGACACTCACAGTGTGGCCCTCACTAGGTCAAGATCTCAGCTGGGTATGTTCCCAGCCTGTTTTTTCCCGCTCTTAACGGCATGTTTAGAAATACTGCAAATTTTGGTTCAATTACTAGACCATCAAACTGATAGACCAATCAGACTGATAGACCAATTAAACTATCAAATGACTTCTTAGGATGGCATAACTTTCTCTGAAGGAATGATTAAATCTTTCCTCCAACTTTTTCTCAAGGTAAGGAGAGGAATTCTTTAATGTGTTGATTAAGTGTATAAATCTCCAGAGGGGATACTGAAAGATAATGGAGCAAAGAGTAAAATATTAAAGTAATGTACAGAACGCAGTGAGAGAGGATGTGAATGTTGTTTTACATAAACTAAAAGTTGAAACCTTAAAAAAATTCTTCAAGTATGTGCTAATCTGCATTCCAAGAATTTCCTTGGAGGGTAGATTTCTCACGTGTTTTAAAATGACTTCTGGCTGGGCACGGTGGCTCATGCCTGTAACCCTAGCACTTTGGGAGGCTGAGGTGGGAGGGTCGGTTGAGCCCAAGAGTTCAAAACTAGCCTGGGCAACATAGCAAGACCCCATGTCTACAAAAAATAAAAAAATTAGCCAGGCATGGTGGTGCAAGCCTATTTTCTTAGGTAGTCAGGAGTCTGAGGCAAGAGGATTACTTGAACAGGAATTTAAGGTTACAGTGAACTATGATCTTGCCATTGTATTCCAGCCTGGGTGACTGAGATCCTGTCTCTAAAATAATAATAATAATAATAATAAATAAAATGATTTCTGAAACTCTTTATTTCTGCTCTCTCAGGGAACTCAGATAAGGGATTTGATGCTACTAATTAATTTTTGCAGATGATTGGAAAAAAAGAAGAAATTCAGAGATTGAACATAGCACAGTGTTGGTACAGACTTCCACACCTGCTTATTGACTTGTAATTATGCAAGGGCTATTATTGAGCTTAATTGTTTCAACATCAGGATTTTGTTATCCAGATCCAAAGCACCTATGTAAATCCTGATATGTAATTTTTCTAAAATGTAAGTTTGAGGTGACCCTAAAACCATAACACCAGATTTAAAATTTTCATTGTTTCATACATACAATAAAACTTATCGTTACTTACAGTCTTTGGCCTTGGGATCCTTCTTGCCATTTTACTTCCTGTGAGATTAGTCTTTAAACAGCACTGCTGGGAGTATCTGGATGATGCGGAAGCAGAACTTAGGGAGTACTGAGCCTGGGGTATGAAACCTATAAAGTTAAAAATGTTAAATTATGTCTCTGGTTGCAATGTATAGGCCTAGATTTAATTCATAAAATTTTAGAGCTTAAAATGGACATCTAATCTAGCTTCATCAGTTTGTTCTTTTCAGCTTCATCAATTTTGAGAAAAGATCCTAAAATACGGATGAAGTTTGTTTGCCTGAGGGTCACATGACTAAGTATAAAAGAAGGAGATGCTGAGAAACCTGGACTATGGTAGGTGGAAGTGGGTAGACTGAGAGCTGTTCAAATTAACAGCACTTGATAATGAACTGGATTTATACAGTGAGAAAGAATGGCTCCCAAATTTCTGGCTCAAGCAACCGGGTATTTGCAATACCGTCTGTTGGGACGGCACCTCCCTCAGCCCTAAAAGGAGTGAGCATGGGAGGAGGAGAGGGAGACGGATTCCGTTTGACCTGTTGAACTTGTAAGCCTGAGACATGTGAGCGCAGACGTCAAGCAGTCATTGGATACATGGGTGTAGCGCTCAGAGGAGAGTTTCAAGCTGTAGCCTCAGCAAACAATGATTAAGGCTGTGGGAACACATGCAGTTATCCGGAAACCACATGTGAGGCGAGAGGAGAGGAAGCCAGACAGAGCCCTGAACAGCCCCAGTGCAGGAGGAGGAACTAGAAAGGAGACTTCGAAAAGCAGCCAGAGAAAGAAGAGGAAAACCACAAGGAACAGTGCCATGGAAGTACAGAGGAAAGCGAGCTTCTAGAAGGCGGCCATGGTCATCTGTTTCAGATGCTGCTAAGATGTGAAGTAAGTGAAGACTCAACAGTGTCCATCGGACTTGGAGACACAGAAGACATGTCATCTTGGCAAGGTCAGTTGCAAGCAAGCGGTGGTGCTAAAATCAGACTGTTGGTTGTGTGGCAGGGACCTGTGCCTGGCTTCCAACTGTCATTCTGCCCTTTCTTCGCTAGCAATAGAACTCCACATTTTTTGTTAGACACATGGTGTCCTGGAATAAAAACCACATTTCCCAGTCTCCTTTGTGTGGTCTTGGGGCTAAGTGTTGGCCCACAAGATATATGCAGAAATATCATACGTGACTTCCAGGAAGTGTCCTTTAAGTGCCCTTCTTGTAGCCTTCCTCCTTCCTGTTGGCCAGAGAGCTTGAGCCATCCTGGACCAGGAAGTGGAAGCCACAAGCTGAGAACGGCAAAATAGGAGAGAAACCTGGCTTCCCGATGACAGCAGGGCCACCACGATAGCCAACCGGATAGCCTACCTCTGGATTTTGTTTGTTAGACACAACCTTCTCATGTTGTTTAGGCCACTGTTTATTTAAATTAAGCCACTTTTAATTTATTTTTTGTATGTCCCAACTTAATCCTGACAGATATGGGCCGAAGAGTGAATTAAGTATTATATACTTTAGAATACTTAATACTGAATATAGCACTTAATACTGAATACTTAATTCACAGTGAAGTGAATGACAAAAGTGAGTATAGGCAACTATTGTAAGCAGTTTAACTCTGAAAAGAAAGGCCAGTAGCTGGAGAAGGAATGTGTGCTGTCAAGGGAGGTTTTTACTTTTCAGTGGATGTTGTGATCCTGGCACATCCATGATCCAAAAGTAAATTTTGTTTGTGTGATTAGAAGGACGCATGGGTGGGAGATGTGAGTCTGCAGAAAGGACACAGGTAAAGAACGGTTCAAGGCCCCTGAGCAGGCAGGAGCACAGGGGCTCCTCTCCACAGGATTGGCCCGGGGAGGAGACAGGGCACGGAGGAAGGAGAAGCGGCTAAGCACAGACGGAGGCGGCCAGGAGACAGCAAGGAGAGGCAGCTCCTGTCCAGCGGAGTCTAATTGCCCTGTCAAGTGGGAGACGAAGGGTTGAGGGGGAGAGGAGAGTGCATGAAGGTCTGAAGAGACGAGGAGGATTTAAAATCCTGTGGCGAGGAGGAGAGGGCTGCTTCCGCCTCAGCTCCAGGGGAGGAACGTGTGAGCTGGGCCTAAGCCCACCAGCCATCTTAGTCTCCGACTTCAGGGATTTGTTCAAAACTGGCAACATGGCCCAAGTCAGTCCAGTCAGAGCTCATCTGCCCACCTGCTCCTGCCATGCTGAGCCTGGCCACGGCGGAGGCCGCAGGGGTGGCAGCCACCTTGCTTCCCGAGGGGCCCACTTCCTTCCTGCTCCCAGCCTTGTCAGAGCCCGGATGGGAGAGAGCAAATCACTTATGAAGTGATTCAAACCTGCATCAAGCCACCTTACCTTTAGCTAGTCCACCTCTGAACACTACAGTTTTATGAACCAATTGATTTTATTTTTTTCCTTAAGCATTTTGAGAATAACTGCTCTAGAACAAATGATAATTTCCCAGGAGTTGCAAGATCCGAGGGGAAGCCTCGTGAATACCACGAGAGCTCGCCCCTTGACGTGCGTGTGCTGACGTGGGAAGCAGGGTGTTGCGCTGCAGCTGCTGCAGGAGAGACCTGGGTCGCTTTGAGATTCCAGCAGGAATGAGGAGGGAGGGGTGGGAAGATGGCTGACTTTTACCCTCTGGCACTAATAGTGTAGGTGATAACTGGCTGTCCCCTCAAGCCCCTCCTCTCATTGCAGAGGAGAGCAGATGGGAGCTGAGGCCTGGCAGTAACTTCTACCTCTGCTTCCTGGGAAAGAGGCTGCCCTTCCCTCCTGCCCCATCCCCAGTCCTGGGAAGTAGGGTCTCCCCCACCTGCCTCGTGCCTCACTCTGGTTCTCCCTCGTGAATGTGCTGGTGTTGGAGGACGTGGACGGAAGTTCACTAGGACACATTAACCCAGAGAGGGATTAAACAGATGCTTGGGCAGAATGAGGCAGAGGGGAAAGGGAGAGAGAAAAATCCCATGGATGTGGAGAGGACAGTGTGGGGGCGCAGAACTGCTCAAGGTCAGTGTCAAAATAGGGCCCTGAGGTGCTGTTGGTCCTCTTTGTCCTTGGGCTGGGGCAGGGGACACCAGCCCCCCTGTCAGGGCCAGGCAGCAACACAGAGGCAGGGAAAAGGGCCCTCGAAGCTTTACCGCCAAGCCTGGCTCTGCTCTTGGTAAACCCAAAGTAACTTGACCTTTGACTTTGCTTCTGAAAGGCTGTGTTTCCTCAGCTCATCCACTGTGGGAAGTAGCCAAAAGGAAGCATAGATAAAGGACCAAACACATGTAAGTAAATGTAGTAACCAAAATTTGCACAATTACTATGTGCCACTATTCTATACTAAGTGTCAGGCGTGCATGATTTCATTTAATCCTCGGAGCAGCCTTTGGGGTGGGCATTCCCATTTTACAGAGAGGCTAATTAACCTAGCTTCACACAGTTAGCAGTGACAGAGCCAGGGTTTGAGTTCTGGCTGTCTTACCCCAAAACCAACACACTCAACCACCAGACTATGCTACCAAACAGGAAGGAAGGGACTTGGCTGATCATAACACTCGGCTGATCATGGTTGCTGATATTTGGCGATAGTTCTCATGGTTAGACCTAGAAGAGAATTCAGAATTTACAATATTTAGTCCTCCTATAGAGGAAGAAGCTAGTTTAGGGACGTACTGGGGTCTGGCTTCTGCTCTATGCTGCCTGCTCTACACTGCCAGGGGTCTATTTTGATTGCCGTTTTCACAGGACTCCTCAAGCTCCCAGCACCCAAGAATCATAATGTACTTTATGAATAACATTGGAGAAATGTGGTCATTGAAGCCCCAATGCATTAAGATGTTTCAAAATCTAGTGAAGGACTCAATGTTCTTTAAGTGGTATATTACACACTCCTGGGACTAGATTTGATTATTGAAACCATTAAGTATGGGATGTCAGACCTCCAAGGCAAACTCAAGTGGAAAGTTCTGATGGTCCATAAATCAGAATTAAAGTGTATTCATTCATTCAATACACATTATGGAGGACCCACTCAATAACCACTGGGTTGTCATTGCTAGGCACCAAGACCCTCCGTCAGTGCAGACCCCAGAGACTGGGGAGACTTTTCTAGCCAGCGGAAGGGATATCCTTACCTCCTGGCGAGCTCATCTGGACGGACGATCGCTCGGCGTCATTAAGCTGACTTTGCAGCTCTTCTACACGCTGGAAAGCATCCAGCTTCACGCTGCGCTCCCGGGCAAGCCGGCTTCTCATCTGAGGGGAAAATGTTTGAGAAGCAGACATGTTTTGTGGTGCTCATTTTGGTTTCCTCAGTTCACAAGCGTTCCTAGGGAGCTTGTGGGTCCCAGGCGACCCCACGAAGACAACCAGGTCTTCTTGAAGTCCTAGACAGGCTGAATTTAGCCTTTGGAGAATCAAGAGCTTTAGGAAGATCAAGAACTTAACCCAAAAGAAACAAAGGCAGCCCTTGGAATCCCTTATTACCTAATAATAGCTAGGAGCTAATTCACAAAGTTATATCTGTTATGTTTATTTCACCAGATGGGTAGAGGAAGAGGGGAGTGAGGGCCCAGTTCACCTGGAACCTTTGAGGCCAAGCCACGGCACCTATACTTAGGACCTGCAAAGCCCTGGACAATTTCAAGCAGAGGAAAGACTTGCTCTCTCTCCCAGACCTCTAATCTCAGTTCAGCATCTGCTGGGGATGCCTGAGCACCGTCTCCCAAGTCTAACAGCGGCCTCCCCCCAGAGGCAGCCTTTGTATTCACTTGTGCAGCTATCCCCTTGCACCACTAACCCTCTGTGCCCCAGCCAGAGAGTCACTCTGTCACCCAGGCTAGAGTGCAACCACTCACAGCAACCTCAAACTCCTGTGCTCAAGTGATCCTCCTGCCTCAGCCTCCCAAGCAGTTGGGACTACAGGCATGCCCAGCTAATTTTTCTATTTTTGGTAGAGATGGGGTCTTGCCCTTGCTCAGGCTGGTCTCAAACTCCTGGCCTCGAATGATCCTCCCACCTCGGCCTCCCAGAGTGCTAGGATTACAGGCGTGAGCCACCTCACCTGCCCTCCTAATTGTTTTTAATTATAAAAGGCTCTAGGCATTGTAGTGGGTTGAATAATACCCCCTAAAATTCATGTCTACCTGGAACCTCAGAATGTGACTTTATTTGGAAATAGTCTTTGCGTATATACTTAAGCTAGGATGAGGTCATACTGGATTAGGGTGAGCCCTAAATCTGATGACTGTTGTCCTCATACGAGGAGGATAGAATGAAACAGATACATAGAAGGACACATAAGGTAGGAGGCCCTGAGGTGGCGGAGACAGAAGCTGAAGTGATGTAACCACAAGCCAAGGAACGCCAAGGATGGCCAGATGTCACCAGAAGCTGAGAGACAAGGAATGGATTCTCAGAGCCTCCAAAAGGCACCAACCTTGCCAATACCTCAGTTTCAGACTCTGGCCCCCAGAACTGTGAGAGAAACACATTTTTATTGTTTTAAGCCATCCAGTTTGTGATAATGTTACGGCAACCTGGGAAATGCATATACATGCTAATCTCAAAAAGTCAGCCTCATGTGTTTTACATCCTCCTCCTGCCTGTACACACCCAACCGGAAGGCCCTGTGTACTCAGAGCTGTGACCACAGCCTTGTCCTAAAGTGTTAAAGCGGCTGTTCCTTGTGTGTGTAGAGGCTGTCAAGTGTAGCTTAAATTTCAGAAGTTTATCAGAGCTCCAGCGTGAGGGAGTTTGCTAACATGAACGAGGTCCAAGGTCCCTCTACATACAACAAGGATTTGTGTGGGACGCCCATTCCCCATGGGCGGGCACTCGGGGAAACAGATCAAAGTTTCTCCAGCCAGGCCCACGTGAAGTAAACGTGAGGAATACGAGCAAAGGAAAGGAGCACGCTTCCCACGGCCTGCCTGGTGTTAGCACGCCCACCCAACTGCACGGAGGTGGCTGCAGTGACTTGCCCAAGGTCACACGACCCGTGGCAGAGCCAGGATTTGAATCCAGGTCTATCTACCTGTTCCCAAGGCTTGTCCACCTTCGCATTCCCAACAGAAATACAGACGGCCAACATTTCTTGAGAGCTGGGAATCGGGCCCTGTCCTAAGTGCTTTATTTGAATCCCCTAATTCAATCTTCTCCCGGATCCCACGTGGTGAGTACACAATCTCCAGTGTGCTGAAGAGGAAACTAGCGTGCAGACAGACCACACAGCCTGCCCGAAGTCGCACAGCTGGAGGGCTGGGGCTGCGAACCAGGCGGTCAGACTCCACGGCTGTGCCCTACGTGACCTCACCAGGCGCAGGGGGTGGACAAGGACACCTTCGCTCTCTGAGGTCAGACAGTTGATATCTGCCGGTGGAGTCAGAGGCTGAAGGTGGCTGAAAGAAGCCACCGCTGGCCACGGGGCGCCTGCTGGCTGGGGATTGCTATGTGGGGTAGGCCCGGGGTACTTGAGGTGTCGAGAGAGCCGTAGGGGTAATTTAGAAAGAGCCAATGGTTTTTACATACATATGGGGAAAGTACGTATTTATTGAGAGAAACCTCAAACTGTTTGCTTTGACTACCTCCAGAATCTCTGCCACAAAACACATAATTAACTATTTATCAAAGAAACTAATCTAGGAACCTCCCTATTTTTGTGGTGGCTCTTGGAAAACATAATGTGTAGGACAAATGTGGGATGTCAAATTTTTCTTATGGGTTTGGTCATATTTTTGTTCACTTTTCATGGAATCAATGAAATTCTAAATTTCTTTTATTGTAAAACTACTCATTTTCTCTCTCCATTTCTACGCCAATATTTTCTTTAGCATTCCCTCAATTCAACTTTAAACCTTTTTTGTCATTATTTTTGTAGATTTCGCCTTACTGATTTCCTCCTTTAGCACTTGAAACACTTGACCAATAATTTAATTTAACTTTCCAACTTCTGTCTCCTGTTATCGCTGGTGAATGAATGAAGTGATTCACTCATTCAGTGGATATGTATAAAGTGCCTGCTCTTCAGGGAACTGTTTCTTTTTCCCTTTTTATCAGGTCACATTCTGTGGTCTGCTTTGCTGAAACTTGCATTAATCCACATCTACATTATATTAAATAGTATTTCTGGTTTTTTGGGGGGTTTTTTTGCTGTTGGGTATATTTAACATAATATGTTGTGTCTGCAAACCACTTTTGCCTTTCATTTTTGCCTCTGCAGTTCCAGAAACACTTGAATCAAATCTTCTCGTAATAGCTTCCGTCATACTTGCTGCTTTTCCAGATTGCTTCTTGAAATTTTTTAAAAGTCCTAGTTCAAAGATTAGAGCTGGATAGAAACATGTTTTTCAAGCAGGTTACAAGGGGGCTGTCAAGCTATCCTCGCTCGCCCAGCAATCACCCCAGTGTGGGCAAAATATTACCATTTTCCTGGGATTGCTAGAAGTGACAGAGGTTGAGAAACACTGCTGGGCAGGGCAGGCGAGAGGCACGGAAAAGCCGGGGAAGAAGGGAATGGCTCTTGCGGGGGCACCCAGATGCCCGGGAATGGACACTCCCTGGGGCTGGAGTGTACCTGCTGGAGTTCCCTCCTCATCCTCTTCTGCTGCAGCTGGCCCAGCTTAGACGCCCTCTCGGCCTCTTCAGTAAGGAGCTGCAGTTGCTGTTCTTTCTGCCCCACATCTTCCAGGAGCTTCTCCATGCTAGATGTTTTTATGACATCCAGCTGTTGCCGGGTGAGGGCTTCCTGGGTCACTCTGTGTTCTAACTCCTTCAGCCACTGAGCCTGTGGCAGGAAACAGCCAAAGGAAACGAAACAGGCACAGAGCCCTTCTCAGTAGAAGGCAGGAGAGGTTGGACATCACAGTAACCAGCCCCTCCTTTGGGGCCCGGGGGCAGAACTATGCAGTGTATTCCTGGGCTCGCAGTGATACAACCCAACTACTCTGTCTTATGCCAGCCAGCAGCAAGAGCACCAGAACCCAGCCTGGCCTGGCATTTGTGCTGTAAGCCCTGCGGCAATAGTCAGGTGGGAGCAGAACAAACAAGAAAAGCCAGGCAGTGACGGTGCCACTATAGGGCAGTACCAGGCCAAATGGTTTGGTCTTATTAACACCAAGATTTGATAATAGTGTGTATGTTAACTAGCTTACTAACTTGATAATCATATCTATGACAAATGACATTCACATTGTCACGGAGCCTTTATCAGGAGATAGCAGTGGAGGGGTTTAACACCAGGTGACAGGGTCACACCACACATACACTGAGTGGGCAAGGGAGGGTCTGATTTCCGCTCTGTTTTGACTTCCAAAATAGCTTCAGGGAAGTCAGATTCTAGAAGGTTAAAGAAGGAAAGAAGTAGTGATAATTTGGTTCTGTTCTAAAGTTTTTCTAATAAGTAGCATCCTAAATACTAGATGATCAATACTTAATTTTAATATTCATAATTATTCATATTTGTATGGTGACTTTAAAGTTTTCCAAGTACTTTACTCAGTTAACTCACCTGGTGCATGATCAGGGAGGAATTAAGGTCCAGGATGAACAAATTCTATTTTATGCTTAAATATATCCAACTTTCTCAGGCTGTTATCTAAACTCAGCTGTTCTCATTCCAAACCCAGAGTCTCTCTGCTTCATTCATGCTCAGAGGGTTGGCACAGTTATGAAAAGCTTAGATTTAAAACACCTTAACTTGGGTGCCAGCCCCTTTTGAGCAGCAGTAACTTTCAAAGGTAAGACTTAGTGGATCATGGGGACAGGACTCAAGATTCTCCGTCTGGGGGACAATAATGAAGGCTGGGCCACCCCACGTGCAGAGCTGCTGTCAACAGAAAGTGTGCTTGTCCCATGAAAGGCCTATGTTCAAGGCAGAGTCCTAGATCCCAAGACACCCTTGGGCAAAAAGATCCTCAAACAGACGGATATACACCACACACACACACACACACACACACACACAGGACAATGATCTTGCTTGTGAGTAATATTTTATCATCTTAGCCAAATACGAGTAAGAACAAAAGCCTTTTGGCCACTGCCTTTGGTTTCTGGGCTGGAAAGGAGGGAGAAGAAGGGAAGCCCAAGCCTGGGCCATCTTTTCCTGGCTGTGCCATCTCTGTGGCTTCTAACTGTGGAGCTTTGGTGACTGCTGCTGGCAGCCATGGTGCCACTTCTAGTTGCCACGTTCGGCTTTGCAGAGCATGTTCCAAGAAAGGGAGGAAGAGGGCCTGAGGCTCAGATACCTGGTCATCCTGCTGCTTCCACATCGTCACATTGTCAGCCTGAACCCTGGCCAGCGCCTGCCTGAGAGCCCGTAACTGTTGGCGAAGCAAACCCGCTTCTTGTTCTGCCATTAGCTTGATGCTCAAATACTCTTTTTTACTTTGAATAGATTCCTGCAAACATCCCAAACACAGTAAGAGAGGAAATAAGTTTCCTTTCCATGTTTTGAGCTTCACAAGCAGTATCTAAACTACTTCATCATCCACCCTTCTTTCAAACTTCTGGTAGAAGGGAGCTCCTGTAGGTAACTGCTTCCATGATTTTAATTAAGAATAGTGTGACACATCAGATCAAATAGGCTTGCAGAAACGGTAAGGGAAAGTTTCCAAAGTGCTATCACTATGTGCTTTGGTTGCAATTTGGTTTGCAATTTCCATTTATTATTTTGTTACTTCATTTTCTTTGGATAATCACATATGACAACCAAAGATATGCAGTATTTTGACAAAGCAGCCTCAGCCCTGGTAAAGTCTCTCTTCCATCTTTTCACTACCTTCGTGCTAAATTCTCTGATCTGTTCCCCCTCGCCATTTGCTTCTGCCTCTTTCTCCCAAGGCTCTGACATTGCCTGTTCCCAGGAAAAATTGCCAGCTGTCAGATCCTTCAGGATAGTTGGCCCCAACACCCAACACAAGTGCCACCAGTGCAGCAGCTGCCGCCACAGAGCTGCATGGGGCCAGCCACCCCTGGGGCCGGCCTGGGCCTCCCTCCCCAGCGCTCACCTTCTCTGCCCTGCTCAGCTGGGCCCGGAAGTGCGCCTGCTGCGCTGCCAGCCTCCAGCGACCCAGGCTCCTCACTTTGCACACCAGGGCGGCCAAGCTGCAGTTGTCCTGCTCCAAGGCCCACAGCTGCTCCTGCTAAGAAGTATCGCTTTCAGAAAAGGCTATCCCCAACACTTCCCTAGGAAGGATATGAACCTAACCTCAGAAACGTGACTTCCAGAAGATGACACAATTGTGCAGGGAGTCCCAGCGCCCCTTTAAAATGCCTGCTACAATGCTTTCTCAGGGAAATCGGACCGGAATGTTAACGGGGTGAACAGTGGGGTCAGATGCTGGGATGAAACACTGAGATCCCATTGCTAAATGAAATCACATACTTTGGCTGAGTTTCCTTTCCTTCCTTCGTCAGGTCTGGCAGAGCCCCACTTTTTCTTTAGGTCCTTCATATTGTCAATCCCTTCTGTTCTCACTTCGCCGATGAGCTCACACACATTCTGGATCAAATTAAGCTGATTCTCTTCCAGCTTCTCCTGCAAATTGCAGACTCAAGTCAAGGAAGTAAAATGGATTTGAGCGGAGTGGAGGGCAGTGGAGAAACAGCAATTTTGCCTTTTAAAACCTAAATTTGGAAGTGACTTCACATTGAAATATCATCCACCCGGACAGTGGTTCTAACACACATTCTGTGGAGGTCACGCCAGCAGCCCTGCGAGTGTTCCTCTTTGTCCACGGGGCTTCCTCACTCGGACAGCTGACGTTTTAGAGCGTGCCTTCCTGTCCACACCCAGGCAAGCGGAGCCAGCAGGGCAGTGGCAGGCACAGGTAGAAGACTGGCTGACCAAACTGCCCCTGTAAGAGTTGCTTGGAGAGCTGAAGGGAGGATTTTTGCTGCCAGGTTGACTCAGAGCAGAATCTGACCAGACAAGACACTGTCGATGAGCCGCCACAAAGGAACTCCATTAAATATAGATAAAGTGGAGGAAGGAATCGGGCTGGCTGCCTTCCTATTTAGGCTCCAGCAAAAACCTCATTTTGAAAGTTTCTGTTCTGAGTGGCTTATGGCTAATGGCTTACGATAATAACAGCTTGATCAGTGGTAAGTACAACGCAGACACAGTGTTGTGGACTGAGTTGTGTCTCCCCAAATTTGTATGTTGAAACCCTAACCCCCAATGTGACAGTTTCTAGAGATAGGCTCTTTAGGAGGTAATTAAGATTCAATGAGGTTATAAGAGTGGAGCTCTATTCTGATAAGACAGTGGCCTTGTAAGAAGGAGAGAGAGAGAGAGAGAGAAAGAGAGAGAGAGAGAGAGAGAGATATCTTTTTCTTTCTGTCCCCTATGTGAAGAGGCAGTGAGAAGGGGGCCATCAGTAAGCCAGGAAGAGACCATGCCGGCACCCTGATCTCAGATGTTTGGCTTCCAGAACTGTGAAAAATACATTTCTGTTGTTTAAGCTACCTAGTCAGCGGCATTTTGTTATAGCAGCCTGAGAAGATAAGACACTCAGTGTCCTTGGGGTGAGAGGTAGCAGTAGGGGTGTCCTCCCACTTCTAAACTGCTTCCCTGGAGAGGCAGGCAGGAGGACAGAGCCCAGCTGGGAGCCTGGCTGCTGGCCACACAGCGGAAGCTTCACCACCTTCTTGGGACCCTAGAATAGAACAGGGATTCCCTACTTTAGGGGACTTGGTAGGACTACTGTAGCCTGGGAGCAGTAAAGAGTCCACTTTTTATCCAGGAATCTGACAGAAGGTAGGAGGAACTTCAGAAAATTCTCAATAATCTCACATGCAAAAGATCGCTTAGTAATTCCAGCCTTCACTGTCTGCTCACACCTCTCCTGCAGCACGAGGCCAAGTGCATTTTGGGTTTGATCCTTTAATATTTGTAAGCACTATACATTGCAAGTAAGAAGAAATGTCCAATCCTCTCTGGAATGACCAGGCCAAGGTGGGTGTGGGTGGAAGCTCCTGTTAGCATAACCACCCTAGAGACCACTCTGGAAGCCCTGGAGAGTGACAGGGAAGTAAGGACCTAAACAGGGCTGGCTCTGGGGCACATCCGATAGCAGGGAAGGCGGCAGGGCTGAGGATGGTAGGTTTGTACTGAAATTCGCACTGGTGGGGCAGCTGGACCAGGCTCCCCGATGGCTCATTCTAGGCATGGGGCATCTATCTTACGGCTGCTCAGACATTTTATGAAAGCAATTGGCTTCCACAGTGCTGCAAGCCCACGGCACCCCGTCACTTCTCTTCCAGGATGGGTCTTTGCTGACAGGTCAGCAGCTCCCTGACACCGAATGTGAGAGAAAGTCTGGCAGGCATTTTGAGGGTTGGAAAAAAATCTCTAAAACCTGATTCAAATTCTATATCTGCCCAGAGAGCTCTTAGGAGGCACCTGCTGCTACCTACATGGGGTCTGGCCTAGCCCGGGACACTGCGCTCTCCCGTTTGGGTAGTCACACTCAACAGATAAAACCAGGGTAGAAACGGGGGGATCTGGAGCAGCAGAACAGCCCCCTCCTCCCAACAGCAACAGATGGCAACAATGGCAACTGGCAGTAGAGTGTGAAAAATAAACAGCTAAATTATCCAAAATTCAGTGTCTGTCATGGTAAAATAATGACAACCCATTGCTGGCTCTCCCTCTGCAGCGAAAGCTTAGAGATAGAAAATTCTTGGGCCTAAGAATCTCTTGTTACCACAAAGCCCCCTCTATGGTTGATCCTGAGGTGTGCAGCCACTGTGGAAGTCAGTTACACCCGGCTCCCAGATGGGCTGCCTATACATTCGACACATGACGCTCACTTTTATGTGTAAACAGGTCACAAACAAAGCTTGGACCAATGCTTCATATTCTTCTTGGACTTCTTTTCTAATCTGCTTTTTGAGATTCAGATTCTCCTTTTCCATGTCTGTGAGTTGAGCTCTCAGAGCAGTGATTTCCATGATCATATCGTGACTAAGCTCTGCAACCTAGAAGGAGAAATATATACATGGAAAACAATTTAGGAATTCCAAACTGCTACTGCAGAATAATTGCGTATAGATTAGTATGGCACCTGCATGTCTGTTTTGAACCCAATGAAAGAGGTGAACATCCTGCAGCATAAATGTGAGCAGAAGAATCCAAGTTGACTCAAAGGTGCCCGAACAGAGCCAGACACTAGTACACGCTCAGTACATGGTTGCGGAATGAATGACCCCAGAATACCACTATCTAAGCACTTTTTAGTTGAAGAAAATACTTCAACTGTCTTGACTTCCAACTCCAAGCTGACCTTCCCTTGACACCTTCGCCCAAATACCCCTTCTTTTTTGGAATGTACTTTAACTGGCCCCAAAGAAATAAACAACAAAAACAATACCCGTCCCCACGATAACAACAAAAACTTAACAAAAAACCAATACAACCAAAAAATGCAAACCAAAAAATGCCACCAAAAATGCCCTCTAAGGAGAATTCCTTAAAAAAAAAAAAAAAAAAAAGTGCACTCCTCAGGTGTTTCTGTAGCGTACCTTCACTGATGGGACTTCTACAGGTGACACAAACAAATGACACTAAGATGTCCTACTTCTGGCTAACCCTGAGCATGTGGATGTGAGAAATGGAGAAGAGAACCTTTTTAATATTAATAGTAAATGGCCTACCTGGCCAGCATGGTCTTCAGGTGGACCTTGGCCTCGTCGTATAGCGTCTAATTCCTAGGGAGGAGAAAGCACTGCACAACCAAACTCAAACACAAACCATAGCTCAGTTCAGTGTGACACGCTCCAGACACCTCCTGTTCGCGTTCATGGAGCCTCATTTTGAGAACTTTGGGCTCCGCCTGGAGCCAAGACTGTGCTTGCCCCTTGGACTTCAGGATATCCAACACAGCATCGAAAGACAACATCAACTTCCAGGTATCCACCCTGATGCAGAGAACTCAGCAATGGGGATAAGCTAAAATGCGGCCGAACCCCAGACACATTATTTGACATTTTAATGCTTCATTTGATTTTTTGACTTGTCTTGCAGACTTTTGCCATTTTCTTAGGTATAAACTAAAACCACACTGAACCTGTGATGCAATTTACTTCACAACAGTGTGGCATCCAGGGCAGGAGGAGTGACTCTTGGATTCTACTAATGGGATCTCATTTTAAGGACTCTCGTCAGTGAGACTGACCCATGATATGCATCCTGAGGACAGAGGTTACTCAAGGATCCTGGCTTCTGTGCTAGACCAGGAGCAGCACAAGGTACCTGTGTTTGCTGAGAGTGGGAGGGTCAGCTATTGACCTTCCCCGGGGGGTGGGGGGCGGCCCCTTTATTGTTCACTGTTCCCCATTGGACACCTCCAAAGCATATAACCCAGTGTTATTGGGGACGTCACCTTTACAACTGAGAATACTAGAGCCCAAGAAAATGAGCCGATGAGAAGAGAAATTTGGAGAGAGTACCAATCACCCTCGATTCCAGCATAAAAACCACTCCCCTTCCCGCCCCCCCCCCCCCAGCTTTTCTTTCCGCTTCTGAGTGACTCCAGGGCCTCCCTGCCCACACCCATTCCCCATTGCAGTTTGTGTCCCTCTGGGAACCCACCTGCTCCTTCTGGCGGAGCCTCTGTGTGGCATGCTGCAGCACGTGCTCGTAACACATGGAGTAGGTCTCAAAGTTGCTGCGCTCTCTTGCCATCACATCACAACCCAGGGAAAGCAGGCAGGCTTCAAGGTGGTTTTTCCTGAAAGTGACCTGAAAAGGAAGGGGCATCATCCATAGCCACTCCAGCAGGGCAGCCCCACCATGCCAGGGCTCTGGGCACGATCACTTTGGCTCACAGACCCGCTGTCATTTCTCCTTTATACCCACACATTGACTTTAGCCTTGCAGACCTGTCTTTCAGTTCTGCAGGGCCAGGGATGGAAGAACAATGAAGGCCCACAAAGCATGTGTTGACATATTTAAAGGTTATAAATCGAACTAACAAACTATTAAAAATGAAATGTTTAATTCTCCTACCTTGAAAAACAGACCTTCAAAATGACGCAGAAGGCCAGGCTTGAATTTATTATTCTTGGACTACTCTGAGTTCTACGTTGAAGTGTGGTGACCTGGGGGACAGCTGGTTCCTAAATTACAGTTTACAGCATGCTGTGAGGGCCCTCACATGCCTGTGAGTAGGCACGCAAGCCCGCGTGTCCAAACTCCACCCACAGCCCTACAGTTGCCCTTGGCCACGCCCCAGGCCAGGCATGTGCACACCAGTGGCAAGATCCCCTCTCACTCTGGGAGGATGGGGCAGAGAGGAGGCCCACGCAGGCGCTGGACTCCAGGAATTCCAGCGATCCAGGTACTTAGAGCATGGTCTAGAAGGAAGGCGGCTCTGCATGGACATGTCCCCGTGGCCCAGGGCATGTCTTACCTTGTGGAGAAGAGCACTGCAGGAGGAAGGCCAGACAGGGGCCCTCTGCAGAACGGGGCTACTGGAAGGGGCCCCTCCTGCCCTGGTCTAGGCGCCACACAGCTCATTCTCTGGGCAATTCCATTCACCTATCTCCTCTATCTCCAGGAGACTGGGCATACTTTTGAAAAGGTAGCAATTAAGGAACAGGAGAAAAGTCCACCCCTCCAAGGCAGGCTTAGATTTAGGTTCTGGAGAGAAATGGCAGCCAATACACGGAAGGAAGGACAGATCTACCCAACCAGGACCTGCATGTCCACACAAGTATTTGTCTACAGGTATCAGTGAATGTATGTGTATCAGTGTGTTTATCTGGGGGATCTTATGTGGCCAAGTCTGACATTCAGCTGGTCCTCTACGTGAGCTGTATCTGTGACACTCCTGGGGTCAGGCTGGTCCCTGGTCCAGTCTGTTATAGAAGCTAGCCTGCCCTTGGAGCCTGGGTGGTGCCTCTGGCTCTGATTTGCTTGTCCTGTCATTGCAACCTCAGTGCCCCACCTCCAGGGAAAGCTCACAATGGGCTTTGCCAAGGGTTACTGAGGCGAACTAGCAGAGGTGGCAGGTAGTGACAGGACCCCGTGCTGACGAAGGAGTGAGCAGGGGAGTCGCATACCATGCTGGAGGACAGGCCTCCACTTCTACATGTTTGTGCCCTTTGACCCAGTGATTCCTCTTCTAGGAATTTATCTTTACAGAATAAAAGTTGTACACAAAAATATATGCTAACAGATGCTCTTCATACATTTTCCAATAGAAAAATGGCAACAATCTAAATTGCCTAACCATGGAAAAGAGTTGACTCCATCTGGCTCATTAACATGAGGAAATACTGAATGGCCACCAAAAATGGACACGTGTTTATTGACAAGGAAAGATGTTTATAACATATAGTCAAGTGAAGAAAAGCACACTGTCAAAAAAGGACCATATAATCTTTTTTGTAAAGCAAAAAGTGCATGAGTAGGAAAAAGGTTATAGAGTTTGGAAGGAAATATGTCAAAATAATATCAATAACAGTGGTTACCAATGAGTGGTAAGACTGGGTATATTTTCTGAGACGTGAGTATTTCCTACTACACTATAATCTTATAATGTATATACTATATAATTAAAATAATTATGTAAATATATTTTAAAATGTATATATTAATTAAAAGATAATTAAGCTTTTTTTTTTTTTAAAGTCATCAACTGTGCCAGCTTGGCAGGATGCAATCTATATATGTGCAACGAAATCAGCAGTTGGAAACCTCTGCGCAGGCTGGATTTACTGAGTAGCAGCCAGGCAGTTGGGGGCAGGAGCTCAGCCTCCCCTAACTCACTCTCTAGGGCCCTCCACAAGGGGCCCTTCAGTGCGGTGGGGTGAGGGCAGGTCATCCTGCTTGTTACACTTCTTGCCCCCGCCCCAGCCCCTGGAAAATGGCACCGGGGCAGCCATAGTTGAGCTGCTGACACAAGGCAAAGGGAACTCGAGTTTCTATCCCCTGGACCTTGACCTTTTATGGTGAAAAGGCAAGGCTACATGGGTTTAGTAATGTCAAAGAAAACACTTCCTGGTCTGTAATGGAAGCCCGGGGCCATGAGAAGTCACAAGACACACTGGAGGCCAGGAAGGTGTGGCCAGTGACCTCATCAGGGCCCAGTGCTTGGAGCCAGCCACAGTGACTCACCCATAAATGGTGATGTCCTGGACATCAGTGCCAGGACATGGGTGTGCCAACAGGGCCTCCAACAGCTCTTACGCAAGGCAAACACTTCTCAAACTACCACCACCACAGCCCCTGCAGATATAGGATCCCAAACAAACAGGAATGCAGACTTGAGCTACAGTGGCCTCTGCCACATCCTCTTAGCCCGCATGATGCTTTCCCAGCAAGGGTGAGGAACCCTTTGGTGAGTCTGTGTAACACCAAAGAGGTAGGGATGGCCGGGACTCCCCTGAGCACCTGCAGAGGCAGAGAAGCCTTGTTACTTCCTTCTCTTGGTGGCTTTGCTGGGGCCTCAGTAGATTGAGCCAAAAGGTCAGCCTGAGGAGGTGGCCCAGAGGCGGTGGGGCTGAAGGCAGGGAGCGGGGTGAGGACTCAGGCAGAGCTCTGCAGGAGGATGTGGAATGGGGAGTGTGGCTGAGGGGGCCAGACAGGAAGCTGTGACTGATAGGTGATGGGGAGGTGCAGGGGACTCCCAGGCCCCCAGCAGCCCCTTTCTCCAGGTGGACGTCAGCCCTGCTGACTCTGTATTCAGCCTTCTGGAAGCAGCACTTGGAGCCACCTTGGAGCAACGTCTGCTGCTGGACTACACACAGCCTATGTGGCTCTGTTGGCACAATCCTTCTGAACTTTCCGAGCAATTTATTTCCTAAAAGCTGCTCTGTAGCCTGTCCCTGCCTTCCTGGGTCACCGTAAATATCAGCTGTGCTGGTGTCAAAATGCAGTGTGAGTAGGCTTCATCTGCCAACTTTCTCTCCAAGAGCCCAGGTGGCCTCAGAGCTGCAGGGGAGGACCATTGGCCCAGTTCTGCCCAGTAAGCAGCCCTGCCCTCCACTGGGCTGATTCCGTCACCGACACTGAAACCTGAACCCTGATGGGTGGCCCTGGCTGGAGGAGCACCAGATTTCCCCAGGGATTCTCTGAGGGAGCCAGCCTGGGGTGAAGCACGGCAGGGGCCAGCCCTTGTGATGGCAAAAATCTGGCTGTGTAGCCTGTTGGGAGCAAACTGAGCTTCTGTGGTTTGCTTCATCTTGGAATACTTCATATCAATTCAGTATCAGGCACACACAAGGTGCACTGAGGCTATTCCTAAAACATCCACCTCCACTCACAAAACACTTCAGTGACTTCCCCTTGACTCTGGGATAAAATGCAAACTTCCAGGGATTGCACACAAGGCCATTCAGCATGTGGCCCTGCCCACCTTCCCAATGCCCTTCTCTGAGCTCTGCTAGGCTCCCTTCCTAGGTTGCTCTGCCTGTCTTCCCCTGCCTCTCTTCTGGCCAAATCCTTGTGCTTTAAGACTTGACCCAAACACCACCTCCTCCAGCAGGCCTTCCCTGACTACTTCCTGCCCAACCCACTGGCTAGGTGTGTCCCCCTTCTCTGAGCTCACATTGCACCCTGCACATGCTCTCTCAAAGCACTTAATGCCATTTCCTGACACTGCTGCTCCACCTGTCTCCCTAAACTCTTTGAGGGCAGGGACTGTACTTTTGCCTTTATATCTCTAACAAAGTGCCTGGAAAAAGTAGGAAACCTATAAACACTTGCTAAATGAATGAATGACTCTGGGCATACAAATAGAAATGGTTCTGGAACCCACAAAATAGACTATTATAGTTCTGATTTGCAAAAAGGTCAATCTCTAACTTCAGGCCAGTGTATTTGGCATACAATTTGGGCAAGATGTCAGAACTGATCAGGAAAGCTGGTTTTCTAAAATTTGGAGGAAGAGGCAAAACTCACTAGAAGCCAACATGGGTTCAAGAAAAACCAGGTCAGATTAATCTAATTTCTTCAGGAAATGCAGCAGATACAGTAAACCTGGATTTCAGTAGGACATCTAAGAAGGAAACTGGGAGAATGTGGGCTGGGGGACAGTACAACTGGATGAGCTCCCAGTTACTGAAAGAACTGTCCAAAGAACCCGCATAGGCTGGGAGGACCTTGAATGGGCTTCACAGGGCTTGGGGGCCTGCCTTGTCACATGCTGTTATTAGTGACTCGAATGAGGGTACTGAGGGCAGGCTGACACAAATCTGGGATGGGGAGAGTATGCTGGATGATAAAAAGTCCAGATTTTTACAGATCTCCAGAGGTTCAAGTTGTGGATCAAACTGAACAAGAACAAGGCTGATGATAGGACAGCAGAACGTCTGCTGAGTGCAATGTGTGGGCTTCAGGTGACAGCTCAATGCATCAGCTGTGACGTGACTGCCAAAAGCCAGCACTCGTGGGTGTTAATCCAAGCAGAGCACCCAGGACTAGCACACTCTTTGCTGGCCAGACAAGCTTGAATTTAAAGAAGAATGACCAGAATGGCAAAGGTGCTCACACAAAGTGTCTGAGGGAAGCGGAGCTGGCTTAGTCTGGAGAAGAGCAGACAGGCTGAGGTCCCCGAGGAATGTGTGAGCAGTCCATGCCCTGCACGGAGGCTCCCAGGTGAAGGGGGCCCAGCGCCCGCACCATGTTCCAGTTCACGGGTGCCGGCCCAGGGCCGCACTGTCAGCAGGAAAGGGTGACGATTTGTAATCCTTCTGTTTTGATTTGCCCTAGGGTAGGCCTTTCGGGTAATTTGTGGAGCCTTCATGCATGTTAGCAGTGGCTCTAATGAGCCTCTCTGACTGAACCGCCCTCTGACATCTAAAGGCTTGTCGCCAGGGGTCAGAGCCACGATCTGTGGTGTCTCAGGGATGGATGATCCATGATGGAGATGAGGGAGAGGCCAAATCCATCTCAGTAAAACAAGACCTGCCTGGGGATAGGGAGGGGGGCAGGCTTGGAAGAGTGAGTTCCCTGTCACTGCGATGACCCAGAGGAGGCTAGAAGCCTACCAGGCACAGACTTTGGAGGGGTCCAAGCCTCCTCAGGTGCTGTGATTTCAAGACACGGGCCAGGTGACCCCAGTCTCTTCAAGTGTGCCCCAAATTTCAGTTGTACCTGGTGTGGTTTGCTCTGCCTACGAACGCCCACATTTCTTTCCTACAAGGTCCTGTCCTCAATGTTGGGGTGAAGCACACAGATAGGGAGTGAGAAGAACTTGAGCCACAAAATTGTTTTTATTGTGGTAAAATACACATAAAATTTGCCGTTTTACTATTTTTAGGTGGACCCTTCAGTGGCATCAAGTACATTCACCCTGTTGTGCAACCATCAGCACCATCCATCTCCAAAACTCTTCATCTCGCTACACTGAAACTCTATCCCCACTCAACAGTAACTCCCCACTTCCCTCCTTTCTGTGCCTATGAGTCTGACCACTCTAAGTACCGCATGTAAGTGGAATCTCGCAGTATTTGTGCTTTTGTGACTGGCTTATTTCACTTAGCATAATGTCTTCAAGGTTTATCCATGTTGTAGCAGGTGTCAGAATTTCCTTCCTTTTTAAGGTGAGTGATTCAAACCTTTTTTTGATTCAAACCTTTTTCTGAGCACACCCCACCATAAATCACCTTTGTATCTTGAGGATGGAAAACCACTTCACCCTCTCATCAGAGTACCATGTTTGTGGGTAATTGAAAGTTCAAATACAGGTAAATCATCAAGTTCTGAGGAAAAATGTATCCCTAATCAAGCTTATGAATTCTCTACCTCATAATTAAGAACTGAAGTGTGTATTGCAAAATGACAGAGAACATTTGAAGAACTTAGAAAAATATAAATTTGGAGAAAACATTGTTTTAAGAAATGGAGCACATTTTGCTAAGTCAGATTTTTTAAAAAAAGTAGTTGAATTTCAGAGGAAATTGGATTCACATTTACCTAAAGCATTTAGTTAACACTCCTAAAATTTCTGTTATGGCCAAATATCCACATAAATTCTATTATCCTGCCTTTTCAGTGGGTTCCTTTGATTTAGCAAAGCATTTCTTGCCAAGAACAAACACGTTTCAAAACTCCAGGAATTATGTGTATGCATGTGTATATGTATTAAATATATTATCGTTAAGGATGATATTATATAGAGTTGTTATGGATTCAAATATTTTTCTGGAAGGACACACATAAATTGCTGATGCGGTTTGCCTTTGCGTAGAGGAAACTGGGGATGGTGGAATGGGGAAGGGTGAAAATGTTACCTTTCTGTGCTATTGGATTTTCTTCATATTGTACATTTGAAAAATGTTTTCTAGGTAGTGGCATTATAGACTATTTTGGATTTCCTCTTTTAAATTTTCTATACTATCAAATCAACAACAGAAAATTGCTAAAAATCAACTCATTCATAAATAAACTCCAAGGTTACTTTAAAAAATTGACAAAATTTGAAATTAACCAACATATATATTTTAATCACTCATATTTTTACTAGAAATCAGTCTTTTTTCCAAAATTAAAAACTAATGATTACTATTTTGGGTTTAGCCTCAGTATTCATATCATTCTTATGGAGTAAATGAAGTACTAGGAGATGTGTTAAATGAGAAAGTCTTCCTCATTTGAGTTTATGTTAAAAAAAATACAAACAGAATGACTAATTTTCAATACATACCTCTAGTCCACCATCCTGGTAATCCTCCATTAATCTCTGTGTAAATTTTTCAACTATCTGTGGTCTTATGACTGAAAAGTTTTCTTTCATGACTTGGTGTTTCCAAAGATCTAGGGTGAAAAACATCCCATGACTAGTGTCACAAAACATTGAGCAATCATGAATGGCCAGGAAGTGCCAACTCTCTAAGACAAAACACTGGATATAGCAAGTGGTCATTTCCAAATACAGTCACCCCTGGGAGTATGCAGAGGACTGGTTCCAGGAGACCCCCACAGACGCCAAAATCCACACGTATTCAAGTCCCATAGTTGGCCCTGTGGAATCTACAAATATCCACAGTCAGCCGCTCCACATAGGCGGATATTATGTTCCAAGAAACTGTATTTTCCATCTGCGCGTGGTTGAAAAAACTCTGCCTATCAGCAGAACTTCACTGCTGTTCTAGGATCAACTGTACACAAAAACTAGTGGGTGAGCTGGGAGGGGGGCAGGTTGAGGACCCAGGATCCTTCGGAACATGGGAATAAGGAAGATCTCAAACAAGATTCCTAGTGCAAAGATCTGGAAAAGCAGCTCTGAAGACCAGTGAACATATTCCGTTACCATAACTGAAAATCCCAAATCAAATGCTACTGATGGCTACAGACATCTACTTTCATGAAAGCCCTATATATATCTGAACAATTATGTTGGTCTAACACAACTATCAGAAATAAAGGAAGAGCTATTATATTTATCTTATATTTATATTAAAGTACATTCCTAGTGCTACAGGGCAAAACTAATTTGAATATATAGTAATAAAGAAGAGCAGGAAATCCAGAAGAGAGAAGAAAGTGTCCTGGAGTAGAAACATCGAGAGCTGACGGGCTGGGTGGAGGCAGCATGGGTGACACAAGTGGGATGCAGCACACGCACAGCTAGCCAGAGCAACGTCATCCGGGCAGCGAAAGTGTGGAAACACCACAAGTGTCCATCACTCAGGATCTTTTACTTAAACCATGTAATAGGATCCATCACTCAGGATCTATTACTTAAACCCTTCCACTGAAATAGTATGCAGCTGTAGAAAAAAGGAAGAGGAGATTCTCCATATACTGATATGACAAGAACCACAGATTGTTAAGTGACAAAGGCAGGTGCAGAACAGTGGACAGAAAAGGCTCTCTTTGGTAAGAAAGGTATAATTATAATAAAGGGGTAGGATATCCCCTCAAGCCTACTCAAGGTTGTTGCTCCAGAAATCCCCCTTTCTCCTATATTATAGGTTCTCCCTGTTTCCTGGGTCTTTCACAATAGCACGCCTTATTTGTCCCAGCTCAGAAAACTCCTTCTCCTTCTCCACTTTGCCCGTCAGCTATTGCCTCACTTCTTTGCTCCCTTTCATAGCAAAACTCCCAGAAAGAGACGTCTATGCTTAAATTGCCTTCGACATCTCTCAAACACACTTACCTGGTTTTCACCTGCACCACTCTGCCGAAACTCATTTTGTCAAAAACCCCCGTGATCTCCACATGACTAAAGCCAGAGTGGTTTACTTGACTACCAGCAGAACTACACACAATTTATCACTTCCTCCTGCTTGAGAAACTTCCTTCACTAGGCATTGGGACACAGCTCTATCCTAGTTTTCCTACCTCACTATTTGCTCCTTCTCTTCCTTCTAGATTTCTTTTGCTGTTCTCCCCTCCTGCTTCCAGCTCTTAACATTAGAATATCCCAGAGCTCAGCCCTTGGTCCTGCTCCTTTCTGTATATACTCACTCCTTTATCTTATCTCATCTCATAGCTAAATACCATTTATAACCCAACAACTCTCAAATTGAGATCCAATACTCACTTGGCATCTCTTTTTAGATATCTAAAATGCATTTAAAACTTAATTTGTGCATCAAATCAAACTCCTGATCTTCCCTCCCTAACTTGCTTCATCGACAGTCCTCCCCATCTCAGCTGATAGAAATTCTATTTTCCCAATTGCTCAGCTTGAAAATTTTGGAGTCATAAATAACTCTTCACTTTCTCTCATACCCAATAATATCCAATCCATTCGAGCCTACTTCAAATCATGCCCAGAATCTGACCATGTAATATTTCTACTGCTCCCAATTTTGTTTGAGCCACCATCTCCTCTTGCTTGGATTATTGCAAGAGCCTCCAAACCATCCTCTCTCCTCTCTTTCACCCTTTCTTCCCTCACTGTCTATTCTCAAGACTGCAGCCAGAGATTCTATTAAAACACAAGCCAGATCATGTCACTCAAAATCTGGGATGGGCTCCCCACTATATTCAGAGTAAACACTGAGGGCCTTGCGAGGCCTTGCATGATCTGTCCTCTTTCTCCGCCTTTCCTTGACTTCGGCTCCTACTACTGTCTCCTCACACTCTCCACTGTAGCCACACTTGGGGCCTTGTTGTTCCTTAAATGTGATAGGCATGCCCTGCTTAGGGCCTTTGTATGTACTCTTCCTTCTGTCTAGAATGCTCTTGCCCCAGATACCCCCGTAGCTAGATTCCTCACCCTTTTTCAAATCTTTGCTCCAAATGTCACTAGCTTAGTGAGGTCTACTCTGATCACTCCCTATTTAAAATTGCAATGTGCACACTTCAAACCTCCACAGCACCATCCTTCCCTACTCCATTGTTTTCTTTTTTCTTATGTTGACTGCTTGCTGTCTACACCTCTCTGTATTATAAACTCCATGAAAGTAAGAATTTTTGCTCCATGGAGGTGAGGATATATACCTAAAACAGTACCTAAAAATAGAGTAGCCTAGAACATAGTAGGTGCTCAGTAAATAGTTATTGGATGAAAGAATTAATATATGCATAAAGAATCACTGAAAGGATATATAAAAATTAACAAAAATGGTTACATATAGGTGGCATAATGGGGTGCAAGGGCATCAGTGGTGGCAACAAGACTTCTAAATGTACTTTTTAATATCATTTTGAGTTTTGAACCATGTGTACACATTACTGTTCAAAAGTAAAATAAAAATAATTTGACAGTGCTGAAACAATGGAAGAATGCGAACACTCCTTAACTTCCACACGGAAGAGCAAAAGCGTATGTGCATGTTAATCACATTGGGAAGAACAGACTAGATCAGGCTACCTCCGTGTGTGTGTGTGTGTGTGTGTGTGTGTGTGTGTGTGTGTGTGATCCCAGGGGAGTCCTGAAAACAGGAGACCTCTGGAGTTGGACCCAACAAGCAAGCCCCTGGCTTCCTTTTCTGCGTAGGGTGCTGGCCGTCAGCAAGATTGCCCACCGGCCCACTCCCTGCCCAGCTGCTTCCAATTTCAGATGAGGTTTCCTAGTTGACAGGGGACTCAGTGTACACAAGGGGAAGCATCCAGCATGATCGGCCCAGAAGTGTGGACCTGACAGAGCCTGAGCTTCTGGTATTTGCACTTACTATGCTATTTACAGGGGAGTCCTGGTTTTGAAATGGGACCTCACATTTCTTCTACACTTGACTACTTTCCATAATAAACATATAAATCTGGTTTTGCTTTTCCTTTATGAAATAAAGGCCAGAAGACATATCACCACTGTCCCAGCACACTTGAAGTAGAAAATCCAAGGGTTAGCATGCCCAGAAATTCACACTTCTTACGATGTTTAAGACTGTTTAAAGTCTAAGCTTTGACAAGACAGAGCTCATGTATTTTCAGAAATTTTTCAGACAAGAAGTTGGCCGCTTCCTCCAGGGTACTGTTAGGGTAGGTCTCCAGCTCACAGGCCTGGAGGGACACGTCTGTCACGCATCTCTAGCTTGGCAAATGCCCACTGAGCTGGTCTTGGTTCAGCTCTGGGCTCAGCTGACAGCGTTTTACCAGAGTGCTGGCAGCACTGTCCTTGCTCATGAGTTCAAGTTCAGACATCTGTCTGCATCCACATCTGCAGGCAGGAGTCAGGGGAGCCAGGGAGAGTGGAATTCATCCAAGAGAAGTAATTCCTGGCACAGAGGAGTTGGCTGTCTCCAAACGTGTCTTATTTTCAGCGTGTGTGTGGTCAATGCTTTTTAAAGATGAAGCAGCGGTTTTTGACAGAAGCATGGAAGAGGGAAGGAGACAGCACGCTGGGGGTTAAATTAGGATTTTGTTCTCCCCTCCTTCTCTGTTCCCAGGTTATTTGACTACAAGAAACTGTTCACTTTCTGTCGGCCAAACCACTTCCCCTCCCTCCCTCTCTGAACAACACCTGACCCAGCCTCCTCTCTGTAGGAGGGGCATCTTGGCTTGGTAACATTTCACTTCCCCAACACAACCACCAGCCCTTTGTGCCTCAGTGGTCCCTGGTCCTGAGCCAAAGCAGAACTGAAACTCCAAGGCACTCAACTGCCAATCAAGGTTGTTCTCTGCCCAGCCAGGGGCCCAAATGAGTGGGTAGGTTGAAAGCTTTATTGCAGTATATGTATGTATCTTGCACTCCTGTGTTGTTCAAACTGCTCTCCAGAACACTAGATCCTTGAGTTGATACTAAAGGTTCCCCCGGGGAGAAAAATGTTCTGTGGTCAAATAAATTTTAGAAATCAGTCAATGATAAATAGAAAAACATTGCATATTCTATCTCTGTGCCAGAGGTAAACAGTGGATAGGAGAATAGAAAAGCCTCTGAGGTCTAGAGTAGAGGAAACTTTTTAACATTATTTACCCCGAGTTTCCCAAACTTATTTTGATAAAAAACAAATAATTAAAACCCTTCTTCCCTGACCCCTGAAAAACACAGTAGAAATCTTCCTCTCCAATGCAATCAAGACTAAGATTTGGTTGGTTGGTCAAAAGAAGTCAGTTAAAGCAGAGAAAGCTTTACAAATGACATGTGCTATCTTGAACATTTTATTTAACTACAAAATACATAAATTTACAAACACTTGCCAATCTTCTAACATAGAGCCCAGGGCTTTTCTTTATACATACCCACTAACTGGAGTTCTGCACCATCTTTCTTCTATAAACCATAATATATACTGCATGGTCTACAATACCTAGTTTTGTTTGTTTTTAGGGAGAGAACTTAAAGACCATGAAAATCCAAATGCATTGTTTTATATGTTTTCACAATTTAGCCGAATGTTTTCAGTCATCTGTCTTATAACCAATTTGATAACTTTTCTTTTTCTAAACAACTAGCCTTTTTGAGTTTTTCAGAACTTTCAACTTAGTTATTTAAACTTGTTTTCTTTTCTTAAACTTAATTTTTTAAGAGCACTTTTAGGTTCATGGTAAAATTGAGGAGAAAGTACCGAGTGCCCATAAGCCCCCAGTCCTCTCACACTCAGCGTCCTCTACCACCAACATCCTACCCCAGGGCGGTACATTTGTTACAATCAAGGAACCTACATTGACACATCGTTATCGTCCAAAGTTCATAGTTCGAATTATGGTTCACTCTGGGTGTTGTGCATTCAATGGATTTTGAAAAATATATGATGACATGTATCCTCACTGTAGCATCATAAAGAGTAGTTTCATAGCACTAAAAATCCTCTGTGCTCTCTCTGTTCATGTCTCCCTAAACCCTGGCAACCACTGATCTTTGTATTGTCTCCGCAGTTTTGCCTTTTCCAGAATGTCATAGTTGGAATCATACAACATGTTGCCTTTTCCAGTTGGCTTCTTTCACTCGGTCACATGCACTTAAGTTGCCTCCAGGTCTTCTCATGGGTTGATAGCTCATTTCTTTGTAATGTTTAATAATATTCCTTTGACTGGATGTACCACAGTTTCTCTATTTCAACTTAGTTTTCATAAAACCAACAGATCTCTTTCCTTTTGTACTCCTATATCATTGCTTTACATAGTTTTTAATTAAATTACTCAATTCAATGACAAGTACAACCAGCATAAACAGACGTGGAGCAAACACTGGTCAATGATGTTAGGCAAACATAGGCAAGCCAAAGACTGTGACGAGTGACACTTTCTTGGCTTGTGTTACCAACGGACTGGAAAGCTCAGGGAACCCAGGAGGCTATTGGTGAAGGGTGGTTGGAATAACTACTGCTTTAATACGCTGAGGAACCTGTGTTCCACGGAGCACTGCTGGGGAAACGCTGGCTGACACCATGTCCTTCTAACTGTTTTGACGATGCTCTTCTGATGTAAAAACATTTTTGGTCATTCACCTTTACTATGTGCATGTTTATATTTCTACTGTATATTTTTATATTTTATTTTATTTATATGATTTATAACTACTTACAGTGATAGTAATCACTAGCTAATATCACAACGCACGGTATATATAGGGTGAGGTTCATCAACAATGAGAATAGATCTCAATCCACATTCCCAGTGGTTTCCTTGACCTCTTAAAATTTTTTGTCTGATTTCTTATCAGATGTGATTAGATTATCTTTTTAAACCTCATAATGTGGCTGAGGATAAGCACATACATCAGGATTAGAAGTGTCACCTCTACTATCTCCTTATTAGAAAAATAAGAATGGCCTTCCCATGGTCACTTTAGGACACCTCAATGTAGAGTGTGACATGTGACTCATTACATGTGCACTTAATCTATTTAGAAGTTCTAATAATTTCTTCCCACACCCCTGGGATATATGCATTCTACTTTGGAGACTGTTGGCCTTATAACTGCTCAGAGAAAATTAAAAAATCAATTAAAAATCATTTCAATGCCAAAATGTCAAAGAAGGGGCATGGCAGTAGAGCCTCTCTCTCTGCTAAGGCAAACTCTGAGTCTGAGCAAGGATGCCTGGAGCTGCTGTTCCTAGTTCTCAGGGGAGTCCAGTTCAGCTACCAAGACCTAGCACCAGGGCCAGGGCTGGATGTCTCATTTTCAGAAGCTATAGACAAACCAGAAACTCGTTCAGAAGCTGTATGAAAGGATTAAGCTCCAAGACAAGATGGGGAGGAAGGAAAGACGTGGAGGGAGAGGGGTATTCCAGGGTTCCTTTTCAGCAGGCATAAATGTAGACATCAGAGTGGGCCAGCAGGGAAAGAGGAGACCCCTGAGGGAAAGGACAAGAGCCTTTGCTGTCCCTCTGGCTCTCAATACTCTCCATTCCCAACTCCCTCTGGAGAAACCCCCAGCCCCAAGCTAACCTTGACCACAAAAGGTGATCTCTGCATGAAGAAGCGGCCCCTGCTTGGAAGCCCCGTCCACTGTGGCTACTTCTGAGATAAACAGTAGGTGAGTGGAGATTCCAAGGTTTTATTGCCTTCTTCAAAGGTACCCGGCCCACACAGGTCTCAAGAAGATTAAATTGAAGAAATGTATATATGAAAAAGCACCCTTGGCACACAGTGGGGACTCAGGCACTTGTATTAGGAGAACTCAGCAGAGGAGACCCAGGCCTCCTCATTGAGTCATGTTCGACAGACCAAAGAACAAACCAAAACAAAATCAAAAAACAACAACAAAACCCTCCTCAATGTTGGCATTTATTCTAAAAGTTTCATAAGTGTAGAATCCAAATGACAGTTTAGAATTGGCCAGTATACTCCAGCCAAAGTCAGGTTTGGTAATATCAACCTTACCACCACCATTAAAAACAACTCTACCCCTCCCCTCTGCCTGACCCCCACTGGCCCCGCATTCAAGGCCCTTTTCAAGCACAGCTGACAGGCACCCTGCACGAGGCAGCACACCTACAAAGCAAAGATGCTTCCCCAACCCCTCACCCTGGGCGTCTCATGAGAAACACAGCTCCGAAATGTGCAGATGGTTACACCTGCTGCGTGCTTGTGGATTTTCTCCAAGGACTCGGAAGGGAGCTGCCTGGATGCAGCAAACACAGCACAAACAACAGGCGCTTTGTGTCTTGTTAAATGTTCTGTAACTAGAGCTCAACCCCACTCGGCTCTCCCTCTCCGGTGACATTTAGACACGCCCAGCTGGGGAGAGGCCTGCCCTGCCTTTGCATAGCCTTTTCCCAAAGCCCAACGGAATCCAGTTACTCTAAGCACTCATAAAATTACAATGACTCAGGTGAGGACAGAAGTTATTAATTAACATTACAATATCTGTGGACTTTGTTTCAAAAGGAAAACCTAATTTATTTTGCTAGTCAGACAATTCCTCGCTAGCTCAAAGGTTATGGATTTTCCTACAGAATCATTAGGAGTTAGGAATAGACGTTGTAGTTCCAACAGAACTAGCTACATAATCTGTGGGGCCAGGTGCAAAATAAAAATGTAGGGCCTCTTGTTCAAACTAGCTGTAAAAAGGGCTGCTACAGGTATTAAAATATAAAATTTTCCCTTTCTTCTGCAGTCTCTCTCTTGACCTGTCATAGTGTTTTTATTTGCTTTCAATGTTGCATTCCCTTGCGCAGGGCAAGTGAGACCCTTGTAAGCACCAGCGGCCCCGCCTGTGACTCAGTGCATGAGTGTGCATGACCCACCAGCCACCACATGGAGGCGCCGTGCCTGGCCGGGGGTGGAGAGGTTGAGCCAGGCCTCTCCCCTTCCCACGGGCCCACTGCCCCAATCCACTATGGAGAGGCAGCCCCCAAGGACATTGCAACCTCAGTCGGGGGGATTCTAGGTACCCAGGGGTGGGCAGGAGGCTTGCCCTCACTGAGTTACCTGTTGAACACATCGTGGTGCAGCCAGCCTGGGGTTCCTGAGACACTGCCTGGTGCACATGCCGTGCCCAGGTCCCCACAGTGGGTGGAGGGTGGCAGTAATTGCTGGGGATGTCTGGGGAAGGGGAGGTTAGGGACACCCAGGATGCCAGAGAGCAGACGAGCAGGTGGCTGAGAAGCCCTCCGGAAAGGTTGGGAGGCAGCAGGAGGTGGGACTATGCGTGAGTCAAGGCTCCAAGCCTCGGCGACGTGTGTTCCATTGACTCACTAGACCTCACTTACAAAACACAAATTCCAAGTTAAAATTATTAAGAATTTCAAGATGTTGACCACAGAATGTGAAACCCCAAGTGTGCCTCTGGCCCTGAGTTTAGACCTCAGATGAAAGGAAAAATTTTGATTGCCTTGCCACCCTAAATATAAGTATTTGTAAGATTTTGACACATGTAAATACTTTTATATATTACAAATAAGAAGGGCTTTATGTGTTTCCCTCATTTCAACTTTACTTCAGTTCTGAGCTAATCAGTAGTGTTGAGACTGAAATTAAAGTATGTTTTAAGCCTTTTGAGTGCAATGAAATACACCAAAGTGTTAATAGTACTTCTCTCTGGGTTGAGGTGTTACAGGCAATTTTTATATCATTTTCTGGGCATTGCAGTGGCATTTTGTTTTGTTTTTCAATGAATGTGAATACATTGATTCCTTTTATAATTAGAAAAAACCAATAGTTATTTTGTGAAGTAACAAAATAAGCACACTTTACCTGTAGGGAGAGTGCACTCCTGCTTAGATTTTTCTGATAAAACCAGTGTCATCTCTCTGTTTACTTTTCTCAATACCTCCTGGATCATATGAATTTCAAAATTTTCCAGAATCTTCTGAAGCTAGAGTAAGCATAGGTCAAGGGTCACTGTCCACATTCAGCTTGCATTTGGGGTTCCTAAGTCAAGTTCCCACAGAAGGGCTTTGGGCGAGGTCCTGTTGCTCAGCTACTCTCTCCCCAGGAAGAAGAAGGGCTTCCATTCTAGGGCTCCTTGGTTTTTCCAGGGGGTACATAGACCTTTTTGGAGACCAATATCTTTTCTTTCTGGCCCACATCCTGTTTGATAAAATACAACCTTTTTTACCAAGTTCTGTTACATTGAAAGTGTTCAATGCCTGAGGTGACCTCATGTCTTTTGGAGTCTCTAAAAGTGGCCAGGATTTTGTGACCTGTCTATAAGAGAAGCTCTCAGATCTGAAAGTTGGTTTAGATACTTAAGGAGGATTTCACGAGAAGATTTAAAACTCTGTACATGACCAAGAGGAAACTCTGTTCCAATAATGGTGAGCCCTCACTCTAGCCATTGTGCTCGTGGGGCCCATGTTTCTCTCTGCAGAAGGATCCCAGGGGAACTCGAGTTCAGAAGAGTAAGCCATGGGCGTGGCCCTGGGGCTGAATTCTCCTTGTGGCTCAGTGGACTTGCTTCTCTGCACTGAAACCAACAGCCAGAGGCTTTGCTGCTACGATAAGCCCAGCTGGAGGGCCTGTGCCCAGGACCAAGCTGAACAAAGCCTTGGGAAAACAACTTCTCTCCACACAGATCACCTAACACACACCGAATGGGCTAGTGCATAAACTGCATTTTCTTATTCTCAGAAAAACAATTATAAAGAGCTTTTTAAAATATTTCATTTCCATGTGGATACTTGTATGCTAGGTTTTATGTTTAGGATAGTAGTGGTTACATTTTCTATTGCCTTTCTTGTGAAGGTGCACCTCAATTTGAGGAAAATCAACATAATGAAAATCTAGACTTACAGAACTGAAACATTCAGGGGTATTTATTTGCTTAATCAAAGACCCACATGCCTTTAAATACTTAGTCCCCCCGCCCCCAGCCTGTTCAATGATTTACAACCCTTCCGTTTATACCTAACTTCTTAGACAAAAAGACCATTTGGGTATATCTGTAGTTTTACATGCTAATGCCATAAAGCCAGTGTTCAAAGGCAAATTCAGAATAGGTCCTGCATACCTGCTGAGCTTTTATTTCAATTTCTGAAGCTCCTTTTGGGGGAAGAGTAGACTGACTATTTATTGTAAGTACTTCAAATTCATCTTCTTTCCCCATCTGCCTGGCTAAAACTTTCATGCTGGGGTAGAGAATGTCACTTCTATTAAGGAAGAAAGACAGAAATTAGCAAACAAACATTTTGTTTTTCTCATTCTGATTCTCGGGCAATTATTTTCATTGATTTTCTAGTTCCTATTACCACATATAAACCTCCAACCCCTTCACAGACACGCCAACATCTAAATTCATCACAGTTGCCACTCCGTTAGTCAATTTGAAACCCTGAGGCTTTCTCCCATCAGGTGCATATAATTTCGGTCTTCATTCTTCAAAATATTGACAAGCCTTCTCATTCCCTAGTTATCAGGAATACTGACTATAATAACTTCACAAAATAGACAATCTGGCTACGCCATGGTGAACCTTTTTAAGGTTAGTAAGGTCCAGGGAGTGGGTGGGTGCCTAGTAAATTATGGTTTGGTAACAGACACATGGCAGAAGCAACGTGTCTTTCCTGCCAGCTAAGTCATCCCAGCCACGGCCTGCAGCTGCTAGATGCCCCACCATCCGGCAGACCTAAGGCCTCAGGCTGCTCGCATGCACCATAGCCTCTGGCGGCCGTGCTGTGCGCTCTCAGAGACTCAGCCCTGGGGTCTAACGAGGCAGCAAGTGAGCAGTAGCTTTCCACCCAGTGTTCCCTGGGATCTTAGGAGCTAAAAAGCTTAGAGTCAGCACTGTAGAGTCATTTCATAAGCTAAGTTCCTAGGGATGACTCTAGGGACAGTTAAAAGATATAGAGTACATCTCAGTGGAATCCAGCCCTGTCTCTGCGTGAACACAACCCAGTTTTCCCTGTAAAGCACTGTTTGTAGAGAACACTGCCAGCTTCTACTGGACTCAGTGGCGCTGAGTGTACCAGGATTCATGGACCAAGCCTCGTCCTGGGATTAAGGGGCTGGGATCTGCCCACCCCCAGGCTCTAGTCACTGATGTGAATTTCAGCCTCAGCGACACTCACTCGTAGAGCTCCGAGAACTGTTTGTAGAGAGAGACAGAGTTGATGTCCTGGCCTTGCAGCTTGAGTCGGCCCCAGTGCTCCTTTAGTACTTCCAGCTGTTTCCACAGTATCAGAAACGATCTCAACAAAGCGAGGGACTTCACTGGGTCCTCCAGCAGTTTGGAGGTCTTTGGGCTACTTCGAAACTGACTTCTGAATCCTGGCACTTTGGACCAATCTGGCTGAAAGCATTACAGAAATCCTTCTTTATTGACCATGTACTAATAGAGGATAACTTTGATGTGCAGCCTGGAGGATGTGGAGGAAACAAGGTGTTCATGTCTCTGCCCTCCTGCAGCCAGCAGCGTGAGCGCCAGTCACCCAGAGAGCGATGGACACAATGGAGACCTGACTCCAGGCCCTCAGCCTGCCCACAGTGTCTCAGTCACAGACAAAGGAGCCTTCCTTGGCACATCAGGATGGCAAATCCCATGATGTTATGACAAGAGGAGCCTCAGAGAACATTCAGGTGACAATACCTTAGACACTCAAGTTTCTTGGCTAGAAACAGGAAGAACAACCTGGAGAAACTGGATCCTCATCAGTGCTATTAACATGTCTAAAGAAAGAAAGGCTTGTTTGCCAGGAAAAGGGTTGGTCTGAGTGTCCTTGGAAGAACTGTCAAGCAAGACCCAGAAGAGAGTGACTCCTATAGACAGCTGGCAGCCCCTCTATCTTCTGTCCTGCCCCCTCAGCAATCAGCTACTCCGTGGATTTCCAGGTTGTATTTTATCCTCAGAACCCTTTCATCAAATGAAATCTGGACAGTGGCCCAAAATATTCAACAGACCACGGCCAAGCATGGTAAGAGGGGGCAGCCTAGAGGCCACATAATTGGCCCCCTCTGCTCAAAAAGCCCCAGAGAGTCTCTGAGGAACCCCAGGGCTCCTTGGACCACAATTTTAAATGTCCTGGGCTAATCTGTCACTTTCACTTTGGAGCTTGGGAGACTGAGGCCTAGAGAGATCATAGAACTTGTCCCAGGGGTCCTGACTCTCAGGGCAGTATGAGTCCTAGTGCTTCCTCTTGTCTATGAATAGCTAAATACTCCTGAATAAAAACATACCATAAAATAATGCTAACTAAAATAAATAATAATATTAAAGCAAACTTGTTAATATGTTCATATTAAGAGAACTCTTCTCTACCTGAGTGTTTTAAAGCATGGGAGAAGGGACAGGAGACAGGATAAAGAACAAGGTGGGGGTTGGTGTAGGGGTGTCAGGAAAGGATGGTAATGCATCAGACACAAGGCTGAAAAGAGGCAAACAGAGGGACCAAAGGGCCCAACATGTCTTTTAATCGTGACACTACTTGGTCTATACCCAGTTTTGCAAATGATCACACTGGATGAAACATCTCCTGGTGAAATTTAGATGGCACATATAAGCCCACTTCTTTTTCTACTGATTGGCTTGAAGTGGACTTGTGACTCAGTTTTAGCCAAAAAGACACAAGGAAAATTTATTGGAGGCTTCTGGAAAATATTTTCCTCCCTGATGAAAAGATAGAGTTCCTCAGGGAGAAAGCTTTATCGCTCTAGTTTTCATCTTAGGAGGAGGGAGACGTTTTGCTGACACACCCAGAGGGCAGAGCCTAAGTCCCTGAGGCACTGTTGAGTGGCTGCACCAACCTGAACAGCCTCCCTCTCAACTTCCTGTGATGCAAGATTAACACACTTCTTTAATGTAAGTTATCGCCAGTGGGACAACCTGTTATTAATACTGGCAGCAGCAGCACTCTAATCGGCACAGAGGAACATCAGTTCAAAGGTGGAAGATCAGAAAAAGCTTCCTAAAGAGAGTGGTTGGGAAGTTGAAATCTGAAGGATGAGTAGGAGTTAATCAGGTGGCGAGGTAGAAAGAGGGAGGACAGGGAGGTTTTCCACCGCTTGCAAGAAGGGACAGAGGAGACCATGGTGCATTTGACAAACTGGAAGAAGTTGAGGGTAGAAACATTGGTGGGAGCTGCATCATGAAGGTCTGGTTAAGGCATTTGGACTTCCCAGGGCATTTGGAAGCTATGGAAGGTTATGAGGAGGGAAGTGACATAATCAGGTTTGCATTTAAAAATATTACCCTGGTGAATGGATTGGAAGGAGTCAAGAAGAAGTGTATAAAATCCAATTGGAGGCTATGATCATAGCCCAGCAATAGGAGATGATGATGGTTTGGGCTGGTGGAAGGAGGTGGTGAGGGAGGATGGAGAAAGTAGACAAACTTGAGAGATATTAAAATAATAGCACAGTGAAACTTGATGTCTGGTTGTGGGGTGTGATAGAAGTTAAAAATGGGCCAGGTGTGGTGGCTCATGCCTGTAATACCAGCACTTTGGGAGGGCAAGGTGGGAGGATCTCAAGCCCAGGAGTTCAAGACCAGCCCAAGCAACATAGCGAGACCCTGTCTCCACAAAAAAAAAAAAAAAAATTAGTCAGGCATGGTAGCACGTGCCTGTAGTCCTGGCTACTCAGGAGGCTGAGGCAGGAGGATCGCTTGAGCCCAGGAGTTTGAGGTTGCATTGAGTTATGATGACACCACTACACTCCAGCTTGGGTGACAAAGTGAGACCCTGTCTCAAAAAAAAAATGGTACCGAGAGTTTTTGGCTTGGGCAACTAGGCAGGTGGTGGTGAACTGACAGGGAACACAGGAGGAGGAGCAAGTTTTAGGGCAGTAAAATGAACTCAGCTTAGGACACACTGTTTCTGAGATGGAACAAGTGGAGATGTCTAGCAGGCAGGTGAACATATGAATCTGCTAAGATTGATATGTGGGCCAGACATATAGATTTTGGAGTCATCGCATATAAATGCCATCAAAGTCATAAAAGTACATGGGCTTGCCTAGGGAGAGGATGAGGAATGGAGCAACATAGACAATAAGAGTATGAGGGAGCCCCAGGGCCAGACTGTCGGGTTGGAATCTGAGTTTCTTTCCTCAGTTTCCTCATGTGACTTTGGCCATGCTACTTAACCTGAGCCTTGGTATTCTTATCTGTAAAATGAGATAATGAAAGTACCTACCTTATGGAATTATCATGAGGATTAAATAAATTAATACATAAAAAGCAACTAAACAGACCTCAACTCACAGGCAATAGTAGTAGTAGTACTAATAGTATTCCAGGCTAAGGGATAAGTCCAGAGGAGGCAGTGCTTGCCTTGGAGTCCACAGGCTACTTGAACAATGAGGATGAGAACCGGAGCCTGAAATTTCATCCGGGGCTTCTAACATATTATATATCCCTTTGGCCCTTCCAGCTCCAGCCCTAAATGTGTGACTCGCAAGGAAACCATTGGTTGGAGTATATGTTTCATTTGGTTTCAACAGACCTCTTGTAACACTTGTCCTATTTTTAAAATTAAAATAAATGGTTCTACCACTGATCATAGAACTTATGTGAAAGGAAATTCTCTGGAGTGGCTTTCACAGGCTCCCCCTGCTTCACTGTTGCTCCCGTGTGGCATTAGCACAGTCCTGGGACTCACTGGGAGAGGCTGTGGGAAAGACGTAGCTCTCTAACCCATCTCCCAAATAGGACAGTCTTTCAGTACAATATAGCACTGGTCAATGATGGAGACTATTCGCCAAGAATACCTGTGTGTTTCTGTCCAGTGTGGCTTGCCGTCCTGGGGCCCCCTCCGTGGTCATGTGATAGCTGCTCAGAACATCTTCCATCAGCAGTTGCATGCTCTCCAGCTCTCCATGAGCCACCTTGCGGTCACTGTCACTCAGCCCACAGAGGCACAGCTAAAAACAAACAAACCCACCTTCCATGTCGAGACTTCCATGTATCCTTTACATACAGTTTCGGGGAAGAAAACTAGGAGAAACTGTATTTACAAGGCCCACTCTCTCAACTATTAGCAAACCCATAAAAACCAGAGTAACATTTCTAGCTTAACATCTTCCTTGACCGTATCAGATTTTTGGCTCCGTATGGCAGAACCAAGTTTCCCAGCCGTTACAGCAGATCTGTACATGGTGAACATACAGTGTGATATCAATTTTCCTTTCAGAGTACAGGCATAAACACATATATGCATAGGGAAAATACTGGGGAAAAAAACAAAATGTGAACAGTAATTATCTCTTAGTGTTGAGATTGTTATTGATTTATTTTAAACCACTTTTCCTATTTTACTTTTAAAAAACCTTTTTATTTATGGAACCTTTTGAACATATAGGAAAGCAAACAAAAGTTCCCATCACCCAGTCCCCAAAACCACCCACCTATGGCCAGTCCTGCTCCATTCCATCCACCCCCCACCTCCATATTATTTTAAAGCGAATTTATAGTTAATTTTTATGTTGTTATTAACACTTTTCTATTTTTTAAAATAAAATACAATAATATTTACTTAAATAATCAGGAGAAAACATATAATAATTAAAACTAACAATTTAAAAGAATTAGAAGACGTTAACAATGGAAAACAAAACAATAAGGAGAAATTCTCTTTATGAGTCCTGTTTAAAAAGTTCCCTTGCCACCACTGCTTGTAGACGAATCAGGAGTCACTCGCCTCTGAGCTGCCAGCCTGAGAGTTTCCCTAAGAGGCTCAGGGAGTGGTGACAGCCACTCTCCCAGACCACTACTGCCATGAGAACTTCAGCTGAGTCTACAGCCAAGGCTGATACCAGCTGAACCATGATTCTTTCCTGTTGTAAGACAACATGACTCACCTGTGGCACCAGGTTTACAGCTTCATAACCAAACACCCTGCTTATCTCACAAAGTATTCATCACTGGCAGGAGTATGGAGGGTCTGACCTGTGGACCCAATGACACCCTGCTTTGCAGTCTGCTTTCAGTTCTCTCTGCAAGCATGGGGAAGACCTATCCTACCTGCATGTTATATTCTAGGGTATCTGGGCTGCTACTCATAACTGGGAATGGTCCTCCGTCTTCCAGAGATGCTCTCCAAGGGAACAGCACAAATGCCTAAAAGAACCAAATAATAAACATGACAATGCTATACTGTGTTCATAAATAATAGACATCTGTATATGAATAGGGTATCTCTGTCTGTACCCCAAAACACTGTTGGATGATTTATTTATGTGGAAATATTTCTTGATAGATAGTCCCTAGTGAGGTAGAGGAGAGAGTAATAATCTATTTTTTTACATTGTTTTTTCAGAAGATGGTGAAACACAAGAGTATTTAAGGTTTCAGTGTAACTCATCAGCACTAGTGTTCAGAAGTTCCAGAATAATATAATACCAATGGGACATATTTATAATCAGTAAAAATAAACTTACTCAAATGCTCTCAATCTTTGGAACCTTAAAAAGTTGTCTTTCATCACCATTGTGCCCCAATTCTAGGTGCATATGGGTCTCTGTCTTCTCCACATCACTGTCCAAACAGCCAAGGCACCCCCTATCCTTTGGTGCAGCCCTGGAGCTAGTGGGCCTGCCTATCTGACCCCATTCTACACTTTCAGACCTGGTTCTGGCTTTAGTCAATTCCTGGAGTTGGAGTTGATCCTGATAGCCGGGAGCCAGGACTCCATATCCACCTAATCCCAGGCAACATCCAAAGGCAGCAGGAGCAGCAGTCACCATACAATCCCATTCTGGGTCTAAATGACAGTCAAGGCTTGGGCCAATGAAGGTTGAAATGTGGAACTTTCTTGGGGTTGATGCTGGTGTTTCTTGGCTTAGCTTTATAACATTAGCACATTAAGTTGGAGATTTTGGAGACCTGGGATTGTGGGTTTTCTAGATATGTCCACAAATTCTTTGACACTCTTCCAGAAACGAGGTGGAGCTTAATTCTTGGATGGGCTGGACTTAGTGACTCACTTCTAACAAACAGAATATGGCAGAAGTGATGGGATATCACTTCTGAAATTCAGTAATAAGAAGACTGACTTTCATCTTGGGTTCTCTCTCTTGCTTTCTCTTGGACTGTTTGCTCTGGGAAGCCATCTGCCATGTTGTAAGGAAGCTCTGTGGAGCTGCCCACATGAATAAGCTCGCAAGTGGGTCTTCTGGTGCTACCAACAGCCACATTAGTGATCTTGGAAGTAGATTGTACTCCAGTCAAGCCCTGAGATGCTTACAGCCCTGGCCAACACCTGGATTGCAGCCTTGGGAGAGACCCTGAGCCAGAACTACCCACCTGAGCTGCTCCCAGACTCCTGATCCTCAGTAACTGTGTGAGATAATGAATGTTTATTATTCTAATCTGCTAAATTTGGGGGGAATGTGTTATGCAGCCACAGATAACTAATACAGTTTGTGACCTGGTGCTGCCATGACTCTCTCATAGTCTGATCTCTGGCTTTCCTGACCCTTGAACTCTAGTTGTAGAAGGTGGGTAACAGTGCTCCTGTCTAGGAGCCATCGGAGTTGCCAGGATTACATTTGATAATATGCTGTAAACAGGGTTATTCAAAACTCAGCTGCCAACCTAATTTATGTATTGTCATTGCCATCATGACTGTTTATTAAATGGAGAAGATTAAGTGTTTCTTTTGTTACCAGCTGTGAGCAGACACGCTGTTGCCCAGATGAGCCTGTTGAGCGTTTGGAGGAGACCTGGGATTAACAGCTGGGCTTGGGGCCCGCACTGCTCTGCTAAGGGCATTAAAGCATTGAGAGCCCCTGTAAAACTTAAACCAAATGGAATCAAAGTGACAAAATGCCCTACTCACAACACGCCTTTTAGAAGTATAAAAATACCTCTGAAACACACCTCGGGGCTCCGTGGATCCAGTGGCTGGGGCAGGCTGAGCTGTGAAGCAAAAATGCTCTTCAGGAGGGAGTTGCTCAGTGGGGGCAGCCCATGGTACATGCCGTCTGTGACAGACTGATAGGCAGGAACGTTTCCAGCTACCAAAAATGTCCTTCTACCAAAACATAGTGGGAAATTTCATTAAAAGCAGTCACTTAAGCTTCTAAAGCTCAACATTTTCTTCAAAGATACTGAAGCAAGATAACATTTTGAGACGGTAAGAGGTTTCTTTCTCAGCCATATCTTCCCTCTTAACACACAGCCCTCAAGGGGAAGCTTGATGTATTACCACTCTAGACTAGCACTGTCCCATAGAACTTTCTGCAATGGTGGAAATGTTCCATATTTTCCCTGTCCAATATGGTAGCCACTGACCACATGTGGCTGTTGAGCACTTAAAATGTGATTACTGTGACTGAGGGATGGAATTTTTAATTTTATTTCATTTAAATTAATATTAATTAAATTAAGTAGCCATAGGTGGCTACTGAATTGGACAGTCAGCTGTAACTCTAGAAAAAAAGATATCAATTGTTTGTTGAATTGATTATTTTAAGGCCAATGGCTAAAATGACGGTTCTTGATATGTAAACCAAATTTTAAACTCTCCTGATGTTTGGGAGAGAAAAATTTTTGTTTTGTTTTAAACAAAACTTGGCATTGTATATCAAAAACCACAAACTCTGAAGACTAGAACATGAAATTTATACCGTAAGTCAGAGAGAAGGAAGTATGCATGATAAATTAGAATGATTTTCTTGCCCAAAAGGAAATAAGAGTTTAACAAGCAAGGAAAGACTATTTCTAGAGCTTAGTTCTGGTGGGTGCCTAAGAAAAGATGCTGATACAGGATAAGTTGGGGGGATGGTGTCTCAGAACGGAAGGCACCTTTTGCCTGGATCCCCCAGAAGTGGCCCAAGTCCCACATACAGCAGACACCAAAGCAAAGGAGGCTAGCCATGGCTGAGGGAGATGTCAGCACTGACAGGAATAAGGTGCCCTTCCAGAGACTAGCAGACCCTCAAAGTGGGCAGAAAGACCTGGGAGTTCCTGAGCCCCTGCGAATGGGTGTCCAGGAGGGTGCTGGACAGCAGGCCAAGCAGAAGAGGCCTGAGGGTGGGCCAGCTAACCCACACAGAGAGGGGGCAGTGGCTGCTCCTCCCCGACTGCCAGGATGATTTACAAGCACCCCAGGAACTTGGTTCACCTCTGAGAGCAATGGAGAAGGAGAAGGGGCATAGTTTGAGGCCCAACTTAAGGTTCGATGTTATGTGCTATCTTGACATCTGGAAAAATTGTAAGAGCCCAGAATGACCTAACCATAAGCCCCCCCGCCCCCAACTCTGCTCCCAAAGATAAGGTCTCTTAGTTTAATAACCCTCCTTATCAAAGGGACCAGGTGCAGTTCCTGCTCATCCCTGAGTAGTGGTTTCAGTTCCCTGCCAGACCACGGAATTATTCAAATAAACCAGTCATGTCCTCCGTGGGAACCAGGGAATATCACACTCCCTCGATATTACAAAGGCCCTGCTTGTTCTCTCTGCTCCCACGTGGCCCTGCATGCGTACGACGTCCTCTTCCCTGGGACTGCATCTGTGACTAATAAACTACAGCTGATCCCATCTGTCCAGTGTCAGGTGTCGTGTGTGCAGCCATCGCGCGTAACCCTGGGGGGGATCCTTCCCTCCCCAACAGGATGAAGAGGAGGCAGTGAAAACAAAAAGAAAGGGGAAGAAGCTTGAATTCACTGATTTTAAATCTCAAACTGATCATTTGTAAACTCCAAGTGTGCCTCAATGACAGGGAATTGGAAAAGTTTAGTCTTTTTGCCACCAGGCAGAAGTTAAGGACTTAGGAACTTGAGTTCAAAGACAGACAAAGGGAGCTCTATATTTGCACATTGAACGATTATACTAGTGTAAAAATCATACCACCCTTTTTACATTTTAATGAGAATCAACAAAAGACAATTGAGTACTGAGTTATACTCAGACCACCAACAAAATAATTGATTTATCATTTGCCTGATTTATCATGATAGCTCAAGGATGGAGCTTGCCATCATTTGAAGTTGCCCAAAGGATATATAAACGTTTTCTCCTGTTTCTCATTTTACACGTGTTTTGTGATGATACTCAGGGGCCCCCCCCAAGGAAGGGTCTGAGAAGCAAAGGTGAGTCTCCCACGGGCTCTGACCTTCCAGCCCAGTAGGCCTGGTGGGGGGGGGGCAGTGGGGGAGCGAACAGCTGCTTCACACCTTCCTTTAAACTCCCGAGGCACTTTATATAATACATACACATCTCTCTTATGGCACCTATGGGGTATATATGTCCTCTTAAAATGATGGTGCCAAAAAGCAGAAGATTCTAACAGAAACAGCTATTTTCATCCTAAAACAAGAGCACAGAAGCAGAGTATCCTGGCACAACCTCTCCCTGGTTGGCTCCTTCCCTGTCATTCCTGCTCGTTTGCCACCATCCGTGGAATTCTCTCTCTCTCTCTCTCTCTCTGCCGCTGGGCCCAGCTTTGTTCATGTCTTACGTGTTCAGTCTTTGACTGGCAAGTTTGTGTAGAACTTTGGAACGACCAAATGCTAGACGCGACCACAATTCTTGGCAGAGTTTTAGACCCCCAAACACAGCTTCGTGCACACACTAGGTCTATTAATTTGTGGCTGCTTGGAGACTATTTCAAACTGTCAATTCAGGTCAGATGTAAACGTCACTGCTACAGAATCATAGAGTATGAGGCACTCTCTGGAGAGACCAGAGTCAGATTATAGCCACCGTCACTGATCACACGGGTTATTCCTTTTCTCACTTCCCCAATGCCTCAGCCTAGATCACTGGCCCTCCCAGGGCTCACCTCTCCCCTACCAGTGGAACTGCTTATTAGGGAACTACACACGGTAACGCTGTGTAAAGAGGTTTCATGCTGATACCCAGCATTTTTAGAACTATATCTTTGATTTTCTCCCTCTTTGTGGATTCCATATTTTGAAAGATTTTTCTGCCAAATATCTAGTAAGTATTTTCCTGTTTTTAAATCAAATCCATGTCAGGCTCTAGCCCAAGCTGCAGGAAGGGCTGAGGAAACATGGCCTAAAAGAACAGGGCCCTGGAGTCAGGCAGACTGTACAAATGCAAGTTCTTCTGTAACAAGCCGTGTGACTCTGGCTAAGTTATCCTCTGGATCTCTATTTCCTCATTTTAAAAAGTGGTGAAAATAATAAATATCCCACGGGGTTGGCACATGGTGGGAGTTCAACCAAAGCAAGCTCTTCTCCCCTTATCTCACACAGTTCTCATGATTCCAGTTTGAAAAAAAAAGAACTTGACATTTTCTCTACCTGCAAAGCTTTTGTGCAAATGTATCCTTTTCATCTCACCTTTGGAAATACTGAAAACAGCTCATGAGCCCTGTGACAACCCACTCAGACCCTCAGTTGGCAAATCCGGCCTGTGCCTTCTTTCAGAGTGGGTCTCACCAGTGCAGTTTGTCAGCTGCACTCAGGGTTCAGGGAAAGCAGTAAGAATGAAAGACCAGTTGTCACTTGTGCTAATGTAATACCTGCCATCTGCCACTGCCTCATGAAGGCAGGTCTCCCTGGCCACCCGCTAGAAGATCTTAATTCTGCAAGCTCTGCCCCACTCCCCCGCCTTACTGTCCTTAAGCTGTCGAGATGTTCCTAGAAGGCCAATCATCTTACGTGTGAGAGCGTCACCCACGGCATGATACCAGGCAAGCTGGTTCAAACCATGCGGAGCAGGGAACTCACGGGCACATGCTGCAGTTTTCCCTGGAGGTAAGGATATCATAAAACCTGCAAAGCAGCCCTGTGGAGGCAAAAGATATGGCTCTTTGCTTCTCAGGTACTGGAGACCAGGGCCCTAGGCATGAGTCAGGCGCAGCTCACACGAGGCCTTCTGTGTGTCTCCCGGAAATCCCCAACAACCGGAAGCATGCCCCATATCCTCGTGTTTAGAGACACTAGGTAGGCGAGCATGGAAATAAAAATAAATGCAAAAATGAAGAGAAAAACAACCAACATTCAAGAACTGAGAGGCTGGTGTTGCTGTCTTGAGAGAGTCCTTGATGTACTTCTAAATCAGGTTTGCTGCAGGACGTTATTGCATGTTTGTATCTTCAGAATATTTCTCTAGGTTTCTCCTTTTCACCCTAATCACCCTGAACATCAACACATCAGCATCAACAATACATTCACAGTAGAGGTACTTTCCTTGCCATATATTTTATTCTATTCTATAAAGTACCTTTGAGGGACTTCTTCTTCTTCTTCTTCTTCTTTTTTTTTTTCACTTTCCTCTATTCCTGAATTGCAAAAGAATTCTATTCTTTAAATCAGAGGATGGAAAACTTTTTCTTAAAGGGCAGATAGTCAATATTTTCGGCTTTGCAGACCCTGTGGCCTCTGTTGCAACCGTTCAGCTCTGCGGTTGTACTGCAAAAGCAGAGATAATCCGTGGATTATCTGGGCATGACTGTGTTCCAATAAAACTTCATTTATAGACACTGAAATACAAACTCCATATAATTTTCATGTGTCACAAAATACTATTACTTTATTGATTTTTCTGCAACCATTTAAGGTAAAGGCCATCCTTAGCCCAGAGGCCATACAAAAGCAGTCAGGGACCTCTGGCGGGAGTTTGCCAACTCCTGACTTAAATAGATGAGATTGGTTAGAACCACTGTACCCACTAAGCACTTACCTTCCATGTAAGTGATCGATTCACCTGGCATTAAAGATAAGCTCAATCTTCAGGCATTTCTTTCTTTCTTCTTTTTTTTTTAATAGGCAAAAGGTTTAATAAGTTATGACCCACTATACCCTCATTAATTACGGTGATATTTGTTCATTTTTTTTGATCATTTAGTTCCAATTCAATAGCGAGTACATGTGGTGTTTGTTTTTCCATTCTTGTGATAATTTGCTTAGGAAGATGGTCTCCAGTTCCATCCTTCAGGCGTTTCTTGAATTGGCTAATAAATAACTCCTGCAGGTGGGTGGACATGCCCAGAGATGCATGACAGGCCCTAGGCGGTGTGACTCCAACCCATCCGAGGAAGCTACCGATTTCCATCAGGCCTTTGCCTAAACTGGCAGAGGTCAGGTTGACAGGGGCAGAGTGAAAATGTTTTGTGCCTAGAAATATGTGCCTAACCAGCAATCTGAGCTGATCTATGCCACAGAGAAACAGGAGGCAGATCTTAGGTGACTCCGCAGGGCTGCTGTCCTGTTGTCCTTGAGCCATGTCCTTTCCCCAACCCACTCCACCCCACTTCTGTGGAAGCATGCTGCTCTTGTTCCAGGTAAGAGGTCAGTTCCTTCTTTTCAAACTCTGGAGAAGCCTTCAGCTTATATAGGTGAAAAGTTCCTGGGATAAAACGTCATATTTGCTCAGTCTTGGTGAGCTCTGGGAAGGCCCAGGGAACTATCCCAAACTTCCTGTCTCTTTTTGATTATTAAGGACTTTCTCTTGTTTGTAGGTTCAGTACTAAAGAAAATGATCAAAATAGATGATACTTATCTTTCAGCTTCTCTTTTTCTCCCACTGTAAGTAAAAAGAGAGGGTCTCCAGGGACTATAGAAACTCAGCCAACTTGACAATCAACCTGTCTTACAGACTTTTTGTTTATGAGGTCTGTGGTTACCCAGATGGCTAAAACTAGCACCTGACAGACGCCGGCTGCTTACAGATAAACTCAGCTAAACTTTCCTCTAACCATGCTAACATCTCCACCCCAGGATAAACTATAGCCTCATTACCATAGCATGCAACGGCTAACACGGCTAACTAAGCACACATTCACAATGGGAACCCCTCCCCTACATGTGATGTGACACGTTTTTTCCTTTCTCTACTGCCCCATAGAACCCCCATGCCACTTTCCCTCAGGGAGACACTACTTTAGAAAATATTCCCGGGGCTCTCCTTAACTTGCTACAAGGAATAAAAACTCCTACTGATCAAGACCCGCACTCTTGTGGAGAGTTGTTTGTGACTCGCCAGGCAAACAAACCCTGGTCTTGCGGGTAACAAATCTGGTACCCCGGGTGAGACCACGGACCAGGCCCTGACCTGACCCCTCCCCTCAGGCTCCAGGGGGAAGGCAGTGGGCTGCGGAAGCCCCGGCTAACTCTCTAAGTTGTTAGAGTGGGGAGTGGAGAGGGACCCGGGACACCCCTGCCTGGTGTCTAGTCCACCAGGGCCTCAGGACCTCCCCAAGCGAGCAGAGGTGGCTGCCTCAACCTTATGTTCAGCGCTCCTTCCTGGCGGTGAGTGGTAGTGGGCTCCGTGGACTGGCTAAAAGAGTGGTTTGCGTCTGATCATTAGGACTCTGGGTTAGAACCTAGGTTAAAGGATCCAAGGTTGTCGGGAAAAGGACGGACTCCACCTCAGTTCTAGGAGAGAAATCTCCATCCATCTTACAAGGCGAACCTCTGATAGAAAGACGAGAACAATCGTCTTCAGGTTTGATCCCTGTCAGGTGTATCTGTAGGACTAACTGTCTTGGTTTGTGGCCTGAGCGAAGGTGAAGTCTGATTCCCCTCCCTCTAGTCTGTGGCAGCCCCTGAGGTACTGGGCTTCAACCTTACAGAAATCCCTGCCAGGCTGCTGTGGGTCTGACGAGGAAGGGGCATGTGGGGGGCCTTGAGACAACACAGAGAGTGCACCCCTCATAAAGGAACACCTCACCCATTTAATTAATCTGCCCACCCTCCCACTGCCTGAGCTGGATCTTTTCTACTCCAGCTCCTCCCACTGCCTCCTCAACACCACTTCCTGGGAGCCGCCCAGATTGCACACAATCCAGAAAAGGGCAACCCCTACTATCCTCTCAGCACCCCAGGACCTCCACTCTGGGGTGGCCTGCGTGTGGTGGCAAGTGTGAAGAACTAAGAATATTCTGTGAGCTAAAACTGCATGGTCACAACCCCGCCCAGTGCAAGCCCCTCAGACGGCAGACTCAAACTCTAGACAAAGACTCTAGAATATGCGGAGCCGGGTCTCCGTACTGGAAGAGAGCACCTTACAACACCTCCTCCAGTGGACACTCACCCATGACCAGAAAGCCAATGATATTTCACTGCAATACAGCCTGCCCCAGTATTTCCTAAAACATCAAAAGCATGGCTGCAGAATGGGTCACTTAATTATAATACAATTATCTAATTGGACCTATTTTACAAGGAACAAGACAAATGAGATAAAATACCCTACATAAATGTTTCGTGGCCCTCTATCTAAACCCATCCTTGCAAAAAAAAAAAAAAAAAAAAAAAAATGCAGGGTATATAAACTGGCCAGAGGGCCAGAGAGACAATGTTGTCACTTTTAGAAGTCCTGCAGAGGAAGAATCAGTCATGTGGGGACTCATACGGAAGGGGGCAAAAAAGAGCCACCTCTGTGTCCCCCTCTGACAAGGGAACAAAAGTCCTCCAGCCCCACAGAGAACTGAGACCTTTACCAACACAGGAAAATAGTCCTCGTTCTTCCTCGGGAATTAAACCCTCAGCACCCCCAGGGGAAAGCCAGGGCCCTCCCTGCACTCTCAGGCCCCTCCAAGCTACTGCAGAGTAAGCCTGGCCGGGAGCACAGCTCATAGTGGGAACACACACAGGCCCCCTCTCCAGAGTCCCCTCCTCTGTCCATGTGCTGCTCTGTCTCCAGTGTAGTTCTCAGACTTCGGGGACAGACACACTGAGGTTCTAACTCTGGTCCGCCCCTTACTAGCTGTGTGATCCCAAACACACAAAACCCAAAGGGCTGTGAAGAAAAAAGGCCAGGGAGACGTAGTCAACAAGGAACTCGTGGGCTGTACCATCTGGGTGGGTCCCTAGGAGAGCCTCTGAAAAATACACTGAAACCAGAGCAAGGACACAATGTCCTCCGTTCCTGCAGACTAAGGGTGTGAATTCAAAGAAAGCCCTGGCAAAGCAGTTCCAGGGGAAGGCAGAGTGGGTCCCCTGGGAGAACAGCACCAAACTGAACCCTGAGTAGCTGGAATCCAAAAAGGACCTCTGGCAGATATTCCTGCTTCTGTGCCAGTGTGTAAAGTCCTTACGAATCCTGACCTTGGGCTTTCAGAGCCCAGAGGGCTAACAAATGGCCATCCCCACAATGAGTCAGAGCCTTTACATCTCACCTGCTTGACTGCCTGTACCTGAGCTATGGCTCAGGAAGCTATTTGTCAATAAATAGAAAACCAATTAGCCTGATTTTTGGTTCTGCTGAATTTACATTCTGAATCCAAGAGTCCCCTGATGATCAGAGTAAAGAAAATGCAGTGAAGAAAGAGAAAAATATAGTTTGGTACAATTCCCACATTTCCATTCCCTAAGGATGCTCGTGCTAATGGCTGGAAGCAACTGCAACCCACAGGTGAGAGGCGCTCTCACTGGATGAATACTCACACTGGAATTAGCCAAAAACAGTTAATTTTGACAAAGAATAAGCAGAGACCCCCCCTAGGGCCAACCCCCTCCTCTTCCCATACAAAACTTATTTATACTAGAAACATTACGAATCTTAATCCAAACTAATTTTCCCATCAAAGTCATGATTAATTAGCCAAATAAAACATTCCTTTTTTATGTGGAGTACTTAATACAATGGTACCTACAAGGCCAGAGGTAGACTACTTTATTTATAAATTTCTGGTAGCCGGCCGGGCGCGGTGGCTCACGCCTGTAATCCTAGCACTCTGGGAGGCCGAGGTGGGCGGATCCTTTGAGCTCAGGAGTTCGAGACCAGCCTGAGCAAGAGCGAGACCCCATCTCTACTAAAAATAGAAAGAAATTATATGGACAGCTAAAAATATATATAGAAAAAATTAGCCGGGCATGGTGGTGCATGCCTGTAGTCCCAACTACTCGGGAGGCTGAGACAGGAGGATCCCTTGAGCTCAGGAGTTTGAGGTTGCTGTGAGCTGACGCCACGGCACTCACTCTAGCCTGGGCAACAAAGTGAGACTCTGTCTCAAAAAAAAAAAATAAAAATAAAAATAAAAAAAATAATAAATTTCTGGTAGCCGATGCCATTAGCTTTAAAAGTGCAATGAAAATTCTGTCTTTTTGAAAAGTAAATAAAGGTTGAAAAAAATAAACAAAACCCTTAGAAATAATAATATTCAGGAGTGTAAAAATATCACTCCCAATAAAACCTGAACGTTGAAAGCAGCAATTGTTACACAAACAGTTTTGAAATTACATTTAATAAAATCAAGAATGTTATCCAACAAGAACATACTCTACACAGATGGGCTTTGCAGCAGGACACATTTGGTGGCTACAGTGTTCTGGATCCGGTTGTGCCTGTGACTATTTTAAGCTCATTATCTAATCTTGCCAAGAGTGGCCTCCCTAGATGGTCACTCAGCAAACACCTGCCCAGCAGAATTTGCTAGACAGGATTAGTGCTCCCGCCCTTACCGGATGAGATGCCTCACTGTGGCATCAAACTGCAGAAACACAACCTCCCTCCGGAGGAGGAGTGCCTGGGCCACCTGCGTAGGGTCCTGGGGGCTCTCGAGGCTGTCAATCATTTTCTGTAGTTCTTGAAGCTCATGTCCTAGAAGATGGACATTTTAGTCAGACAGTGTGAAATACAGGCTCCTATAGCTAACCCAGTAAACCATCATTTTACCTGCAGAGCCAACTTGTCACCTAAACAGACTTCCCTTTCTTTGTGGGTGTACTAATAATATGTTTTGCAAAACCAGCAAAGCCTTATGCTCTAAGACCCAAGGTCTAATTTATCTCTCTTTTCTTCCTTCCTCCCCCAGGAAGATAAAAATTTCCTTTGCTTTTCAGCACAATAAGAGCATGCTGTTGAAAGAAAGTTTTAAAATTTATAAGGCTATGGTTTCAAAATAGACCAAAAAAGGGAAATTACAAGAACTAGAAAAGTATAGTCCTCATTATATCCATTAGGGACTTGAAATTATTACAGATTATAAATTAGCACTCATTTCTCATTGCTGTGCTATCCAAATCAGCCCTCCTTGTCACTGGCTCATAGATGAAAGAAGATGCGAGAACATCCAAAGCAAGTAAAACATACGTATACGTAGACAGACACACACACACGTGCAAACATATCCTAGCAGATTGTAGTCTTTTTAAGAGTAGGTGTGGGTCACCCCTATCTGGCTTATTTCTTAGACCCTCACCACAAGAGCAGGCTGCATATAAATAAATTTATGTTCATTGTAGATGAAAATTTAACTTAGGGGCCTTTTAGGGTACTCAGTGTGGGTTGTGGAAGCTGGCCTGTGTCTGGATGGCTGTCCTGGCGTGTTATTGGCACAGAGAAGGAGCTAGTCAGCACAGGAGAGCACAGCAGAAATGAGGAGCCCGCAGGGAGCATGCCTGGGCTTACAGGGCCACCAAAGAGTCAGCTAGTCTGAAATGCTCGTCAACTCCCCGTGAGAACAATGATAGCTGTCTACCAGGAGAGGACATCCCTGTTATGGGAAGGATTGTGAAGTTGATTATTTATGCCGAGATATGTAGCTTAAGGCAGGAGTGAGACAGGAGACTCGCAGGGCATTTCCGGAGATGCTCTCTCTTGACAGCTGCTCCAAACCTTCTAAGCCTCTAACTCTCCCCAGCCCATTCCTAGGCCTCCTCCAACATCTTCTGGCTGGAGAGCAGAGGATTGTGGGAGTGGGAAAGTGAGAGCTTGGGAGGGCAGGTCCAGGGCTGAGAACGCTTGTTAATACTTGTAACATATTCTCTTGGCTTAGGAAAAGATAAGCAATCCAGATTTCACAACCATTTGATGTTTTAAATATAACAGAAAAATGTTTTTTATTCCTTTTCCAGCTCCAAATGATTGAGTCTAATCATCAAACTTTTTAGTACTCCTCTAAATCTGACGGTCCTATTGGGCTGAAGAGAAGAGGAATCGCATTAGAGTGAGCGGCACAGGAACCTATGTGGAAGGGAGGAGAGGGGGTCAGGGAGCCTCGTCTGCTCACGGCCTGGTGTGTTTGGTCTACAAGCAACATGCTCTGTCAGGCTAAGCAGCAATCAGAGAAAAGTGTTCATAATCCTTTGCCATGACAATGAAAAAAAGGAGATTATAAAAATACATAACCCTGTGATTAAAGCTCTGTAAAATGTAAATGTAAAATATATTTGGACAAGGGCTAGAAGGGAGTAAAGATAAATAAAAATATTACAGTTGTTAGAATGGTTAGATTATAGGTAATTTTTCCTCTTTTCATCATTCCCACTGTTTATATAGTGCTGTTTGTATACTTTGGCATGAGATCACTTCCCAGCAAAATAGTGAGCGGAAATAGTTCCCACGGATGGCGTTATCATTGAGATGCAGATATGGAGGCGGGACTACCCTTCCTTTGTTGTTACTGGTTTTAAAACCCTCATTCTGGCTTTCCTTTCTTTGTGGGGCACAGTGCTTGCTGGGAGGGGAGGTGGCAGATGGGCAAGACAAGCACCCTGGCTGTGAGGACGGGGCAGGTGACGGTGGTGGAGTCGGGGGACCCTGTGCTGGGAAACATCAGGAAAGGAGCCTTTTCGGATGTCTTTCCCCGGTAGGGTCCTGTTTGGGAAGTCAGAGAGACAGACAGACACACACACACACACACACACACACACACGCACACACGGAGAAAGGAGAGAGAGGGACAAGGACGGAGAGAGACCACAGTGGCCCTGTCTCTGTGTGAAGACTCAGAGCCAGGACACTTTGTTCCTAGTTGTCTTGAGAGTTCCTGAGACCCTAAGTTCAGCATGTAGTATTCAGGCTTCAATTGGCCTCCTGATTCTTTACAAAGAAAATCACAGTGTAAACTCCCACGTTCTGATGACATCCTCTGCTTCACGCGGACTCCCAGGGAAGTCACTGGCTTTGGGGAATGAGAGAATTTGGCTGTGTCCTCAGAGCTGGTCCACAGCATCTAAGACCTACCTTCTTCAACCAAGTGGGATGACCAAAAACTGAAATTCTGAGTAGCCCTTTTAAACATATTTTAAAGCATATAAGTCCACAAAGGTAATTTTATCTAACTCTAAATAGTTCTGAGATGGCTTAAAGGAACAGAGTCTCATTTCATCTTTCACCTTTGTTCTCTTTGCCTTCTCTGGGAATGAGGCCAGGAACTAAGCAGCCCAGTCTTTTTAAAAAGATGATTATCTTAGAGTGAGGGTTTTTTTTTTTCAGTTTGCTGTTTATTTTCAGCATAGCAGAGCATGCAACACTTTGCACATTCTCCCTGAACACAAATGTTTTCACTTGCAACGTGACAAGGTGTGCATTTCTAATTGCATATCTCAATGGTTTCCAGGTCTATAGCACATAAATAGCAAGGAAACAATTCCCTTCACCCCAAATTCTAGGTCCTCCACACTTGGGCCTCATTTCCCACTGTTCCTCAAAGCCATGCTGGTGGATTGGTGGGTTCACTTCTCTGGACTGGCCACATGCAGCCCTGCCTGCTACCTTCACCCGTGTTCTGTCCTTGTCTTCCTGGGACTGTCCCTCCTACTGTCTCCACTGATCCAAGTCCACTCCTCCCCCCATCTGGGCAACTGTCCCCAGATCACCTCCCCGCAGGTTCTGCCCAGGGCACTCCTTACTCCCAGCTGCTGCAGGACTTCCTGTGTGGCGACCTTGCTTGGAAACATGGCTCTGGCTCTCCCGGCTTCCTTTTCATCAGCCAGTAACACCTGCCTCCCATCTCAAGGGCAGGAGGGCACTTTTCTTGGCTGTCCTCCCTTTTCCTGTGCCTTGTTTAAAGCCAAGTCCCTACACCCTCCCACACCCAGCAGCTCCCCTAAGAGTGTCTTAGCTTATTTTCTGAGTAAACCCCATTTACAGTAGCCCCCAAATCAGTAAAAGAAAGGATCTAGGAGTGCTCTGGAACTTCTCTAATCTTCTGGGGCTTATCTTGAAGACTTGCTAGTCACTGTGAGAGCTCATTAGTCTGCAACAATTCTGTGCCTCCTGCTGAGGTAGCCCTGTGGCCGCCCCTTTTCATGCTGCCTCTGCTCAGATGCATCTGTCTTTCCCCAGATCACCCCTGTGCCTTCCCTACATCCCGCATCTGAATGTTCTTCAGCACAATGCAACTCTACCTGCCACCAACTCCAGGGTCTCCTACAAACATTTCCTTTATGCACCCACCAGCCAGAGGGGGCTAGATTCAGATCATATCACATTTCTTTTAAGACCACCGGGTTTAAACAAATGTGTTACTTAATTGCTTTGCCTCTTCTCATTCTTTGAAATCCCTGGCTACTATGTTGTAAGATTTTGCTATTAATTAATATTTATAAGACTAGTGACATAATTTGGACGGGAGTCACATTATTAAGATCAATTTCCCTGTTTCTGACAAATGCAGCTCACTAAACATTTCAGTATCTTTAATTTACCTCACATGTGTGTGTTATAGGCTGGTGCTGAGTTAAGAGTTCACTGATTAGCACTGAGCACATAAAACTAAAGCCTCGCTCATTCTTGCTGTGGGACTATTAGGTCGTTGATAGCTAGCCGAGGCTGTCTGCAAGCTTCTTAACAGCAGGCGCTTGGCTCTGACCTTGCCACGTGAGTTCATGAAAGGGAATGAGAGAAAAGTAATATTTAATGGGGGCTTATATGTCCTTCTAGAATTTTTACATATGTTTCAATCCACAGGACACTTCTACGAGACGGTAGAATCAGCCCATGAGAGCAGAGTGCCCAGTTTGCAGTGACCAAGTGGCAGAGGCAGGGTAAACCCCAGGCCTTCCAGCTCCTGACTTGCGCACTTTGTGGTGTGGCCTATAAATGTGGAATCAATCAGATGAATGTGCAGTTTGGACACAGCATAGAATGAGACTTTTCCTTTGCCCTTCTTATTACTGTCATTTATGAGAAAATATTGTTGTTCTGTCTTTCCAAGTATTAAAAGCGTCATAGAATTTCAGCTAAATATTGAAGGTGATTTTAACCACCTTTAATCACTTACCAATGCCCTCGGTTCCACCCCAGTCACTTCTCAAAGGGTGAGGACTTAGAGGAAATTCAAAACATGCGGGACAATTGCCAAGTTTAGCAAAACTGAACAAGTAGGCCACAATGTCATGGAGAGGAGCCATTAGCTGTAGAGTTAGCTTTAAGGCTCTAAAAGCTTCCTGTGGGTAAAATCAACATAAGGAAATAAGCTTGAGGAAGTTTCTAAGAGGCATATAAAAATATATGAGTATGATTAGGGACAATATCTTTAAGTAAGGATATTTAGGTAAACACGTTGACAGCATATACAAGAGAATATCTGAAAAAGAGAACAGCAAACCTATTTACAAATAAGGGTTACACACCTTTGGACAGGTAACTCCTATAGGGGGTTAACGCAATGTGTTTCTTTGCTTAAAGTCATTCATGGCCATGAACATGTTTGCATGACCATCAATGAATTACCAGGGTCACAAAAAAATTCATAGCAGGCACTCATATTCAGACAACATTGTTCTAAGTGAATATCTATAAGCAAAGTATAGATATTTATCCACATAGTTTAAACCAACACATAACTAAAAATCAAATCTTGGATCTTAAATATCCATGTTCAAGTGAAGGAAAAGTGAAAAATTATGATCTAACTGCAGAAGGTACTATTTTTATATTTGTTTTTAAAAAATCTGAAAATTCTTCAATGAAAGACAGGGTAAGAAACCTAGGTTGCTAAACAGGTTTTTACTTACAAAGAAAAATCAGAATATTCCCCAAATGCCATTTTCAACATCAAATTTTATTTATTTAGCTAATGCTTATGTGTTTCTATATCTACTTTTAAGAAAACAATTACCAGTATCACCCTCTGTCAGTAGGTGAGGTCCATAGAAGAACCCCTCAAAAACCGGTAACCAGCTGGGTTGCAAGTGCAATCTCAACCTCTCATTAGCCTCAGGGCATCAGGGTGGGATTTTTCTTGAAGAGTTTGGGAGGAAATTGAGGATTAATAAGGAATGTCAGAAGCCTGAATTAATGTTCATTAGTGACCAGGGAGAAACAGAAATCGTGAAATAATGAGGCCCAAGAGAAATTATAATAAAGCAGGCAAAAGTGTTAGGAGCTGTGAAAAGACTTCAGTTATTAGAAGTCTCTGGAAAAAACAAGGGATGTTCTCTGGAATTGATTTAACCATGAGACAAAAAAAAAAAAAAAAAAAAAAAGCCAGTTTCCATTCTGGTACACATTAAAAAAATACAAACCTCTTCTGGCAGCGTTTTGAACATAACCAGCACTTCAGAAGGATGGGGTATGAACCATAAATTGAGGAAGACTTTTCCATCAGCTGACAGCAAACGTCGTGGCCGGCGCTGAAAAGTCCTGCAGTGTTAGAAGAAAGTACCTGTAGCACAGCATTTCTGTCTAAACGAGGCTCTGAGCGTGAACTACCCTATTCAAGCCACCGCCCTCTGATCACACAGGCCTGTCACCACCGGCCCAGTGTACAAGCCTGAGGACAGCAGCCCTCCTTTGCAGGCCTCTCCCAGGGGGCCAGAGTTACTTATAAATAACTCAACAGGAAGAAGAGCAGTTGGGCTGATTTTAGCCTGAGCTGTGTTGGAGGAAGGAGTGGGTACAGAGGAAGGGAGACGCGTGGTAAGAAAGGAAAGGAAGGTGATGAATTATATGGCCAGCCCCACCCTGGGGGGGGGTACATATTTTATGTCACTTAATTCTTCTGACAGCCTTAGGATGGACCTATTTTTGTCCCGCTTTCACAGCTGAGAAAATTGATGCCCAGAGAGGTTATGTGGATTTTGCCTACCCAGCTCCTGAAAGAAGAAATTGGGATTTAAATGCATATCTGTCCTGCTCTAGAATCTGGGCTCCGGGCACCAGGCTCTGTTTTCCTTCCCTTGCCACCAGATGTCTTGCCTGGTTCTCCAGCCTCTGGCCCTCTTTTCCTTCTTTCTCCTCTCTGCTCTCCTCCTCTTCCAAATATGTTATCATTTCTTAGGCAGCAGTTTAGAAGTCTCTTTGTTGCAGGCTTATATACAAACATGTCATCTGTATACATTTGGTTTGAGGATGCACACAAGCCCAGGTACCCACCGCCTGGCCTGAGAAATAGAATGTCGCTAGTTCCCTTGAAGCATGATGCACACCTCCCTGGTGGCCTCCAGGGGAAGCACCATCCTGAATTTTATATTAATCAATGCCTTCCTTTTCTTTGCAGTTTTACGGATACACCATTAGGAGATATTTTGTTGGGTTTTACCTGTTTTTGGCCTTCATGCAAATGGAAGCCCTTGATCTCTCTTCCACACCCCCTGGAGAGAGGTGGCATCCTGCCCTGGATTCTATATCATCCCAGGAGAGACACAGCTCACTGTAATCCCACTTGAATGGATTCAGTGCCATCAAATTGAATTAACTGTCTGGTGCCCAGGAAAGTGGTGACTTGTGCAGTCAACAAGGTGTGGGATTTGGCATCGCAGGACCTGAATTTGAGTCCAGTTCCCATCATCCATAGCTGTATGGCTTTAGACAAATTGTCTTCTTTGAGTGTTTTCATCCATAAAATGGGAGTAATGATTCCTATCTCAAGATTGGTGTAAGGAATAATTTTTAAGGAAAGGAAAAGAGTATCAAGCATGTAAAAAGTATTTTATAAATTGTGAGCTGCTGTACAAAGTTTGTTATTATGCTAAGGTGTGGGCATCTGGCATCTGCTGGAGCAAAGTGGCCAGGGACGCACAGGGCACTCTCAGGGTAATTTGTTTAGAAGTGGGGACCTGAACACGCTAATGAGGGGATGTCCTTGGATAGAGGGTTATGTGGGGAAGCCAGAGACCAGCGCCACCTCGGGCCTGTCTTGGTTGCGCTAGAACAGGCAGGCCTGACAGACAGAGAGATGAACAGCAGGAAGAGGTGCGCAGTAGCTGCGGAACCCCCGCCTGCACGCCGTCCCCTGCCCAGGGCACTCGGGGCCAGCCCTCCGCTCTTCCCACTCTTCTCCTAGCCCTGGGCAACCGCCCATCTTCTTCTGGCTGCAACTACCCTCTGTTTGCCAGTGACTGGCAGCCTGGTCCCCTCCACGGCTCTAGAGTTCCAACTTGTGTCATCTTGCCTGGCAGTGACTCAGACCAGCTCAATCAAAAAAGGCAAGAACTGAACTCCTCACCCTCTTTCACCCCAATCCTGTGCTAAAGGAAACACAACCCCCCAGTCCCCGCAGCCAGAAATCGAGGCATCACTTTTAGATTCTCCCTTCTCCTCTACTCCTCAGGCCCTACTGATTCCGCCACTCAGCCCCCTCCCATCCGCACCAGTTTTCACTCTACCGATGTTGTCTGTGGCAGTGGCTCTCAGTGGCACGGCCTCGCCTTCTGGGGACACTTTGAAAATTGCAGGGGCAGTTTTTGACTGTCATGAGGATTGCCTATGAGGAATAAAATTATTTCTGGGTCTCTTGGAGATATTTAGATAACCTTTCCAGTTTATTGAAGCAAAATGTAACTCATTTCAACTGAGGGCTGAATGCTTCCTGCATCCAACATTCTGAATATGAGATTAAAATCATTGCAACTCTACTTGAAGTGAATCATTGGCCTTAACCTACCTCAAGTCTCAGGAGTATTTGTTTTTTAATTTTTACAGACATATAATAGTTGCACATATTTATGAGGTACATGTGATATTTTGATACAAGCATACAATGTGTAATGATCAAATCTGGGTAATTGGGATAATCATAACCTCAGACATTTTGTATTTCTTTGTATTGGGAACATTTCAAATCCTCTCTTCTAGCTATTTTGAAATGTACAATCACTTATTGTTAACCAGTCGCCCTACTGTGTCATCAAACACTAGATCTCATTCCTTCTATCTAGCTGTATTTTTGTACCCATTAACCAACCCCTCTTCACGCCCCTCCCCACTACATTTTCCAGCCTCTGGTAATTGCCATTCTATTCACTACCTCCATGAGATCAATTTTTATAGCTCCTACACATGAGTAAGAAAATGTGACATTTGCCTTTCTGTGCCTGGTTTATTTCACTTAACATAATGTCCTCCAGTTCCATCCATGTTGCTGCAAAGGATTGATTTGCAGGTTTTTAGGTTGACTCCATATTTTGGCTATTGTGAATAGTGCTGCAATAAACCTAAGTCTCAGGGTTTTAATCAGCTAATGCCCAGCTCATGAATAAAGCATGGCCTTAATTTGGACAATTTCCGCGCCCCGCCCCCCCCCCACGCCTTTTTTTTTTCAGCAACCACAAAGTCAGATAATTCCTGGAGCAGATCAAAACCAGCTTAATCCAGTCTTATCTTTATCATTCAGTTCACAGTGTTTGATGGTGCCCCAAAGTAACAGTGAATATCAAAACTGAAAAGTTGCAAGGTCTGCATCTGAGCACACGGGCGTGAGCTGTAGGCTGGCCGCTGCTCCCCAGCAGCGTGGCTAAAGCCAGTCCTTGCCTCTGAGAAACGTATGTGTCCCTGTGTTAAGTTAAGCACTAGCTTTAGCTTCTTATCTGTTATTTCCTGCCATTTCTACTCCTGCCTGCAGTGAGCAGCCGTCTGCCTAGGGGCCCAGATGGGAGTAGAAAGCTGTAGGTGTGGTACAGGGAGCAGAGGGTCTCGGCACCGCAGTGAGATGTGCTCCCTCCTCGCTTGTGGACAGCCCATCAACTGCCCGGCCAGACGGTTCCTTGTTCTGTTCAACATTGCTGCCTTCACCTTTGTTCCCCTTCAGTGGTCCACAACACCTGGGCCACAGGTCAGACCTTATCATCCCCTGAAGCCATAACACCTCCAAAGTCTTAACTTTCCCAGATGGATCTTTTATTCTTCCGGTTGTCTTACTTATTCAGTCCAACTAAACCCCATTCATGCCCCCCAGATATGCTCCCTGACATCACCCCATGCTCTGGCCTCCCCTTCCATTTCTGACCTGACTCCCTTCCCTACTCAGACTGGATTTTACAGTCAGGCATGTGAACAACTCTCGCCAGCACCTTCAACTCTCTGCTCTTTGTACTCACAACCCACCTACCTAGCAAAGCCCCAAATCTGGATCCCTCCAACTTTTCAGCTTTCTGCTTCTAGTTGCACACTGCTGAGCACAGCTGGAGGAAATCACCCCACTAATTACACTGACGCAATGACATGTAAATGATTTCCAGCCTGAGCTATGTCACCCCGGAACAATCCTTTCTCTCTATTTTCATCAGCTCTCACATCCATTTTCTTATTCCATAATTCCAAGCCCTCTTTAAGCACCAAACCAAATTCCTGCCAGCAGATGATGACATGGTCTATTTCATGATTGAATTAAAGGCCACTGCTGGAACGTCCTCCACCTCCTACATGGTGTCGCACAATCGTCTTGCTCCCCTTCTTGCTGTGACCTGGAGGGCAAATGCCAGACTTCTGGATCTTCCCCCAACCCTCAGTACATTCTCCTTCCCACTGCTGTCTTCACATACCCTGGATACGAGCCACGCAGAAGTGTACGTGCTGTCTCACATCTCTGTACCTCTGCTCATGCGGTTCTCCCAGCGTGAGCTGAATTTCCTTTCCTCGTCCACCTGGGGTACTAGCAATCATTCGAGACCCAGGTCCTCCATCCCCACCTCCCTAATCCTTCAGGTAATATTGAAGATTTCTTGGTGGGTGCTTTCATTAAACATCTTATTTTATTTTATTCTTTATCACACAGTGCACTGTAATTACCTATTTCCCCTTGATGGGCAAGGACCATGTCTAATTCATTGCTGTATGCAGTGGTCCCAACCTTTTTGGCACCAGGGACTGGATTCATAGAAGACAATTTTTCCACGGATGGTGGTGGGGTGGGGGGTGGGAGTGGGTTGTGGGGAGCTCAGGCCATGATGCGTGTGACGGGGAGGCAGTGATAGACACAGATGAAGCTTTGCTTGCTCACCTGCTGCTCACCGCCTGCTGTGTGCACCCCCTGTCCCTCCCCCACCACTGTACTTTACTTGCCAGACACTGCACCCAGGTGTGGGGCTACACCAGCCCCAAAGAAGGGCTGCCACCTTTGAATTTGCACAAAGTAGTTGTATGGGATGGCAGTGGCTCTGTCTGTCACATAAGAAGGGCTCAATTAGTGTTAGTGTCCTCTCTGTGCTTTCTTTCCTCCTTCATCACCCAATGCACCACTCCTGGGAGAGCAGCAGTGTTGTCCTAGTCCACTTGGGGCCATGAAGGGAATGGAAGCCTCAAGGGACTTCCTTCTTAGGAAGAGAGTTCCCCTCTGGTCTATAGAGATGCTGATTTGGATGTGGGGGAGGGGGGGTCTCTGCTAAACTAAAAACAGTACAGTCTTTTAAAGATTAAGAAGCATCTTAGAATTTTAAACCTACAGGACTTACGGGGCTCGTCTGGTCAAGGGACAGCAAACCCACAGCAGTAATGCTACCTTTCTCCCTTTCCTTGACCATGGCAGACATTGCCAATCAATTACAGTACTCTCACAAACCTGGATGTCTATGAATCCTTAGCAGGGCCACTAATAAATTGTTGGGACTGACATTTAAAATAAAGTCTACTTCTTATTCTCAATCTAACCTAACCCCTTATTTTATGAATGAGATGAGGACCTCTTTCTTTCACAACACCCATTCCTCAACTCTGTCCTTTCATTGCTAGTTAACTTTGGCCTGGAATGATTCCTGTTTATCATTTCATGAGCAGTCTTGAAAATGGCCCCTCTCCAGAAAGTCTTCCCTCAGCAATCCTATTTCTTGGAATCATGCTCGAGATAGATACCTTAGCACTAAGAATCATAACATGTTAACTTCAATTTCTTCACTCATTAGATGAAGGGATTGAGGTCCAGAGATGAGTGATTTACCCAAGACCTCAGGGCAACATATGACTGAGCTGGGTAAAGTCCCATTATTCTAACTCCCAGGGCACATCTCTCTCCACTACGCCTTCCTGTGGTTGATGTTCAGTTTTTATTGTAGGTACTCAGTGCATGGAACCACTGGCTTTGGAGTCAGAAAGGATCTTATGCAGTATATTTTCCAAACTTCCACATAAGACAGAAGTTACTCTCTCTACACTCTCTTTTATATGAGTGTATCACAAGGACTTACTAATATCTAGAGAGGTTAGGACTCAGGAGTAGTGGAGTGGAGAAACACTGAACCTGTATCAGTCACAGCTCATCTACTGCCTGGCTATGTGACTTGGGCACTCACTTGGCTCACACTTTCCTACCCAAGACCTTACCCTGAAATTATCACACATTAACTGACCAGATGATTTAGGGTCTAGGCTCTCCAGTTTAAATGGCTATTTCCCTTAATCTCTAGGAAACACACAGCCATCTACGGGAAATAACAAGGGAGTAGAGCAAGTTAGAGAGATTCCCCTCCCACCTCCTATAGCTTGACCTCCTTATTTGGGTGCTGCAAATGAAACAGATGAGAAACAAAAATAGACTTCCTGAATACATTTTATCTTAAACACAAATGTTGTGAACTCGTGGTTAGACTTCTGGAAACTATTTTAAAAGTTTGATCCCAAATGTAGATTGGGCTTATAAATGGTTAACTTGGTGAGAAGATGGATGAAATAATGGAACTAAGAAGTCCTAGAGGATCTTCCTGTGATGCTTCATGTGAGAAAGTGATGCATGTCAGCCTCAGTGGACAGCAGGTATCTAGTCAAACCCTTCAGCAAAATAGTCTACTGAAGTATCTCTGCCCCCACTCTTCTGTCAAATACATTCTTCCATTAGGTAAATCCTGAGGTCCACCCAAGTGAGAGCACTGGCTGAGCTCAGGAAACAAAACACTGGTATCCATAAACCAGCACCTTTTAAGTATTAAGGTGGGACTGACCACTATCTTGATAGACAGCTATCAGTCAGTCAAGGGTTTAAGGACTTCAACTTCTTTCATTCTCCTGCATTCTCTAGCCTGTTCTATCATTCTCATTTGCTTAGTGGACGTCCTCTTTGAACAACTTTCCTGTCACTTCCTCTTTGAATTTCTTCCCAAGGCCCTGGGTTAGACATAAACACTCCCTCTTATGTGCCCTCATGGACCTTTTCACATACCTCTAATGTGTTATCTTTGAAGTTACCTGTTTGTTTATTGAACTTTCCCTCACTAGACTGAATTTATTGCCAGCGTCATTGACTTATTCACCTTTATATTAATAAATCTACCACAGAGCAAAGTGCCTGGTACTAAGTAGCACTGAATAAATGATGGTTGAATAAAGCATGCATACATGCACGGATGGGGGAAAGAGGGGTCTGATTCCAATGATCTTTCAATTCCCTGTCATCTTTCCAGTTTATGGCATATTTATTAAGTATCACTGTTACTCAAGCTCCATGCTATCAAGGAAAGAGTAAAGAGGGAGGCAAGCTCACCTTGCAGGGTGTTTTTGCTCTTCCTTAGAGACTATACAACCATATTACAGCCCCCCCCCTCTTTTTTAAGGAAATGTGGTCACTGACTACACAGTTATGCTATGTCCTCTATCCAGGTGAGTGAACTCTAGGTAGGCTGAGTTTAGAACATTTGGAAAACCAGATAAATCATGATAAGGAAATATGAAAACAGCTCTGCTCTTATCACTTAATATCTCCCTCTCTCTCTCTCTCCAAATATATATGTAAATTTACATATCTATACATATACATATTTTTCCTATCAGAAAAACAGAAGGACACTGATTTATCCAAGGCACTGGTTTATCATTTTTTTCCTCAATATTTCTTCTGTGCCATTGAGTAGAATTATTTGAAGCTAGGACAGCTCAAGATCAAGGTTAATTTATTTGTTTGCCTACAATAATTTAGATGCTGGCTTATATAAAAGGTTGTGACTGATGGAAATCTCTGGGCTACCCAGGGGAAAACAAAACTGCATAGACTGAAAAAGCAGTCAAACAGCCCATAAACAAAGAACTCCTTCTGGGTTCAAATACAAAGATACTCTTATTCTTGCAGTGTTAACTCTTTCTTTTTGCCCTTCTAGACCAGGAGATCAAGGTCAAGTGCAGTAAAGGGAACAGAGGTTCCTATATGAAACTTAACATGCCTCTCCCCAGGGGGAGGTCAGGTCTGGAAGGAGAGTAACAAGTTCTGAAGGAAATTACACACCTGGGGTCAGCCTTGAGGCCCTCCTTGGAGTCCCTCAGTCCCTTCTTTTCTTGTGGCTGCCCCACCATAAAAAAGGTGTCCCTGATGGTAGGAAAATCTTCCAGCAGGGCTCTCAGGCTATTGCAGTATGCCATGATCTGACCCCGGAGAGCATAGTGAGACATGTGGCGGTTAAACCTGAAAGTCAGAAGAAGAGATGACATCTGGAAGGAGAATCCAAGTTGTTCCACCTCTCACAGAAGTTCCAGGATCTACTTCCCTGGAGGACTTTTCAAAGAGAATAGAGTACCTCTGTGAAGAAGAAATTTTCATGTGGGTCAGATGGCTATTGCCTGAAGGCAGAGGCGTGAACCTCTTCAAAGCCACCCTTGCCCTTCACTGCTGATGCTCCTCAGCATGTCAGAGACAGTTTAACGTGGGCTTATCCAGTAGAACTGTGGTTTATTTAAATGCAAACCACCTGAGTCGTCGTCAGGATTTCTACATCATGCTGCTGGTTATTGCATTCAGTGTCAGAGAAAGCAGCACGTGTCACTCACACATACTATACTTACTTTTGACAATATTCAACTATGACGTCTCTTTTGACTTTTCCAATTTCATCCTGTGAGAAAAGAGAATGATAGTTCTATTAGACAGTTGGCTATAAGAACTACCCAATATAGTACAAGTGTGCAAACTTATGGCAAACTTCAAGCAGGAAAAGTCCAGAGAGTTGAGACATTCTTCCTAGGGGTAAACGTGTTGGGAGACACAGACCTCTGTGGGTCTCTCCTGCTCCTGCACACCTTGCTGAGTATGCCCAGCATGCAAGGCCCTGACCACTCTAATTCACAACCATTTCTCAGGGTTGTGTTTGCAGAGAGCAGTCTTGAGGGATGAGGCAATGTCTCCCTCTAGGAAAAAGAGCAGCTTTGCTATAAAAGAGGTGGGTTCCCCAAGTTCAGCGCTTTCCAGTGACACAAACCCACTGCGTGCATGTAGTCTCCTGTGAGACCTGGGAGGCAAGGGGAACGTGAAGCTCATGTTGCCTGCTCTGCTGTGAGTATTAAAATTCTTTGTCTCTGACCTAGGAGTCTTGTGTCTTCTGCCAGCATTCATGGAACAGTAACAAGCTAACTTACCAGCTAGAAAATAGGCTAAAATCCCCAGGTAATTACATTGCCTGAGCTCTTTCTGATCTGATAGGTGTTGGATAATCCTGAAGAGCAGTTAATGAACTATTATGTTTTTCCACTTGGTCAATATTTTTTGAGAATTGCTTATTAGAAGGGGCCCTTTGCCTTCATCATTGTTGAACAGTAATTAGAAGGTCTGACCGCCATCATATTCCATTTGTAGGACTGGATTAGGTAAATTTAAGTACTTCATTTTTAGTCAAAGGTAAGGACAAAGCCTAGAGTTTATAAACACTGTCAATTTTCTTCCAAATAACTATGTATTAGGCATTAGCATAATGATTTTCTCATCAAAACATTAATGAATAATGAAATGATACTCATAAGATTAAGGAATAATTTTAACTGACTAAAGCTTTGAGTTTTATAGTGTTTTTCAATAGATTAGGCTAATATAAAAACCTTTAAACAGAAACATGGCAGTAGTTTCTGGAAAACCAAGATAACCAGATGGTTGCCAGGTGACAGCCCTTACTCACTTTGTCTACCCCCCTGAACCCCTGGAGGGGGCTAAGTTTCAGCAGGTACTGAAACTAATTCACTTAGAAAGTGACAAAACCAAGTGTGGCATTGGAAAAATGCATACATTTTTAATAACATGACATTTTAATAACATTTTTAATAATCTGCTTGAATTGATTCCTTTCTTTCTCTTAATGAACTCCCCTTTTCAGTTCTTTACAATGTATTTTCAATGGTCCTAGCTAAATAGGTTGAAAGCAAGAGATTCCAAGTTAAGAATTTTTATTTGCCCAGATATAGAAGGGGACTAGAGCTCTAGGGAGAATTTCTCACTGCACACTCACGGAGCTCTTTGTTCTGTCGACCACGGTTTGTTGCTTGAGGAGGAAGGCGTTCAGCATCATGTCCCGCAGCCCCACCTTTTCTAGCTGAATAGACACAAAAGCCTCTGGAGCCCTGATAAGTGAGCAGAGACATGGGAGGCCACGGTGAGAGGTAAGTGGACATTTAACACAAAGATAACTCATGTTACTGGGCATTGCAGCAGGAGGGCAGGTGGTTCTGTCTTCATGGTTCTCACCTGCTTCAAGTGTTTCTGATTATTCACCAGGGATGCTGATGTGTCGCCATGCTCCCTGGGGACCCCCATGTGTCTGAAGCAGTCCCTCCTTGGCCCCAACTCCACAGCCCAGCTTGTGCTAGTGTTTGTACTATCCAGGTCCCTTTGCACTCTCCTGGCCTTAACTGTAGGGATACCTTGGCTATGTGGCCTCCCAAGGGTCCTCATTACTAGATATATTGGTCTTAAATCTTCCATCCACACTTGAGAACTTAAGGCACTTGAATTCTGGCCATGTGGCAGATTAATGTCATCCTGAGTAGTAGAGTTGCTTTGCCTGTTATTATTTTTTATTGTAAATTTGCCAGAATTAAATTAGAGTATCATGGGTAGGCCCCAATAAAATACTCAGAGTAATCATAATTATTACAGAATATGAATATCTCTCCCTGTCATGGTGAAAAGAGATCAAGACAGAATAGGGAATCCCCGATTTATAGACATCTCTGTAGAGGCCACGCTTCTCTGACAACCCACCATCCTATTGTTCTAAGCAATGCGAAAACCTTTGTTAGAATAGTGAGGGCAGTTCTGTGCTTCTCAATTTAAGACAGATATGGAAAATTTGGAGAGGCCTCTAACTCTTCTTCCTGGTGATTTACCTTCTTTAAAGTTTGAAAAACATACCTTTTTGAAGTTTAAAGTTGACGGAAGAGAAGAGAAAGAGGCAGAGAAAAAGAAAAGAGGGTAGGAGAAAGAGCAAAGAGGTTAAAATTAGAAACTGTTGACTGTCCTTCATAGACTGGAGTATATGGAGGGAGGTGAGCCTTCTCAGTGTTCATACAAGGTCTTTATATAAGGTCTTAAAAAATAAAACACATGTCAGCCACTCTGAGAGTTTAGACTCCTCAAATCCCACACTACTTTATTAATTGACTTAAAAGAGGACATTTTTGTTAAACAATACCACCCCCACCCAGGTACAGTACCTTTTGGTAGCCTGAAATCTTTCTGAAGAATGAGTAAGACTGTCTGGGGCTTTTGGACTTGGGGCTAACAGCAAGCTCTCTCTGCCATTCACAATTCGGGAATGTCTTCTTCTGGCTGGACCCAAGCCACCATGATTTCTCAGATCTGAATGTATTTCCTAGAATGTTTTAAGCCAAAATGAATTAAATTTGTTGTATGTATAAGCCCTGTAGTACTAGCTGTAAGATGATCTCACAGCCACAACTGACCCCAAATACATGTAAACGCCTGGGTACATGAGAGAGGAGGAGTGGCAGGAAGCGAGATAACACTTTGCCCAATGAAGGGGTGAGGCACTAAGTGTGACTATTTCCAGAATAGAGTGCAATTGTCTGAAGTCTGCTAAGTTTGACAGTTTGACAGTTCCTCAAATTACGAAATATAAAGTTACCATATAACCTAAGCAATTCCATTTCTAGATATGTACCCAAGAAAACGGAAAACATATATCATCACAAAAAGCTGTACACAAATGTTCGTAGTAGTATTATTCCTAACAGCCAAAAAGTAAAACAACCCAACATGTGTCAACTGGTGAATGGATAAACACCACGTGGTATATTCATATAAGGAAATATTATTCACCAATGAAAAGGAGTGAACTACTGATACCTGCACAACATGGATAAATTTTGAGAACATTATGCTAAGTGAAAAAGGCCAGACACAAAAGGCCACATGTTATATGATTCCTTTTATATAAAATGTCCAGACTAGGCAAATCTCTGGAGACAGAAAGTAGATTAGTGGTTGCTAGGGACTGAGTGGGGAGTGACTGCTAGTGGGTACATGGTTTCTTTCGGGAGTGATTAAAATGTTTTGGAATTAGATAACAGTGATGACAGTGCAATCTTGTGAATATACTAAAAACCACTGAATTATACACTATAAAAGGGTAAATTTTATGTTACATGAATTATATCTCAATAACCAAAAAAACAAAAAATCTAGAGAAAAGGGGTATACATAGTATGGTACCTTTTGTGGAAAAAAGAAGATTCAAATGGATTTGCTTACTTTTGCAAAAAGAATTATGGGAAGGATAAACCAGAAAACAATGGAATCATTTATCTACAGAGGGGAAGGGTTGGGGACAGGATATTTTTTGCTGGATGATTCTAGTCAGTCAATGACATAGAGTTACGTACAAAGGAAAAATTATTAGCACATCACTGAAAATCAAGATACTCAGTAAGGATTTGGTTATACATTGATTCACAAATAGGAAAGAAGGGAGGGAAGAAAAGAGGAAAGTAAGGAAAACAAAAAGATAGGAAAGAAGAGGAAAGAGAGAGAGGGAGAAAGAAAGGGAAAAGGGGAGAAGGGGAAACAGGAAGGAAGGCAGGTAAAGAGGGAGGGAGGGAGGGAAGGAAGAAGGAAGAAGGAAGCAAGGGAGCAGCCTGACATTAGCGGGTGGTAGTGGTAATATGACTCCAGCTTCTCTATCAAGCAGGCTGACCTTGACATCGGCAGGATGGCCCCCTTGAGGGACGAGACAGAAGTACACCTGCTGGACAGCCACCATCAAAGCATTTTTATGAGCAGCTTGGCATGCAAGGGTCACTTGCATATTTTCCACTCCTGAATGGAACAAGAGCTAAAGAAAGAAAATGTGAAAGGTATTAGGCATTCTTTGCATAAAGAAAGAGGTGAAGTTGAGGGTTGAGATCACCACTTATTCAACATGTAAATATTTGAATCAAACATTGATTCATGAGCTAAATAAAATTATTTTCTTTATGAATTACCAGGTCTCAGGCATTTTGTAATAGCAACAGAAAATGAACTAAGACAACCATCATTATTATTTATGAAGTTGGAAGCTTTTCTTATAGATGGGAGCTAAATTTATATGCATAAGTATTAATATTTTTTTAAGGAATACAAGAGCAAATTGCTTTATTTTAGTCTATTTTCTTTTTTAAAAAATAAATCAAATGATTTACCTTAAGGATGGCTTCCTTTGTATAAAAACTAAATTTGCCAACTTGGTTATCATCTAACTCAGAGATGGCTAAGACAAGAGTAGGAGGAGAATATCTGCAAGAAGAAATATGAAGTTGTTTTGATGTGACATGTCACTGATTAAGAAATGCCCATTCTGATGGAACAGAATGGCACGTGATCAGATCTGAAAAGTCAGTAGTAATAGCAAATGCAAAGTTTTATACAAGACGATATTTCAATTGAAATATGAGTACTCTGGGGTCTTTTCAGTCCTTATTGGACTTGATCTGTCTGTAGTTTGGTTGTGGTAACCATGTCATAGTGTTTGAAATTCTTTTCTCTTGATCACACCTCCACTGTCTGTCTTTTCCTCTTACCTTCTTGACCAGAGCTGTTCAGGATCCCTCACTGACTCCTCCCATTGAATACTCTCCTAAATGCTGTCCAATTATTATTTTCTCCTGTGGTTCCAACAACCACCTAAATAGTCTTTACAGCCAAGTTCCCACCGTGGGACATGGTCCTATGTCTATAACTATGAGACCTTTTCAAGTAATTTCATATCTAACAATCTTTTTTTCTTTATCTGTAAATGGGGATATCACCTATCTCTATTAAGCGGGATAGCATGCATGAATGTGCTTTTTAAAATGTAAGTCGAAATACTCATGATGTCTGGTGTAGTTGGCCCTCCATATCTCTGGGTTCCACATCCATGGATTCAACCAACAACAGATAAAAAAATATTTGAAAAAATAAAACAACAAAAGGTAACAATACAACAATAAAAAATAATATAAACAAAAACCACATAGTATAACAACTATTTACATAGCATTTACATTGTATTAATTAAGTAATGCAGAGATGATTTAATGTATAAGAGGGGATGTGAGCAGGTTATACACAAACACTATACCCTTTTATGTAAGGGACTTGAGCATCCTTGGATTTTGGTAATGAAGGGAGTCCTGGAACCAATCCCCCATGAACACCGAGGGACAACTATATATGTTGTTGTTATAATGGCACTCCAAAGTGGCAACTTTAAGAAATTAACATACATAAAATAAATACAAACTCAAGACACGAGTTCTTTGAATGCATAAACCCTGCCCTGGGAATTGGGAAGGTTTCCCTTTTCTTGCAGCACCTCCGGGTCATCACTGGGAGGACCAATCATGGCTTGGCCAGACCACAGAGCATTCAGAGTTTGTGCTGATTGGTGGATTTCAACTGAACAAAAATGTGCCCTATTTTCACAGCAGTCTAAAATACTAGCTCAGCAGGAGGACCTTGAAGAGCCAGAGAATAGTGCGGCTCCAGACATTTTTTTCCAGCTGGAGACCTAGCCTCACCCGAGGCCGGATCACACTTCCTGCCTTGGCTTCTGCGGATATCTCTGTGTCCTTACAGTAAGTCATGTTTTGGTTTAGCTAGCGCGCGGCAAGATAGTGCAGGGAAGGTTTTGCCTGCAGGGTATATTTGGCCATGTCTGGAGACATCTTTGATGTCAGAAACAGTGGAAGAGGGGTCTGGGGTATTGGGGTACTACTGGCATCTACTGGGTAGAAGTCAGGAATGCTGCTAAACAACCTAAGTCACACAGGACAGTCCCCCATAACAAAGACTTATCCAGCCCCAAATTTCAGTAGTGCCAAAGTTGAGAAATCCTGGAATACTGTATTCTCTCATCCTAACCCCTTCCTTCCACCCCTGTTCCTTTAGCTCACTAACACATCAGAGTTATATTTTGAGCAGTGATCCACATTAGCAAAACAGAGGTGACTTTGCCTCCTTGGAGTCACTTTTTCCTTCCCCTAGGGGAAAGGGAAGACTAGCAGAGAAGGAAAGCAGAGAGAGACAGAAGTTTCTCCTCCTTACACATCAAAGGCTGACTGTGTGAAGAAAGAAAAGAGGATTCTTTCCCCCGACTGAGTAGATTCATGATCTGTTACTAGCAAGAGTGTTTTCTTTTCGGCAATGGGCTGAATCTGTGGGCATGAGAGGGAGGTTTCAATGCTTTGAATTCGCTTCTGCCACTAACCAACAAAGGAGCCTGACAGATACTACCTACGTGTTAGATTTATACAGTGTGGTATAGTTTCAAGGAAACCACTGCTCAGAAAACTTATGTGACTTCTTTCTGGTTCCAAAGACAGTGAGGGAAGAAACCTGAACTTCTGATCCATGGCTCTTGCCCCATCAGACCAACCCTCACACCCCCTTCTACCTGTTCTGGGAAGCCGCTGAGCCTGTGATTTCATCAGATTTGCATTCTCTGACGTGGTGTTTTCATCTCTCAGTTACTCAGTGTTTTTAGATCCAATTGTCCCCCTCAACTGAGATCTTATTTTCCCCCCTTATTAAAAAAAGAAAGAAAAAGAAAAAACCCAGCATCATGGCAGATAGAATATAAGGAAGAAAATATAGAAATGTGATTGCACCTGCATGTCCAACGGTGAGAGGGATTAGTTTTCACTGGTTATTGATTCCACCACTACAGTATTTTCACTTCGACCCTCTCAAGCTCACCTGTCTACCCGGCTGCTGTCCTCCAGCAGAGAGGTTATAAAGACAGGAGGTGGTTGGTCCACCTTGTCCTTGTGTGACGCAAATTCAAAGTGAACAGGCCTCAGATACAAATGGAACTCTTCAAAACCCATCTCCCATGCCAATTTCTTATAGAGCCTAAAAGAAAACAAAAAAAAAAAAAAAAAAAGAGAGAGAGCCAAGGACATTTGTTAGTGCTTTCCCCTAAAGGAAAGCAAGTGGCAAGAAAACCAAAACACCCGAACAAGCACAAAAACAAAAGCCAAACAAGAGTAAGCCAAGGACTGTGCGAGGTGAATGAGTCACAAAGGTCTTACGTTCTGCTCTTGCTGTGATAATTACAGATGGTAGGAGATGTGCTTGAATGCTTTCTCAACTCTCATTTCCTACAAGCCAGCCGCTGACCTCAGAGCCCCCATGAGGTCACCAATGTGCCTCAATACAACGTTCACCATCTTCTCCTTGGGTTCCTCACAGCCAGCCTCTCTGTCCCCTCCTTGAGGAACATCTTTGTTCTCCTGGATCTAGGATCTCCTGCTCCTGCCTAACGACCACTCTCTCTGTCTTCACTGGCTTCTCCTCCTCCTTGTTTTCAAATTCTGGTATTTCCTGGGGTTCCAAACCTGGCCCTCTTCTCATCCACTACATGCCCTAGTTGGCTGGGGACTATGTGCAACCCCAGGCCCTCAGATCATTCGTGTAAGAACCTGTGACCCTTGTCTCTGTCCTGACTGCAGACTCTGAGCTCCAATCCCAAGTCCACGGGGCTTGCAGCATGGCTCCATGTAGAAGTCCTTCTGGCATCTCAGCTTTACATGTCTACAATGCTTTCCTCCTTCCCTAACACCCCAGTTCTAACACATTCCTCCCTCTTGAGAAGTTGGCGCATGAAGCCTTAATTCTTGGCACCGGTATTAGCTTGCTAGGGCTGCTCTAACAAAGTACCACAGAAACACACTAAGTATTCAGTGGCTTAAACAACAGAAATTTATTGTTTCAGTCCTAGAGGCTAGAAGTCTGTGGCCAAGGTATCAGCAGGGTTGGTTCCTGTGAGAGAAGCATCTGTTCCAGGCCTCTCTCGTTGGCTCTAGATGGCTGTCTTCTCCCTCTGCCTTCACATGGTCTTGCCTCTGTGTGTCTGTGTCCAAATTTCCTCTTATAAGGACACTGGTCATATTGGATCGAGACCCACCCTAATAACTTCAGTTTAATTTAATTACCTCTGTAAAGACCATATCTCCAAATAATGTCACATTCTGAGGTATAAGGATTAGGACTTGAACATGAGAATTTTGGAGGGACACAATTCAACCCCTAACAGCCCATCTTCTAGGAAACTTTCCCTGATCTATTTAGAAAGAATGAAACACCTCCTTTTCCGTACCCCCTTAGCATTTTGTTCATAGGAATAGAATATCATTATACTGCATTGTGGGTAATTTTTCATTATGAGCTCCCTGCAGGCAAGGATCATAAATTATGCAGAAAAGTTAATAATATCTTGACTAGTAGTTTGAATTCTGCTCTTACTACTTTCTGGTTGTATGATCTTGGACACATTACTTAATTTTATGAACCTCTATTTCCTTGCTGATAAAATGTTAATGTAACCTACCTCATGAGGCTATTCTGAGAATTAAGTGAAATAATACACATGAAGTCCCCAGTATAGACCCTGGCCACAGCGGGCTCTTAATAATGCTTGGTGGTGGGTGACTGGACTCTTTGTCTATGAGGGCCTCTCATGGGAACCAGGGCACAACAGCACTTATATAATTTTTTTACTTCTTTTTCTTTTTTTCTCATTTTTACCTATTTTTCTTTCTGACACCTGCACTCATACATATTTGCAACCAACCCTCTAGTTTCATATTTTTCCTGCTTATGGAACATGTGTGCTTGACATCTTACCATCATTTCATACCCATACCTGAAACATAACTCATTGATTTCTCCTCCTACCCACTGAACCCTCCCCTACCTCTGTCAGACCTATTGATAGATGCTGTCACTGACTCATCTCTCTCCTTTCTCCAGGCCCTCTGCTATTCAACTTCATTACATTCAAGAGCAAATTCAACCCACATTCCCTGAGTGTCTGATGTGGCTCAGGCCCCATAGCAGGTAATGGGATATCATGGTAAACAATGTTGATGGGGCTTTTGCACTCAAGGAGCTTATGCTCACAGGAAAACCAGTAAGCCAATATTAAGCATCTAATTACAAGAAAATATGCTGAATGGAGAGGAAAACCAGGTGCCAGTAGGAGGACTTAGCCTACTTGAGTGGTCAGAGGGGAAGGTGGGGAGGCTTGCAAGGGAGAAGGAATAAGGGAGCCAGTGATCATTTCAGCCATTTAGAAAACTCACTCTGGCTGCTCTGGGGCAGAGAGGGGACATGGCTTGTAGGCAGGGAGACCCATGGTTTGTTATTTTCCAGGTTTTGCCACCAAACTTATATTCCACCTGAATCCTCCGTCCCCCTACTCACCCAGCTAAGTGTGCACTCCCCACACTCAGTTCTACCAGCCGGTGGCGGAGGGTCAAGAGTTCCAGAAGTTTGGAAAACGTCTCCAGTCGCAGCACATGAGAATCTTGTCCTTGTTTCTGTCCTTCATCTGCTGCAGACTTGAGTGCAAGCAGGCCTATTTCCTCCATGAGAAAGGGATCTCCCATCACTTTAGCTGAAAACAGCTGAAAGCAAACAAAGTACTTTTTAAAACATAAAAGAAGAAATTCCACGTTAAAAAAAATACTGTCAGCTGGGCATGTTGGCTCACGCATGTAATCCCAGCACTCTGGGAGGTCAAGACAAGAGGATTGCTTGAGGCCAGGTGTTTGAGACCAGCCTGAGCAACACAGAGAGACACTGTCTCTACAAAAAAGAAGAAAAATTAGCTGGGCATGGTGGCGCATGCCTGTAGTCCCAGGTACTCAGAAGGCTGAGGCGGAAGGATCACTTGAGCCCAGGAGTTTGAGGTTGCTGTGAACTGTGATGGCACCACTGCAGCTCAGCCTGGGCAACAGAGTGAGACCCTATATCTTAAAAAAAAAAAAAAAAAATACTGTCAGCGGCACAGATTCTGGATCCAATTTTCCTGGCCTCAAGTCCTAGCTCTGCCACTTACAAACTATAAGATTTGGGGCAATTTACTCAATTTCACCTTCATAGTTTTCTCATCTATAAAGTGGGGATAAGGGTAACAACAGTACCTATTAGATACTAATAGATAATAACTACCTAATAGGGTTGCAGAGAGGGTTAAATGAGTTAATAGATGCAAAAGTATTTGGTATTACATTATTATAAATGTTTCAAGTCTAAATAAATAATATAAATGTGAAAGACAACCTAAATAGAAGTCCCTGATTTTTAAAAGTATTTTGGTGACCAATAACAATAATCTTTTATAAACCCCTGTAATTGCAGTTTCAAAATTTCAAAGTGTTTTTTACATATTTTATTTTCGTAAGATCCCCATGAAGCAGGCATCTCAGATATCACTATTCCCCTTCATCCACGAGGGATTGGAAGCAACGCTGACACTTTCCAAGGTCTCACAGCAGTACCAACAGCAAACTTAGGCTTCCTAATTCCAAATTCAGTGCTTTGGAGTCTACCCAACTGCCTTTACAGTCCTCCTTCACCCAGAGCAGGCCGTGAGTGATTTGTGAAGTAACCACATTGTCCTTTAACGTCCTTCTGCCTTGGTGATCACCTCTGCTCTAACATCTTTGCTGTCCTCTAATACACCACGCCCAGCAATGACCCATTTTGGGGAACCCCTGTCTGCCTTTCCTTGTTTGGCTTCCAAGGGAACATAAGCTTCCTTGTCTACCTACTTATCTACCAAAGCACCTGTCTACTCAAGAATTTCTAGGTTTTTAGTCTTCCAGTGTGATAACAAAGAGACCTATTAAATTCCTGCATGTCTTCTGAGGGCAATACCTCCTCCATTTTCTGACCCAATACAAATAGTTAATCGGAATATTTATCACTTCTAGGTCCAAATTTGAACATATTTCAAAAATTTTAATTAAAACTATTTGGCATCAGTGGGAGACGAGAGAGGTATCCCAGATATTCACTATAATTTATAAGAGAATTTCAAATACATTTTAAAAATATGGTACCGTAGTCAATGTGAAAAAATCTTCAATTAATGGCAGTAGGATAAATGGCTGGTAATTTTGGAAAAAAGTCAATTTTAACTTGTACCTCACATATCTCTCTCTCTCTCACACACACACACATTCTCTCTCTCCCTCTCTCCAGTGAAATATTAAAAGAGTCAATTGTTTTTAAAATAAAACCAAATCCTTAAAAAATTACAATGAGACAAATATGAAACATCTGGAGGAAGATTTTTTTTTTCTGAATTTAGGAGGATAGAAGAAATCACAAAGGAAATGATCAATAGATTTGACTATATGAAAATAAATTTCTGTTAAAAAAATAGAAAGACAAATGGGGAAATATTGGCAGAAAATGATAGACAAAGAGGTTAAAGTTTTTATTTAAGAAAAGCTTATGTAAGTAGATAGGAATGACATTAGGATTCTAGCAGATAAATAAAGGGAAACAAAAGAAAATTTATAAAAATAGTAACAAAACAATTGGAAGAACATTTAATCTCAATAAATAGCAAGGAAATGCAAATTTACTGCATGATGCCTCCTGTTATATATATGTAGATATTAGCACATACGTTATATGCTTTTGCCTAACACTGCATAGCAGAACTGGTACTTTTGTACATTATTGGTGGCACTATAAGTTGGCACAACTTTTTGGAAAGCAATCTGCCAATATGTATACAAAGGTTTTTTTTGTTGTTTTTTTGAGACAGGTTCTCACTCTGTTGCCTGCTTTTGAGTGTACTGGTGTGATCATGGCTCATTGCAACCTCAAATTTCTGGGCCCAAGTGATCCTCCTGCCTCATCCTCCTGAGTAGCTGGGACTTGACTCAAGACAAAAGAGCAAATTTTAGCGTGAGTCTTAGTGAAAAGAAAATATATAATTTTTAATTTAAAATACTGTTAAAATCTAAATAATAAGCCAGAAAACATTTCCCAGATACCTATATATATCACTCTTTTAATTTTAATTGTTGCTGCATCCTTATAAATTAGAAACTTTGACTCTATCCCCCCATCCCCCCTGCAAATCACATAAAAATTTTGGCAAAGCCTATGACTGTGATCTGTCTCTGGCCAAATTGGGGGGAATGGAGCCAAACAGAAAAACAAAGCTAAATAGTAACATCTGGAAGGAAACATTCTTTTTGCCAAAGACCCAACTACCCCCTTCAGAGAGAACTTACATCTTTCTGGAGCTGAGTGCTGTACCAGGCCTCGGGCTTGGCTGGAGTGAGCCACAGGTCCAGGGCCAGCCACAGGACACGTCGCTCTAGCACAGCGAGGCCACTGGCTGACGTGGGTCTGCAGGCGTGGCGGGCCTCTCGCAGGAGGTGCTCTAGGGCTCTGGGGATGAGCGCGGCCAGGCCGAGGGAAGGGTGGAACTCCAGCAGATAAACATTTTTCAAAGCTGGGCTTGAAGAAGAGGAACAATGAATGGCAATTTTACACAGCAAAGAATTTAATCTGTTTCTGAAGATATTTGAATTTTATATTTTTATAGACCAGTAAAACAGCTCCTATAGGTCCAGAGCATTATTTAAAATACTGGGAGCTCAGAGGGACCTCAGAGTCTGTCCAGGGAACCCACCGGATTATACGGCGTACTCTTTGTTTTAATGGGAACCCTTTTAAAACTGAAAGACATGGGTGTATATTCTAAATGCCCAATAAGAATAATATTAAGTCTGTATACAGCAAAACTGTCAATATTTCAGTAATCAATAGTTAGTCAAATATCTGAAAAAAAATAACTCAAAAGAAAAGTGACTAAATAAAACAAATAATTTCCATGGTTATTAGTTTCTATTTTTCACTTGAATCTTTTTCTATTGTTTCCCAAAATGTTAATGGACAAAGACAATTTTTAAATTCTGTATACAACTGCTGGAATCATTCACATTGGCTGTAAGGATATTATATTTTATAAATGTATGAGACCAGAATAGGTTATTCCTTTGGAAATAAAAGGCACAGCCCAAGTCAAGGGTCCTTCCATACCTACAAAGAACTGAAGAACATAACACTTCCCTTTAAATCTGTGCAAATAGGATCCTTCTCAGTTCTGCATTTAAAAAAAATATAGCCCAGAGTCTAGAATGGAATCTCACCAAGCAAATAACATTCGCTTCTGAGACTATTCTGGCAGGTTTTAATATCCATATAGCTCTAGCCTGTTCTGCCAAAAACCATTTCCTGAATAGTAGATTCTTGCCATAGCAAGCTACACACACACAGCTGGTGTCTTCAGTTTACTGCAGAGAAGAATTCAGTCCTAAGAAAGGGCCATGGAGAAAATGCAGACTTTTGTGCCTACAAGCCTGGGGCTCTTTCTCAAGAAATGAGTATAGAATCTCAGCTATTAGCTCGTAGGACACCCTGACTGTACCCAATACCACAGGTGCTTCCCTGTTCTCGCTACCCTCAAAGGCTAGAAGGGAATGAGAGGGCTCCTCTATATGTCGAGTGGGTGACAAGGTGTATACCTCTCTGAGTGGCCTCAGGGAATTTAACTCTGCTCCTTAAAGGGGTGGGAGTCACAAGGTAAGTCTGCAGAAGCCTCTTTAGTGACACTTGCTAGAATAAAGAAATTTCTTTTTAAGAAACTTTTAAACACATCCACGTTTCATATATGTGGACTTGTGTGACATCTCTGGTTAAATCCTATAACAGCGTTTCAAGAGCAACTGCTTTCCCTCCCCCCAGGACTTATCAAGGGAATGATGATTTTGCACCCAGTGGCATAAGTTTAAATTCTAGTCTCCTATTTTTTATTATTTACAAATCAAACAGATATTCAATATTTGAATCCCTCTTTTGTGGCTTTTATACCTATTTCTCTCATCTCCCAAATACTTAAGAGGTACTTATAGTGTTTAGATTTAACATTATACTCTTAATTAATCTAGAAGATTAAATGTGAAATATCTAAAGACAACGCCAACTTACTAGCTATTGTTGATGGAAATAAGTTGCTTGCAAATTATGTTAAGGGGAAGTCCAAATTTATTGCTATTGTCTAGATGATCATCTCGCCAAAGCCTCTGGACATACTCCCTCTGATGCTCTATCTAAAAATGTAGCATAAATGTTAAAATTAGAAAAGTTAAACTTTCCCATGGACATGAGTTATGAGTCTTGACATGAGAAGGATCTCATTCCTTTGTGTCTCTTCATCATTTGACTAATTTTCACCCAGACATTGTTTTGAAGACTCGTTTGAAACAAGACATGCTGGTCTCTCTCAGTCTGAGCCAGTCAGCAGAGGGAAGGAAAAAGGCAACCAAACTCAGATAATTTTAAGAGGTGAAAGGGAAAATTTCTTTCTGTTAAATAAATCACTACATGGAAAAAATTCCAACCAGGTTGCAACAATCCTTTGTCTCCTGCTTGCTCCATGCCATTGGCTTTTCCCTACAGGACATACGATGTGATCGTTTCTTTCAGTGTCCTAAAAATAATCACAAAAGTTTTTAAATAAACACAATTTTATACATTAATGTCTTGAAAAGATTATCAGTAGTTCTTCTTTCATTCGTTCTCTGGTAAACTCTATGATGTAATGAAAACTGAGATCATCAATTCCTTGTGGACTAGTAACTGTAATTAGGGGTGGAACTCTTCCTCTAAGACCATAGTTGTACTTGGAATCCAACAATACAAATGACCTTACAAATAAACATGTTGAACATGCCGCCCTACAAAACCCAGATTCCAGATCTGCAATGATTGGAAAACACTATTTTCATTTCTGGCCTGTGTTTTTCATCCTCTTCTCACATGTAATATTTTAAAAACCCAACTGTACTTACTTGCTGGTTGAGGATGCCCCTCACTAGCTGCAGGTGAAGCCTCAGGCAGGTGCATTCGTCTTGGTAGGCCTTAATAAAATAAGGGTGGCTGAGATCAAACCTCGGGCGCCGGTGCATGATGTCCGTCATTACTTGTGCTAAAGCAAACCTCTCCTCGGGGTCCAACGTGTGCTGATAGGCTTCAAAGTAACTGTCAAGAAGCTGCAAGTAAAGTTGATAGTCAGGGAACAATGGAGGCAGCCGTAGGGCCCAGCAACGAGAGGGGCAGATGCGGCACCATAGGACTCAGTGCCATCAGTGGGCCCACAGGCAGAATTAGAGAGGGCCAGGGAAAGAACACACGCTTTGGAGCCAGAACGAGATTTGAGTTTGCTCTTCTGCATCCATCCCCTCTTCCCCTGGTCTCCATAAATAAAAAGGGGATTATATAATCAATAACATATGTAATAATTATAAGCTCCAATGAGACAACACATTCAAAGGCACTTCATCAAATGTATTTATCTGTTTTCTTTAAGGACCTGTTCTCCTTCCTCCGTTTATTCTATCACCAAAGCTAGGAAGGTGGCTTCTTGTCTTGTATGTCCTCAGCCCTATTTCTGACCCCTTCTCTTTGATAGTTTGCCCAAATTTGACCTACATAAAAATGATGGGGATGGTAAAATGGAAGGCTGAGGGTAAAAGTGCTTCCTAAATACAAAACGGTTTACCCCAGACTGGACTCCTCTAGGAAGGGCCTTGGAAAGAAACAGAACTCTCAAAGCCACCAAGTGTGCAAAACCCCAACGGAGCTTTGGTTTTAGTGGAGTTCACAAGTCTTTTCTAAAAACTGAAGAAAGCTTCCAGACACTAACAGTTGAAGAGCGTTCTTAGTGTGGGAATTCAGAAAGAGATGCCTCTTTATTTTGTTTTTACATTTGTCTGTGAGCTTAAGGAATTTCTATTCTGTATGTGATTAGTCATGATGCTAAGCAGAAAAAGCTCTTCAGAGATCACTGGGTTTGAATACCAAGCTGGGCCCCTCGGCCAAGATAAGTAGTGCTGATCGATGCAGTACATAATAAACCCTTTCTCCTGTTAATCAGTCTTTGGTACGTTTAGTTTTCACGGCCCAGGCACTGAATCTAAGGCGGCAGAGGAAAGTTTTCCCTCCTCTACACAAGAGAGTTGAACACTTGAGAATGAATAGCACATTAGGAATCAAAATGCTGCTTTACTGAGAGGGCCCAATGCTAAGGCTCAAGGAGGAAGGAGCCTAGGGCACTTTATTTAGCACCCAGTTTTGTAGGATGACCTTTGGGAAACACTGGTCTAAGGGATCTTAGATGAACCTTAGCATGAAAATGAAAACACAAGAGGATGCTAAAAGTTCAAGCCACAGAAGATGGTCCACAGGTTAGAAATTCACACATCAAGAGCCAGGTGGCAGGGAAGGTGGAGATTCCCTTGCCTTTAAATGAGCCCTGAGGAAAATGAAGCAAGCAAGGTGATCTAAATTACCTTGTTCTGTACACCTGAGCTCTACTCTCGAATAACATTTACTTATTAAATAGCAGAAGATAAAACAGAAACGAAGGAGGAATGCCTGGCTGGGGTTAAGAAGGGTGTCGCTCAGTAGCCCCAGGTGGAGATTAGGGAAGAAATAATTACTTCCCTAATTCATTCTGGACTAACTTGAATCTTTTGGGCTGGGCCAGGGCAATCCCAGGAACTGGTTTATGGTATTTACACTTCTTTGACCTGTTTTTGTACAAAGATCTCAATTGTTTGGTTATTTGGCAGAGGAAGTTTGTAGGGAGTTGGGGGAGGGTTCCAGCTGGTGATTCCGATCTGGTGATACCCGAATGCAGAGGTCCTGGGCTGAGTTGCCATGCTCACTATTGTTGTTGACAGAGTTGTCAGATTTAATACATAAAAATGTAGGACATTCAGTCCAATTTGAATGTCAGATAAGTAACAAATAGTTTTTTTAGTACGTCACAAATCCTGCAATATTTTATCTGGTAACCTTAGCTGTTGAGAAGGAAAATGTGGCTCTCTTTTTAAATTGATGAGGCTTCTTCAAGCTTTGGGCTCAACCTCAAGCAGCTCTCAGATGGACAGTTGCATAATTTTATTATGAATTCTTTCCCAACAGGGGTGGGACCATGATCTTTCTGCCTCATGGGTTCTATTTATTATCTGTTTGCTAACTGGCCCGTATCCATTTAAACTCTGGGCTGGTATTTGTCTAAGAAGTCTTCCCAGCCTGTCAAATGTCACTTGTGTGTGTCAAGGGCCAACTCTCAGGCAAAAATAATATGTAGTGCACACCGATAGTAGGCATCAAATATTGGAGAGAATAGGAAAATAGACAAAATAAATAACCTCAAACCTTACTGTGCTATATTATTTTTACTTCAAACTTTTTTTTTGTTTCTGGGATTTAAAAACTTTTTAAAATAGTATTTTAGGTTAAAACAGAAAGTGCAAAACAAAATCATTGCTAGACCAAACTTGTCACAGAAATTTGGTTTTTATTCCTTTTCAAAGGAATAATACATAAAAATCTTTTTAGTGCTGCATTCACTAACTCAAATTATCCTTTACATGTGTCCTTTCGTGGTGGTGGAGAGAACTAGCAGATGGTAAAGTGTCACTTAGGAGCCGGTGCAGCTGATCCCTGGCTTCTCTGAGTACCTTAATCCACCTAAATTCACACCAGCTCTAATTTTATGAGCCTTCATACATAATATGGTTATTTTAAGGATTTAAAAGAACCCAATATGTTCAAGCAATTCTTAACTCTAGTGATACCAATATACTTAACAATCAAAAACAGCTGAGGAAACTTGGCAATAGAATCAGTACTGGGGGAAATCAATTGTACTTTAGATAGAAATCTGGCTTATCCATTAAAAATAGGCTCCTTTGACAGAATTTCTGACTTAGAAGGCATATTTTACAGTCTTGGCACAGATAGCTCAGTTTCTATAGGGAACCTATTCTCAGCGTAGAAAGGAGGGAGGTATTTTCAACAATTGTTTTGCAGTTAAAATAGTTTTATTCACCATAGAAGAAACGAGTGGACAGCTCTGATAGCTTAGCACAGAATGAATCATAGGCTAAAGTGTGGAGAAATCTGTTTTTCAGTCTTCTCTGCCTTTCTATTCTCTTGCCATTGACTCCTGCCTGGACCGTCCCACAGGAGGCCTAGAAGCGTTGAAAGGAAAGGTGGAGAGAAAGAGAATACAGAAAAGGGAGGCTGTTTAAAATTCATGCCTGGACCAATAAACCTGCCATTTAGGGATTCTGTCTTATTTACATTTCATACAGCCTTCCCAATTACACTATGCATCTAAAAGCTCTCATTTCCTCAGTTGATTAAAGTAAGGTTCTAATTGGCAGATTAAGGTTGCAGACAAACCCTGTAGAGACCAGCTATCTTTGAAAAGAGGAATATTTTTTCAAAGTCCAAGGCTTGCACCCTTTCAGCCCAGCTAGTTGTTTTCCAAACATCGGGTAACCTACATCTCTATGAGTAACAAACCAGAGAGTAGATGAAGTGGTGAACCATCTATTCTACTAGAAAAACAATTCAAAGAAAACATTTCCACTTCCCCATCTTCTGACCACATCATAGTGCATTGTAACCTGGTTTCCACCACCACAACTCTTCTGAAAGGGTTCTACAAAGCTGCCAAAGACTGACTGACCAATCTGCTTGGTTTTAGGAGTTATTTTTCTTGTTTCACTGCACTCCATGCTTGTAACCATCTTCTCCTAATTAAAACTCTTTTTTCCATTGGTTCTCACAATACTATTTCTTCCTTGTTTTTCACCAGTCTTTAAATTTAACTACTCCTTCCTGTTCCGTGACCTGCCCCTTAAGTGTAGTTGTTACCCAGGGACTCATTTCAGATGTCTCTAGCTGTTCCCAGTTGTTGTGATTCATTGCTGTGGTTCAACTTCCACATTCATATCTCAGTTCATGCCTGCTTCTGAGCTTCAAACCTATAGCTCCCCACCAAACACTCACACCTGGGTTTTAGCAACCCCCCTCAAAAGCCTTGTTGTCCTAGAGTCAATATTGTTTTCCTCTAAAGACTCTTCCTCCTGCTGCATTCTGTTACAGTTAATAGCCTCTTCCCTGACCCTAAGGAAATCATTTGAATTCCCCCCTTACTCTCTTACTCCAACATACAGAGGCGGTCTTCAAACCCTGTCATTTTTCCACTTCTGAAAAGTGTTCTCAGGTCTGCTCATTGCCACATCCTTAGTCCAGGTCCCTTCCTAACTCTTCAGGTTACTGTTGCAATAACTGCACTTTTCTCCGGGGCTCTCTAATCCAATCCATTCTCCACACTGACACCCAAGATAGCTGCTGAAACACAGTTATGTTTCTCCACTACGAAAACTCATTAATGGCTCTTCTTTGCTTATTAGGTAAACTCTACAATGATGAGCAGGCTCTTCACAGGCTGCACCCAAAACACATGCTTAGCATGTTCCCATCGTGCCTGTCCAACCAGCCACAGCAGCCTTCTTACCATCCCCAGACTGGCCCTTCCCATTTCCACCTTCCTGACGTCTCGAATGCTGTTTCCTCTGCTTAAGAATCTTTTCTTCTCTGTCAGACAACATCTAACTCATCTTTTAGCAACAAGATTAAATATCTATTCCTCTGGGAAGACTTCCTAGCATTTCCTCCATCCCAACAGCCCGTCCCTGCCAGCACAGATTCCTCCCTTTGTGGAGTCCCAGTGGCCCTTGAATATGCCTCAACTGTAGGCTGTTAGCCAGCAGGTTACAATTTTTGCTTAGAGATTAGATCAACATTTATAGACTACAAATTCTTTAAAGATAGAAAACGTCTTCTCTTATTTATCTGTATGTCCCTAATGCCTGGAACAGTACCTGTCAGAGTAAATACTTAATGTTTCATGAATAAATTCCTAACAATTGGTGACTATCAGAAGGGCTGATAATCCATGCTAAGGACACAAATGAAGAGCAGTACACCTGCAGTTTTTCCATTTATTACTGGAGTATGAACCATTCATGATATGGCAATGACTTAATAACTCATTGCATTGCTTTAAACTCACCCTCATAACTTATTGCACTCCGCGCTCCTTGCCCAACTGCTTTCACCCACCCACATGTGGCATAGCATGATCAGGTCAGTTTGTCTGTGTCCGAAGGCCATGATCAGTCAGTCGGTTTATCTGTGATTAGCAAAGTAAGGCTTGTCCCTGTGACTGCACAGTGAGTGGGAACGGAATCGCCGTCCATTCTCACTAAGAGCATACAGATAAGAAAGGCCACAGCCCTCTAACAAATTACACCTGTAAGATACAGTTGTGTCCTGCACATTTTATTTTTTATCATGAGAAACCACAGTAAAGAAAATAAAATTTAGTACATTCTTATAGTTAGCTAAGATTATTTAAAATAATTATTGGCTTTATGGAGAGCTTTTCTAAAAGTCCACTGCGCTTAACAAAAACAAAAACAAATTAAAAAACGACTGGATTTTCTAAGAATGGTTTTTAATAGATGTTTTGTCTCCTAGGCAAAAATACCTGGCGCTTGTTTTCCAGAAGGGCTGCTTCCCAAGTCCACACGTCATACAGCACAGCAAATCTGTCCACACCTGCGTGGGCCCATCCCCCGTCCTGCCCACGCTTTGATTCACCGCCCTCTCTGTGACCTGGGAGAGAAGCCGGTGGGAATGATTAGAGACAAGCCTCCAAAAGAAGCTGTTTCAATTAGAAATGTACCCCTCTCAGGGTCTATTAGCTCCATCTCAGGAACAGAAATACTGAACCAATCACTGCGATTCCTAAGAATCAGCTAAAGAACCGTCTGCAAAGACTAGGCCCCAAGTTCATACTTGTTGACTTCTAAGTCAACAGGAGTTTTTGTTTTACTTTCTGATTTTAGTTTTAAAGATTAATTTTAGAAATAAAACCAAAATTCAGTGAACAAGTAATCTATGCCAAAATGTCCTCAAACCTACAATTTAAAAGCAAAGCACACATTTCATCTGTAAAACCGGGTCCCTGGTGGTTTAACAACAAAGTTCAGTTCAACCTGCTATTTCCATTAATGTTAGCAAGGTCGAAATTTTTTCAGAGAATTTTCCAAGATATTCCTTAATTGTGCTAATTACTAACTTAAATTACTAAAACTAATTATTGTCATTATTAAGCTGAAATATTTTTTCACTGTATTAATCTGGCTTTTCATGACGGGCATTATTATTGCTTCACATTTTTAAGTGGTCTATTTCAGAATGAAATAGATGAAGATAAGAGATTTTTCAGGTGCTGAAGTTTGCGTTGGATAATTATCAGACCAGGCACACCTGTAATCCTAACACTGGGCGGCTGAGGCAGAAGGATTGCCTGAGACCAGGAGTGTGAGGTTGCAGTGACCTATGGTAATGCCACTGCACTCTACCCAGGGCAACAGAGTGAAACCCTGTCTCAGATAATAATAATAATAATCAAGTATATCATGGGTACCAAGAAAGAGAAAGACTTTGATTAGGAACTTCTCCAGTAGCAGCTGGGAAGTTTCACAATGGATGACTATATATTTACTAGCTCAAATGAAAGATGCCCATGTGGTTAAATGACTACTAAGTGTTTCAAGCAAATTAAATTCTTAGCAGCTAGAAATAGTTGCATGGTATTATAAATTAGTATGGACAAAAATGATGCATTAATATGTAGGATAAAGAGCAAAGATAAAAGCTAAGAGCTGAAATTAAACACCCTGGAAAGTTGGATGCTACTGCTGCATCCCACGATTCAGATACCAATGGTTGTGGCAAAGATAGGACAAAGAGTTCAATCCTATATTAAATTAACTCTGCCTGGGATCTGAAAAGCTAATTGTCATACTTTCTTTGAGCGCATTTTATATCAATATAAACATGAATTACCCTTAATTATAGTCTACATATGTTACAAAATAGCACAGCCCCTTGCTAAATTTCCCTTTAGGTGTTGCAGTGGGTCTAGAAATTCTAAGCTCTTTCCAAATGTAATGTTAATGCTATCATAGTATTCCAAAAGAATATTCTTGGGCCAGGCACAGTGGCTCACACCTGTAATCCTAGCACTTTGTGGGGCCAAAGGATTACTTGAGCTAAGAAGTTTGAGACCAGCCTGCACAAGGGAGAGACCCGTCTCTACTAAAAATAGAAAAATTAGCCAGTTGTCGTGATGTGCGCCCACAGGTACGCCTACAGGTGACATGCATCCCAGCTACTCAGGAGGCTGAGGGAGGAGGATGGCTTGAGCCCAGGAGTTTGAGGTTGTGGAGAGCTACGATGACACAATGACACTCTACCCAGGGCGACAGAGCGAGACTCTGTCTCAAAAAAAAAAAAAAAAAGAAGAAGAATATTCTTACCTCATCTATTTCTAAAATGAGATAAATTTGAGTGATGCCAAAAGGAAAAGAGAATACAAATTATAGGTTACTTGATTACCCTGAGTAATGATTTCTTCATTTCTTCCTCTGGGGCTTGTCTGGCATTTTCCTACCCAGAACTTCTTGCAACCTGGTGGTTTCCTGTGAGGAACCAAGGGATGTCTCTGCTTCTAAATGCAGTTTCCTCAAGGTCTATCGCTTTTTTAAAAAGTCACTCATTTCACTTGCTTACTTTGCCTCCCTCAGGGCCCTGCACCACATCCCCTGCACCCAGTGGGTCATACAGAAATACCCCTGGGCAGCAAGCAGAGTCTAAACAACGGTAAGAATTACAACCGAGCCCTTAAAGAGTAGTCACATTCCCCATCAGAAGAGGGCTTGTGCTTGAAACAGAACAGTATCTTTCCTAAAGTGGGTGTGTGTGTTGGTAGTGGGAGGCGGTATGTGCTTACCGAATTTTCAGATACTCTTGGATATGTGTTTATATGTTGGGGTGGGGAGCATTAAATAGAGCCCTTGGTATTTTTTGTTTATTTTGCCAGTTGATTTTTAAAAATCTGACTTCTCACCCTTTTCTTTCTCAGTGTAACAGCTGGCCACGAGCAGCAGCTCTGCCTCCAGTTCCTTCAGGTCGCTCAAGGCTGCCTCGTACATGACATGCACGCCTTGCTGGTCCTGGGTGTGGACGCAGCCAGCGCCTGTGCTGTAGTAGTCATCCTGGTTCTCCACTTCAGAGAACTCCATGAATTGGACGCCGTGGACCTGGGGAAAGAAAGCCAAGCCCAGCAGTTACTGGAAAAGGGAGAGCCGTATTTGGCCAGCCCAAACGGACCAAGCAGCAGCCTCTTGCTCCCACACTGTGGGCAGTCGGCACGAGGCTGGAAACGTTCTGAATGCATAAAAAGCTGTATACAGAAAACATATCTTAACAAAGAGATACATAAGCAAAGAATGTTGGCAGGGAGAGAGAGTTCCTGAGGTGGATAACTAGCTGATTAGTTTGTTTTCCTGATCAATTCAGTAGTAAGTAGAAAAAGGTAGGCAATAGAGCCTACTGTTAAAAGTGGTCTCTGGAATTGAAATGCCTCCCTTCTCATCCTGCTCTGCCAGGGTCTCACCGTGGGCAAGTCGTGCAGCTACTCTTAGCCTCTGTTTCCTCATCTGTAACATGGGAACAGAGGAGACATCGTAGACTACAATGGTTGTAGGGTATCTGTGACACTGTGTATGTGAGGCACTTGAGATCCATAAATTAGCTGTTAAAAACATTATTGGTTTAATTCTGCAAGTACTTCTAAAATGCATGAGCACAGTTTCATGTCTTAGTGATGTGCTGGGTTGAATAGTGTCCCCCCAAATTCATGTCTACCTGTAACCTGTGAATGAGACCTTATTTGGAAATAGGAACTTTGCAGATGTAATCAAGTTAAGAATGAGGTCATACTACATTAGGGTGGCCCTAATTCAGTGACTGGGTATCCTTATAGAAAGAAGGATATTTGGAGATAGACACACAGGGGAGAAGGTCATGTGAAGACAGAGGTAGAGATTAGTGCATACGCCAAGGAATGCTAAGGATTGCCAGCAACTACCAGAAGCTGGAAGAGGCAAGGAAGGGTCTCCTCTAGATCCTTCAGAGAAAGCACGCTCCTGCCAACACCTTGATTTTGGACTTGCAGCCTCCAGAACTGTGAGAGAATAAATTTCTGTTGTTGTGAACCACCCAGTTTATGGTTCTTTGTTATGGTAAACCAATACAAGTAGGAGTATTTCAATCATAATGTTATTTTTCTTAAATGACTGAGGATCTGCTGCTTCCTGAAGATCATTATTCTAGTAAAAATCATAATTTCAAACTACTCTTCTCAAGCTTCTGAACTCACTCCCTCCTGGGCCCAGTCTCCCCTCACTCTCAGCAGAAGCTTCTCCACTTTGCCACTCCCCCACACCCCTGCTGTGCTCACGCCTCTCCTCCTTCCTCCCCTTCTCCAAGGCCATTGCCTCCCTATGCTTTGAATCCCATTCCCTCCCACCTCGGGAGCATCCCTTCTCCCTTGGATATCCAATTCATCTCAGCTGGAGCCTTCCCAACTGACCTGAAACATGTGTACATCCCTCCCATTTTAAAACTTCCTCACATCCTTTCCCAGGTTCCACTCTATGTCTGTCCTCCCCATCATGGGCCAGCCTCCCAAGCTGTTATTTATACCCTCTGTCTCCATTTCTTCACCTCCTACTCTTCAACCCATTCCCATCTGGCCCCTGTCCCCATCAAGCCACCAAATCCCTCTTGCTAAGACCAACTACGGCCAATGCTCTGCATCCAGCAAACTTTCTTTAGCTATTTTGGTAACTTCTCAGGAGCATCTGACACAGTTCTGTGCTCCTGGCTTATTGACTCACTCTCTTCCCTGGGCATCTACAACTCCACATTCTCTTTGATCTTGTCAGCTTTCCAGCCATTCCTTCTCTGAGGCCTTGCGGTATATTTTTCTCGATCGGGTCATTACATGATGACCACACTCAAGCCCCAATCCTAGGTCCTCATCTCTTCCTCCTATATTTCTTCCCTAGGAGGTGGCATATACTTTCACAGCTGAGATTACCATGTTTAGACCATTTGCTCCCCAGTTTGTATCTCCAATCCAGATGTCCCAGAGCTCCAGACCTACACATCCCAGTACCTAATTGACATCTGCCCCCGGGCATCTCAAAGCCCCCTCAAATTTAACATGATCGAATTAGACAGTCTTCCCCACCCAAACGTAGGCCATCTCCAGCCCATTTTACTAAATAGCATCCACTTCCTCTAGAATGAATCATTCCTGACATCTCTTCTGGCTCACGCTACACGTCCAATCTATCACGAAGTCCTACTGGTTTTACTTCCTATCTCTCGAATCCATCCGCTTCTTTCCATCTCCACCACCCACTAGCCTAGTCCAAGGCTGTTATTATCTTTCATGAGGACTGGTCTAGAAGCTTCTAAACTGGTCTAGCCTACTAATTGTACCATCCACATGCCCTCTAGCCTGGGCTTTCCCTCTTCTCACTCGCTGCTGGCAAAGCATCTTTTGGAAATACACTTCTGATTATTTCATCCCCTCCCCCTGTGATATTCTTAAAAGGCTTTCCCATTGCTCACAGAATAAAGTAAAATTCGCCTCTCTCTCTAGTCCAGTGCTTCTCAGCTGAGGGTGACTTTGCCCCCTAGAGAATATTTAGCCATGTCTGGAGGTACTTTTGGTTCTTACAACTTAGCGGGAGGAGGTGCTGCTGGCATGTAGTGGGTACAAGCCAGGGATGGATGCTGCCCAATATCCTATAACGGAAAGAACAGCCTCACACAACAAGAAATTATCAGGTCCAAAATGTCAATAGCCATAGTTGAGAAACCCTGGGCTAGTTCCATTTTTCATCACTTTCCATGTGACTTGCTGTGTCCTGGCCACTCCCGTCTTTTGGTGTCCTGTGGGTGCCACCCTCCCTCTGGCCACACATCCTTTGCCCAGGTTGTCCCCATTCCGTGGAAGAGTCTCCCTCTCCTCTTTACCTCCTTAAAGCCTTTTAATCTTCCAGCCTCAGCTCAATCTTCACTTCCATAGAAAACCCTCCACCCCGGCCTCCCTACAGCACCAAATATCTAACTCTCTTTTGAGGAACTTAATTATGTCACTGTTTTACATTTATTTGTGTGATTTTTGAGCAATATTTGTCTCCCTAGATTAGAAAGTACTCTAAGGGTAAAGAGCATGTCTATTATTGTTCATGATTATATTCTCATTGCTTAACAGGGCCTAACACAGGGTAATAGGAGCTTAGAAAATATGTTAAACAAAAGAATGGATGAGTATGTGAATGGCTTTTGATACTTTTGCACATAGGTTTTTTTGAGTCTATAACTTATGATCTCTACCTGTAGTTTTAACATATACCAATAAAAAAATCTTGTGTTTTGCCCTCATAGATTCTGATCTCATGTCACTAAAGTCTAACAATACAGACATTCCATATGGGAAAGATAATGCCCAGGGTGGTTCTTGAGGGCAAAAAAAAGGAAAAAAAAAAAACACCTTTATTCTTTTTATATATAAAGCACATATATATAAATTATACATAAACAAATATATGGCATATCTCTGGTGTTAACATTTCTTTAGGGGGGAATTAAGGAAAAAAAAGTCTAAAAAGGGTAGGAGAAGCCATGATGAAAAAAAGGTTAAGAAACATTGGCTTTGTTTTTGCTTTTATATATTTTAAATATGTATGTGTTTTATTATGGTAAAATACATATAACATAAAATTTACCATATTTATATGTATAATTCAGTGACATTAAGTACATTCATATTGTGTAACCACCATCACCATACATCTCCAGAATTCTTTTCATCTTGCAAAACTGAAAATCTGTACTCACTAAACAATAACTCCCCATTTTTCCCTCCCGGAAGCCCCTGAAAACCACCACTATACTTTCTGTCTCTATGACTTCGACTACTCTAGGTAGGCATATAAATGGAATCATTTAGTATTTGTCCTTTTGTGACTGGCTTATTTCATTTTGCACAATGTGTTCAAGGTTCATTCATGTCGTAGCACGTGTTTCACGAATTTCCTTTCTGTTTAAGGCTGAATTATATTCCATAGTATCTGCATATCATATTTTGTTTCATTTGTTGATGGACACTTGGATTGCTTCCACCTTTTGGCTATTGTGAATAATACTGCTATGAACATAGGCATATAAATATCTCTTTGAACTCCTGATTTCAATTCTTTTGGCTACATACCCAGAAGTAGAATTGCTGGATCATATAGTAATTCTATTTTTAATTTTTTGAAAAATTTCCATACTGTTTTCCATAGTGGTTGCACCATTTTACATCTCCACCAACAGAGCACAATGGTTCCAGTTTCTCCACATCCTCACCAGCCTTGTTATTTTCTGTTTTTTTAAATATATTTTAAGAAAAACAATCTGATTTTCTTAGTCGTTATCCATGACTTATTTAAACTATGGAATTAACTAGTGGCTCCCAGTCTTTCATCCTGCATCTATTCATCTTATAAAAGCAAAGCTTTTATAAGTAATCATTTGTTTAGAATCCATTTATCTATAAATTTTAGACAGTCATATCCTGGCTCTCCATAAGCCATCAGCTGTTTTGTGTATACGGCATTGCCTATTGTATAACTACAGGAACCCCTCTGGAACCTTTACAAACAGGGCTGATTATTGTCTGTTTATATGGCTAATTGCCAATATCACAAAGGTGGATGGAGGTGCTCTCTAGGTCCCATCAGCTCTATGGTTCTATAATCAGTTTTTATGTGCTGTTATATTTTAGATTCTTACTCATTCACGCTGAAACTTTTAAAACCTTCTAATAAGTAAAAGCGTGAGCATTTCTAAATAATAACTATGGTTCACAATATTTCATCAAGAAAGCATTTCTCTAGCAGGATGGTGTTTGTTTTGCTTTGCTTTTTGCTATGCTTTAGTCATAAAACTTTTTAATAATAGGAGCTTCCTTTGACTAGAATTCCAAAAGTGAATTTATCATTTCTTTCAAAATGATTGGTACCAGTGGAAAACAGGAAAGATGCTGAGAAAATGACATGTTGCATACAAAAATTAAATGGCCTTCTTAGATTTATAAAGTACCATGTTGGCTCCTATTGGCATTTGGCGCCTGTCTCATTATATATCAAAATGAGCTCTCCTTAGAGGAAAAAAGGGATAACTTAATGTGTTATATTTAATCCACTTTACTGGAAAAGACCTTTCCCAGTGTTCTTGTACAGAGGAATTTTATAAGACTTTCAGGAAATGGCTACTGGACTGGGTTCTGAAGCTGATGGAAAGCGATAGTATTGTCAAGATGCCTACTTTAATACCATCATCTATTTAAATGGTCATTTTTCACTCTCCCCTCCCATGCCCCATTGTTCAAACTCTTTATATAGACATACATATTCCTTCTCTTTCTGCTATACTTTGCTCTCAGGAGCACAGGAGATGCACTTTAAAGAGCAGATGGCCAAATTGCTTCATGCGGGTTTATGGCTCAGTCACTATAACGTTTCCTTATTTCTTTCTTTATTTTAATTGTTTTCACAGTCACGTGGAAGACCCTCCCTCTAAAGGTTGTGCTGTCTAGAGAGCTGATCCTTCAATATTATGCTTGGAGGAGTAGCAGAAAGGAGAGGGCAATGATTACCTGTTAGGGTATGAAATAATGTGATCTCAGGAATGATTCATATGTTTTCAAGTCTGAAAATTAATTGATGCCAAGGTAACTATTTGCTGTGTATAGTAACTATAGGAAAATTGGTGGCCCATCATTCTTTCTTTGACCCTAGTAGCTTCTGCCATCACTACTTAGTCTGAATTTTAGGCATTTTGGCAACATAGACAATACTTCTCTGACTAGTTTACCTTTTTCTAAATTATCTTACATTAGTTTCAGATAACAATAGTTCAGCCTAAAAATCCCATCAAAATTTGTTGGGTGAATGACTGAATCCATTGGCTACAACCTTTTAAATCTTTTAAACAGAAAATGAAAGATACCTTCTATTCTACCTGTCCCCTTAGTTTGCACAGTATAATATTATTATCCTAGCTTATTGTTCTGCATTTGAACAGTGTAATATACTTTGCAAAACACTTTCATGTACGTGGTCTTTTTGTAATCTCACAATCATTCTGTTATGGGCAGAGCCTTTCTTTTATCAAATAAACATTTATTATATACTATGTGAAAGATGTATATCCAACTCTCTACTTCCTTTTGCCACCTTAATATCTCATAAGCGTCTCAAACTTTCCATGTTCTGAACTGAGATAACACTGCTCTTCCCAACAAATCTGCTCCAACCATATCTCAGATAGCAACTTCACACTTTCAAATGCTCAGGCCAAAACTTTGGAATCTTCTCTGCCTAGAAATCATGCTAGGTATTGTTGAATGACCATTTGTTAATACTAGCCCAAGACTTTCCTCATGGGATCAAACACACTGGGCCCAAGGAAAGGGGTCTCCATCTTAGGAGCTTCTCTGATGTCTGGTAAGCCCGGTGGTCTTACCCCCAGCATCTTTGGCCCTGGGCCTAGTGAGATCAACCCGACAGAGTAGCATCTGTGCCTCCCATCCCTGCCTGGGAAAGAATCACACGAACCAGGCCTGGATATTCTGTCACAAATGCTAACAAGGCCATACCCATGGGGTGTAGCTAAACCACTTGGTCCTATTACAGACCCTGACAGAAGGCCACTTCCTTGAGTGGTCTTCTCAAGGTACGCTGAAGTAATAGCAGCTGGGAGCTTTAAAGGGTACTGTGATCCCTATCATTCACGAGGGCATAGGAAAGAAAAATTGCATTACTGCTGAGAAGCACCTCCTACAAGGGGGCAGGATGGTATTTGTCTCCCCCTCCTCACCCCAGAATAAACAAACTGAGAGAAGGCTCCATGGCAAAAAATTTTTTTTAAATGTCTATTAGCATAATAACATACCACTGCTATGGTAGGATCAATATTAGTAAGAGAAAGATGTATTTGTTTTGTAGGTGTGTTTGTTTTTAAAGTGGCTTAACCCTCCTCTCTAGCTCCACTGTGGGGCAAACTAGGCTTAAGGAGCTAGGATCAAGGGAAGGGGGCTATGGGGTAAAAGAAGATCTGAGAGGAAGTCTGTGCGGTGAGGGGACAGGAGTCGGGGGTGCTTGTTAGGAAAGGAGAACAAAGGAGGAAGAGTGTGAAGGTAGAAATCTAGGTGACTGGGTTGGGAAAATGAGAAAACATTTCCCAGTATCTAGAGCTGAACTGTTTAGTACAGTAGCCTCTAAACACCTGTGGCTATTGAACACTTGAAATGCAGCTTGTCTGAGTTGAAATGTGCTGTCCATATAAAACATACACCAGATTTTGAAAACTTAGTATAAAAATGTATAATATCTCATCAATGATTTCTTAATATTGATTACATGCGGAAATGATAGTACCTTACATACATTGGGCTAAACGGGTTATATTATTAGAATTAATATCCTATGGTTCTTTGTACTTTTCTTCTGGCTTCTAGAAAAATTTAAATTATGTATGTGGCTTGCATTCTATTTCCATTGGACAGATTGGACAGTTCTGCTCTAGACTGTGTGCATATGAACAACAGTTAACAGTAAGATTTTATAGACACAACAGGCATAAATCAGGAGTCACACTAGCTTAGAATATGGCTTGTTACGGTAGCTAAATAGATTTTATGTTTCACATTTGTCAATCTAGTATTTTTAAGAAGATAAAATTCATGTTAAACTCTATCTCCAGGAATAAACTTTCTAGAGACTGACATATTACAAGAGTATCTAAAATAGTCCAATAAAATGTAGGCATTCTCAACTTTGTTCTCAAAGAAGGGGAGTTAATATGAATTTTGTCTTATTGGCCTTTTGTTAGGCAAGGTTGAAAATGTATAGACTTTATAGAAAAATATGTTCCACAGACATCAAAAGCACCAAGGAGCAAATAGGTTTGCGGAGGGATAAATGATTTTTTTTTTTAATTGTTCAGCTCTTTCAAATCTTCTCTACAGCTGTTTATTAGTCTACTTGTTTCATATGGGGCTTAGAAAACAGGCAAGTGGCAAAAAGGTCCCTCTAGCAATGCCAAGGAGGGTCTAAGAAGAGCTTCTCTGAAAGGATGTGGCTCTCAGGCCAGGATAACAGAAATGGCCCCACATGCTCTGAAACAGCTTCCTCCTACTACGGTCTCCAGTGCGGCTTTTAGGGTACTCTCTGCCTGTGTCTTGCTCTCAAGCAGACATTATGGGGGCTTGTGGTTAAAAAGCCATTTCCCCTTTTACTATAATTGTTTTTAAAGACCATTTTTCCCTAAGAAACCCTCCACCTGTTACTTTATCATGTTAACTGATTCCAGGTGCTAAGAAGAGGGTGGCGTAGGAGACAGAATCATCAAGGAGGAAAGCCGTGGCAGAATGGCTCACCTTGTGCTCAGCAGGTGTCCCATGGACGTAGTGGCCAGATCCCAGGCCATGCAAGGTGCCCAAGCCTCCTTTTGCCATATTTACCCAGGAACTATCTTCCATGGTGGGAACCAGGTTCCCTGAAACCAAGGTAAGGCCTGAAGTGTTGATGGTCAGGGTTCGCTCAATGGATCTGAAATAGTTCAGAATTCCTAAGCAGATGCGCTGACACAAAAAAAGAACAGAGTCAGGATCCTGTCTTTTGCCTAGCCCCACCCTACAGAGAAAAACTCGAGAGCCTCAAGGGTGGCAGATCAACCCTGCTGTGGAGAAAGGAACATACCACCCTAGAAAGGGGCTGATTTCATGTAAAAAAAAAAAAAAATCAGAACAAAGGGAAAGAGCATAAAAATGCATTGCTACTGGAATAGCAGAAAAGCCCCCTTTCTAGACAACCAGACGTTTCTGCTGCCATCCACATACCTGCAGTTCCCTGATTCGCAGGTGGCGCAGATACAGAAAGGACAGGTAGGCCCCTCTTGTCTGGACAAGATTCCTATCACTGGGCTTGGGGCCATCATCCAAGCCCAGCAATTGTAGCTCCATTGCATAGTTGTACCTTTAGCAGGCAGGAGAAATTTAATCACGCCTTTCACTTCAAAGTGATTCAGAAAATTCACATACAAATTGAAGGCATTTTATTTAACTTAAGGGAGTTTCATGATAGCTTCCCTTTAAAAATGTACTGGAGGGAAAATAACTATATGTATAAATATAAAAAGAAATTTCCCTTAGCAATTACTCTCATTAAAAACACAGGTCTAGGGTAATTTAGTTTTCTGACCTGTTTTAACAGTCTTTCATCCTGACTTCAAATAATTTTGCATTAACATGTAAACCACATATTAATCAGACACTTAGTTTTCTCCACAGTGTTTTAATTCATTTCCTTGAGTCACCAATAAAATGATTTAATTTTACCCTGTCTCTCTTTTCTGCTTGAGAGGCGGAGCAGTGTGTTGGCTGAGACTTATTTGTGCTAGGTCATTTTCATTTCGTTCCATTGAGAGGTCATCATCCTTCATATTTTCATTCTATCAAAAAATTAGCATTAGTTGAATTACATAAACATTTGCAACATTATTAATAAAATCATAGTTGGGTCATTGCAAAAGTAAACCTCATAATCCACAGGATATTTAGATGAATAAGTAGAAGAATATCTTGCTCCATTTCCACCTGACATATGAAAATCTGGGTTTTTACAATAAATTAGGGAAGTCACTGTTCTTACTAAACAAGGCTTTGTTTTATGAAAGTATTCACAGCTTTTATTTTTTTTTTTTTCACAGCTTTTAAATAGCAGCAGGCCACCCATCTTCCTGACTTTTGCGGGATACACTTTACAAAAGTAGATACACACATTTTTCAAGAATGTATATGCTTGGAACCTTGAACCTCTCTAACCTAGTCTTTTTTTTCCAGTACATTGTGGGGGTACAAATGTTTAGGTTACATACATTGCCTTTGCCCTGTCCGAGTCAGAGCTTCAAGTGTGTCCATCCCTCAGATGGTGCACACTGCACCCATTAGGTGTGAATATACCCATCCCCTTCTTCCCCTCCCACCTGCCCAACACCCGATGAATGTTACTGCTATATGCACACATAAGTGTTGATCAGTTAATACCAATTTGACGGTAAGTATATTTAGGGCTTGTTTTTCCATTCTTGTGAGACTTCACTTAGTAGAAGGGGCTCCAGCTCTATCCAGGGTAACACAAGAGGTGCTAGATCACCATTGTTTTTTGTGGCTGAGTAGTACTCCATGGTATACATATACCACATTTTGTTAATACACTCATGTATTGATGGGCACTTGGGTTGTTTCCACATCTTTGCAATTGTGAATTGCACTGCTATAAACATTTGAATGCAGATGTCTTTTTTACAGAATGCCTTTTTTTCCTTTGGGTAGATGCCCAGTGATGGGATTGCTGGATCAAATGGCAGTTCTACTTTTAACTCTTTGAGGTATCTTCGTATTACTTTCCACAAAGGTTGTACCAGTTTGCAGTCCCACCAGCAGTGTATGAGTGTTCCTATCTCTCTGCATCCATGCCAACATTTATTGTTTCGGGACTTTTTGATAAAGGCCATTCTCACTGGAGTTAAGTGATATCTCATTTTGGTTTTGATTTGCATTTCCCTGATGATTAGAGATGTTGAACATTTTTTCATATGTTTCTTGGCCATTAGTCTGTCTTCTTTTGAAAAGTTTCTGTTCATATCATTTGCCCACTTTTTAATGGGGTTGTTTGATTTTTTTTTCTTGCTGATTTTCCTGAGTTCTATATAGATTCCAGTTATCAGCTCTTTACTGAATGTGTAGCATGCGAATATTTTTTCCCATTCTGTAGGTTGTCTGTTTGCTCTCATGATAGTTTCCTTGGTTGTGCAGAAGCTTTTTAATTTGGTCATGTCTCATTTATTTATTTTTGTTGTTGCTGTGATTGCCTTTGGGGTCTTCATCATAAATTGTTTTCCTAGGACAATGTCATTAAGAGTTTTTCCAACATTTTCTTTTAGAATTCTTATAGTTTCATGCCTTAGGTTTAAGTCTGTTATCCACTGTGAGTTGGTTTTTGTGAGAGGTGAGAGATGTGGATCCTGTTTCAGTCTTCTACATGTGGATATCCAATTTTCCTAGCACCATTTATTGAATAAGGATTATTTTCCCCAGTGTATGTTTTTGTCTGCTTTGTCAAAGATTAGATGGCTATATGAGGATGGTTTTATATCTGGGTTTTTAGTTCTGTTCCCTTGGTCTATGTCTCTGTTCTTGTGCCAGTACTGTGTCGTTTTAGTTACTATAGCCTTTTAGTATAGCTTGAAGTCTGTCTAACCTAGTCTTGTTCTACACTGAGAGAGAGCAATGGATTAAAACTCTCTTTAGTCTTGAGCCTGTTTTCACATTTGTAAAATGGTATGACAATGGAAAATGATAATAAGTTGCTGTGAGAAGTAAATGGTAAACTGTACATAAAGCCTCTGGCTTAGTGCCTGGCACCTCATAGGTGCTAAAGATGCTAGTTTTCTCCTGTCATGAATTGCAGTGGTCAGTCGGCCCTGTAAGATCTCCCATGGCATTTGTGGTTTACATTTATTTCCAGAGTCATCTTTCCCGATGCTGAGAAGAATGCAGCCATGCACCCATCCTTATCAGGGCCCATGGAAAATGGCGAAGAAAGTAACTTTTGTTTGTAGTCCTGCCCTGGCTCTCTGGGCAGCCTCTTCTTTGTTGGCCTCTCTGCCTGTGCCTGAGCTACACTCCATTCTCATAAGCTGTGCCCTTTCCATAGTGGCACTGGTCCCCACAAAAGCATGGAGTGACAATGGCTGAGGTTGGAAACCCTCTCTGAGTTACTTATATTCTAATAGTTGGTTCTTAGAATTCTAAGTTCTTACAGCAGAAACTGATGGTTTTTTCCAATAGCTATTTTCCTCTTTTCCTACGGTAATTGAATATTTATCTTGGCACCTGGCCACACAGATAAAATGACATTTTCAAGCCTCTCTTGCAGGTAGATGTAGCTATGTGACTGACAGAATTGAAGCAAAAGTGCCATGTTGCAGCTTCTGGGAATTTCCTGGCAGAGGCAGCTTCCCCATCCCCATCCTTCATCCTGCTACTTAGAACAGGAACGTGACAGCTGGAGCTCCATCTCAGACCCGGGGTTGATCTCAAGTATGGAGGCCACATTTGTTAGAACTTCAGGATAGATGGAGCTGAGCTCCCAGAGGACGCCATGGAGCAGGGCTGCCACATCAGCTCTGCACTTCCTACCCTTAGATGATAATATGAGGGGGGAATGTGATATTATCATATATATAGTTTTTGTTCCATGGTTCGTGGCTTATAACTCCCATAGCCTTTTTGCTATAATATATGGGCAACTTAGGCCTCAGAAAACAGAATCTCTCTCTCTCTCTCTCTCGCGCGCGCGCTCGCTCTCTCTCTCTCTCTCTCTCTCTGACCTCCTGCCCTCCTTTCACCTAAGGCAGGACTCTAACCTGATTGTTGATCATAAGACCTTCATTCCAGAGAGGGTCCTGCCCCATACCCTGGAGGAAGGAATGCTGCACAGAGAGGCCAAGGAGAATCTGAACAAGCAGGTCTTGCTAGGTTTCCCTACTTAGTCTATTAGTATTAAATCCATACCTTTTTTGTCCAGTCACATTTCAACATGGTTGTCCATGCTTCAATCACGCGTATCCAATGAAGTCTCCATAAAAGGTCCGAGAGGACAGGGTTCAGTGAGCTTCTGAATAGCTGAACACATGGAGGCCAACAGGAAGGTGAACAAGAGCTCATCCATGTGCTGGGAGGGTAGTGCACCCCAGCTCCACAGGGACAGAAGTTCCTGCGATAGGGACCCTTCCAGACTTTGTCCTATGTATCTCTTCATCTCACCACTTATTTGTATCTTTTAAAATATCCTTTGTAATAAACTGGTAAATGTTTTTCCCTTAGTTCTGTGAGCCACTCTAGCAAACAAATTCAACCCGAAAAGGGGGTAGTGGGAACCCCAGCTTGAAGCCTTTGGAAATGTCAGATGTTCCTGAGGCCAGACTTGGAACTGGCAGAAAAGAGGAGGTGGTCTTGTGGGACTGAGCCCTCGACCTGTCTCCAGACTATGTCCAGGTAGATAGTGTCAGAATTGAATTGGAGGACACCCAGCTAGTGTCCACTGCAGAACTTATTGCTTGCTTGGTGTGTGGGGGAGAAATGCCCAAACATTTGGTCACAGAAGTCATCTTCTGTATTGATTGTTGTTGTGGTGTGAGAGCAGAGGAAAAACAGTTTGCGTTGGTTTTTCCACACCCAGGGAGAGAGAGAAATTTCCATCTCCTTTAATCCTCATCATTTTGTTTTACTATGACCAACAGCCAAACCTAATTTTAACTAATACAGTTCTCAAGACTCTAAAGATAGACTACTGGGCTTCATGACAGGCGGTGGGAAAGGAAAATCTTGACAGAGGTGTTAGGAAGAATAGGTGAGAAAGTTGTCCGGTCAGGTAACATTAAGCGGTTGCCGGTTCTGCCTGTGAACAATTAGCGCCTACCTGTTCTATGTCAGTGTACACATCAGTGTGTTTCTGTGTAAACGTCTCCCAACCCTAGAACAGGAAAAGACTCTGGAAGTGACATGGTGCACTCTTGTTCCTTAAAACAGAAACACAAGATCATCGTTCCAAAGTGAAGAAAGCTCTGTTGTTGCTTTTTTAATTTGTAGAAAAATATATACTCTATGAAGGGAGCTGAATTTTAATGATTCCTATGAATTTGGGGTGAGAGGGGTCCCATGGAGCCTTTTGCCTCCTAGGCCTGTAGAGCTCTTGGGTTGCAGTTCAGTATTGCCCGACGTGGCCCCAGAAGGGAAGCAATGAGCCACATCCTTTCTCTAATGGGACTGTGACCTTTTTGGCCTCTTCTAAAATTACCCAGAATTATACAGGACAGAGCAGAAAGTGACGTCCAGTTACAGTGGAGGACATTGGAATGAATGACCCAACAAACCACAAAAGTACTGCTGGCCGGCAGATTGCCAGGAAGAAAGGAAGCCGGCACAGAAGGACTGGGGTAAGGACAAGAGGGCCCAGCATCCTCCAGGAAGAGGGAAGCAACCACAGGCCACAAAAGGAAACTCAGGAAATACCAAAGTCCAGGAGCATGTTTCCTAAGGGAACCTGAGACAGTGCAGGTGAACAGAGGGCTGCTCAGAACCCAGGGTGTCAACACCATCTGTGTTCGTTCTTTGTCCCTGGGTAGGTAAATCCTGTGACATTTGCTCTGCCTGTGGCTCTTAGCCAGCATGACCGAGTTCATGTACTTTGACAGTTCTATGATTTCCACTGATTGCAAATCTCATTTTTTTTTTTTCTGGGAAGTTGGCGGAGGCAGTAGAGTGGGAGGTAGGTAGGAGGGGAGAAATAATTATAGGAAAAGTGAGTCTATTATTTATTCTCCACACCCAAAATGTCTCTACAATTTACGTGTGTTTATCCACAGGAAAAAAGACTAAAAGGATAGATACCAAATATTAACAATATTGTTGATACTTTGGATGGCACAATAATGGGTGGTTTTTATTTTCTTCCTTGTGCTTTCCTATATTTTCCAAATTTTCTATGATAAATGATGAGGAGATTGATGAGGAGAACCAGGAAAAAGGTGTTTTCTGTTTCCCTGAACTTCTTGCACATTGGAGCTACTGTGCACAGCCCATTTGTGTGAGAGCACACCTGTACTCGCCGTGTCACATTATCTCTGGAATCGGGGGCAGCGGTGACATAGTCAGGGACACACAGTGCTGTCTCCTTCTCTCCGCGGTGTGGCCAGTGGGGAGATGCAAAGGAAGCGGTTCTACCGCAACTCCCTGACCCTGTAGCCTGGAGGCAGTGTTTTCTGCTGCTTCACCACTCCATAAAGTGAAAGAACAGTGAAGGATTTAAACCATGTCTTTAAAAATACGATGGTCAGTTGTAGTATGTAATGTCTGCATGCAACCATTTTAATAAACATGTGCTTTCTTGGGGAAAGGCGCTGGACACAGCAACCCGATCTAACAGAACCACAGCTCCAGAGGGTCCACACAGGCCTAGCTGGCCCATCCTGTCTTCTGATAGGGACTACAGTTAAATTATTTTTAAATTTTTTCTAGGGAATATAAAAGAATGCAGTCCATTTTGACCAGAATTATCTTTTTCTAGTTATACCCTATCATCAATTAACAATTATAAGAAAATTTGATATTTTTTTCTTTCCTATCCAAAGCCAGATTTCTAAGTAAATCTGGAATGAGAACTATGTTTAAAGAAGCAGAGGCAGCCTTCTGTAGGCATGGTTTCTAAGAGGGGAAAAATGGCCACAACTATCCACAGGGGAGAGTGACTGTGTAATCTGTAGTACACAATAAAACACAATTCAGCCATTAAAAAGAACAAGAGGTATTGTTCTCCAAGATGTATTGTTGGGTGAAAAAAGCAAGTTGCAGAAAAGTATCCACATAGTGTGACATTATTTATATAGAAAACTAAAACAAAATTATCCTACATATATTTTTTATGGACACTTATATGCACATAAATGCATTGACAAGGCTCAAAGCACTAACAGTGTTTGCTTCTAAGAAGGTGGAATGGGGCCCAGCACGGTGAGAGTAGTCAAAGGGCAATTTAATTTTTCAGTAATGTTTCACTTTTTTACAAGGACAAGACATTATTTATTGCTTCTGTAGTTTAAAATTAATTTCTAAAAACGGTAACTTTACTGTGGACAAAGCTGGCAAACACCACCAGCTTAGCCAAACAGGCAAGAGTAACATCACCAGTAACGAGCCATGTTGATGTCTTGTTCTCGTGCTAGGATGTGATGAGAAAGGCATTTAGTCTCTGTGATAGTCTTCTTCCCCCAAAACCTGTAACCCCAGTATAACCATGGAAAAAAAAACTTCAGCCAAACTCAAATTAGGGAATGTTGTACAGGTTACCTGGCTAGTATTCCTAAAGACTGTCCAGGTCATGATAAACAAGGACAGACTGAGAAACTGTCAAGACCAGAGGAGACTGGGGAGGAACGACGATGAAAGGCAATGTGGTACCCTGAGTAGGATCCTGGGGCAGAGAGAGAACACGGAAAGAAAAACTGGTAAAATCCAAATGAAGTCTGGTTTAGTTAACAGTAATGGACCAATTTTGGTTTCTTAGGCATGACCAACGTACCACAGTAACGTGAGATGTTAATAATAGGAGAAATTGAGTGAGGGGTATGCGGGAACTCTTTTGTACTATTTTTGCAGCTTTTCTGTTTATTAAAAAACCAAACTCCCTAAAGAAAGGTTACTGGTGAATGGCATTCACTGAAAAATGACCAGAAGTTGTTCTGAAGTTGTGCTGCAGTTAGTGATTATATTCTCTCAGAGCTGTCAAATGGACAGTCCTGTGAGGTTTGTTTTCCTTCATGCAGAAGGCCCTTAAGAAAGTTATTTGTCACGAGGTACTGGTTGCCCCTTGCTAGCTTCAGGTTCAGGGCGCTGACCAGCATACAGATGCTAAAATTCATACTTGACTGCTACATGCTTGCAAAACAGAACTTTAAGATTCATACCCACATTCCTGCAACTCCTCCGAGCTGCCACATGTGTACTTAATTCTAATTGGATCTGATTGGCATTCAACATTCAGATTGTCAAGATGCTACCATTGGGGCCCTGACACAGTGCAGGCTGACGCTTGGACAAAGCAGAAATATTCGAGGAGGTCAATAAGTAACACCCATGGGAAAATGTGAAGAAAAGTGGAAGATATTGTTTGTGACCTCAGAATTTCCTTCCTTAAACCCAGTGCTATTTTCTGTTCCCTGCTCAGAAAGCTCCTTTCCAGGCTGTTGGCTTGGCTAGCTCCTTCTCATTCATTAAATTCAACCCAAATCCTCCCCCTGCCCCGAAATCTTGGCTGCTCTCTATCCATGCATTGTTCTCTGCCCCCTGTGGTTTTCGTCATGGCACTCACAAGTTAGAGATAATAGCTTTACTCCTTTTTCCATTTATTTATTGTATGTTGCTCCCTAGGGCAGGAACTGGGTCTGTTTCATCCCCTGAGCTGACTACAATTCCTGGCACAAAGACAGCATCCATGTAATAATCACTGCATGCATGAGAAACTGGAAAACTTTCACGACAGTAATATGTGGGGTGATTTGTCGACTCTCAAGCTCCCCCTCTGGAATCTGAAAAGCTATAGGTATTTTAAGTCTCTTTATGCTCTATTTACCATAATTCAACTTGAAAATGCAGTGCTCATATTCTTCTCCCTTTGGGCAATTCCAAGAACAACATTTATAAGTCAGTAAATAACCAGAGGAAGTGGTTTTCTTTTCTTTTCTATTCTTTTTTTTTTGCTCTTTAACATTTGGGAAGCTGCATTCAAAACAGACTTTGGTGAAACCACAGACTACATCTGACCAGTACCTGACTTTCCATCCCCTCTGCAAGTGGAAGGACGCAATAGCAGAGAGAAAAGCAAGAGGTGCTAGTTCTCCCCTCCATTGCGTGGCTGGGAGAAGGGAAGCGGGAGCCGCGCCTACTTCCATTTCTATCACATCTTCTCATGTCATTGCCCTAACCTGGTGTTTTCTGCCACCCAACACTTACCTGGTCCATCATCTCCTGTTCTCACTGTGCACCTTCTGCTTTTCACTGGCACAGTCATCCCACAGAGGTAACCTCCTTTGTCCCCTAAGTGCCCATGGGCGCTGCTACAACTCAGTTACCTGCTGGCCAGGCCACACCCTGGACCTTATTTATTGTTCTCCATTTCAGACATGAAGCTTTTCATCTCTGACTCCTTCAAATCCTGCCTCTCGCCTCACTCTTATTTACCTCCTCTCACCCCAGTATGGTCCCCAGGAGTCTAACACCCCCTATTCTCTCACTCAATGAGGAAAACAGATTTGTGTTGCTGGCTGGCAGATGTTCATACCAGAACTTCCCAGGTACAGGATAATTAGTACATCAGCATCAAGAGGTGAACTGCCCAGGATCTTAGAAACAGAGACATTGTTCAGAGATACCTGAGGCTGACTCTGCCTTCTCCTCACCTCCTTCTCCTCTACCCTCTACTCCATAAGTTCAGTTCAAGAAGCAAGAGAGTCAGATGTTTTTAAATGCCCCCTTGTTAGTATAAGGTCTTCCTGAACAGTGACACATACTCTAGTTTGAAATGGCAATGGGATAGGGAAAATACGGCTATTTCCTCAGCTCTGGCAGGATGCTAGCTGAGGATAGTATCACTGGTAACTGCATGCCCTGTCAGGAAATTCAGGGGCCAGGGTGGTCCATACTATGATATGTTGCATCTACTTCTGCTATGTGGCCAACTCATTTCTCTTTAGCTCCTCTAGATCCTTGTCCAAACAATTGAAAAGTTATAGAAGGTGTGTGTGCACTTCCAACCAATCCGTAACTCACTGGACCCCTTCAGGTCTCACTTTCCCCCAGGTCCAGCCTGGGGTGATAGACCACGACACTGCTTCTGTCTCCAGCATTCTATTCAACTTCCCCACATCTTTGACTTCATACAATTTTCAGTCACTCTACAATTATCTTTAGGGGTGAAAGTAATAGAATTTATGCAAAATGGGCTCACTACAAATTCATGCCAACTTACTTTAATGGGGGCCCCTTGGCTCTGCAGTCACCCATGTAGTCTCTCACTGACAGCCCTGTGGCCTTCTCCCTAGTGATGCACATCTTGACATGCCTCGCTCACCTTCCACCTCACTCACGCAGACAACCTCCACCTCCTCTCTCTGAGACAGCCAGGGCCAGTTAAGGGCACCCAGATCTTACCTTTCTGCACCTGAACAATCTATGTATCTCCTTCGCCTCAAGGGAAGTGATGTCAATCTCCTTTTCTCAAACTTACTCCTCTACCTGGTTTCTTCATCCTATCCCCTCCTCTTCCCCAGGGTCACCTGGTTCTCACATCTCCCCTTTCATAGCTTCCATCTCCTCTTCTCTACTGCTCCTTCCTCCTTAGGCTGTAAACGTTATTTGGTCTTCCCATCTTAAATGGGAAAATGATATAAAACTCTTCTTTTAGAGTGACAAATAACAGCAGATTAGAGCTTCAGAAATGTTACAGTACCATTTGTAAAGACAGATATCCACTAGCTTTGCATACAAACGTCCCTTCAACTTCATGCCTGTCCTATGCAGCAGGACACCTAGCTGGCCGGCTTCCTTGCCGCCAATCTCTCCCTCTTTCAATCTGACTAACACTTTGTTACCACATTAACCTTCCTAAAAAACACAGCTATGTAAGTATCATTTTCTTACAGGATAAAGAACAAATCTCTTCATCTGGAATTTATGGGCATTTTCAACTTGCCTCCTACCAAAACAACAACAACAAAATCTGTCCTCCTTCTCACTATATCTCCACATGAATCTTCCACTCAACCGAACTGGCCTTGAACACATCACATATAACCTCTCCTCTGCACCACTGCTATGCTGCACTGACTAGAATGCTCTCCCTACTTTTCTCTCCACCACTTCCTTCAGCCCTATGCTTCCTTCAAATCCAGCTCAATTTGCTCTCCTTCAAGAGGCTTTCCCCAGTAGAACCAACACTTTGGGGATCATTTTCCCTCTAAACTCTCACAATATTTAATAACTGTCCAACTCATTGGGTGTTTAGCACCAGAATGTACAGCCTTGCATTGGTATTTACTGGTTTAAATATCTGTCCTGGTAGGAACACCATCTTATACTGTACCTTTTTATATTCGTCTTTTTAATTAGCACTTAGTCTTTCTTATAGTGAAAATAAACCTGGCTGGGTAATAGAGCTTTGTTGGGGAGGGTCTCAGGAGAATTACCAAAGTAAATTCCCTAAGGCCTACACACAGGTGGCAAGTTGAACAGAAAGGCATATTGGTTAGTTCTTCCTATTGTACCTGATAGAGGTTGATGTTGCTATAAATATTCTCCCAGATTTGGTCATAGCCGCACTGATGCAAACCCTGGGAAGCCACAGAAGGTGGACGATGTGGAGCTGGCATGACTGTCTTTGCAGCATGAGCTTGGAGCACTTGCATTACTCGCTCAGGGTCAGAAATCTCAGGTAGAACAGAGAGGAGAAGGAATGGTTAGGAGAAGCATATTCCCTTTTTCTCAGGAAGAATTTAGTCACATACACATGAATAAGGAAGAAACTGTAGGTGGGACTTTATTCAATTAAAAAATAAAATTAAAGTCCAGCATCATGATTCCCCAAATATGTTTGTCCATTCAATATTATAAGTATTCAAATATATGTAGCAGATCTTTTAAAATTCTGTTACAACTCCCTAAAGACAATAGCAGGTGGCACCCCAACAAGTGCTGTGGCATCACTGAAAAGGTAAACACCCATCAGCTTTGGGAGCAAACTCTGTCAGCTGTTAGGAGGCTGCCAGGAGATGGAGGAGGAGGCAGCAGGGGAGTGTAGGGAAAGCACAAGCTTTATAAGGACCCAGACCTCACTGTATCCCTGCTGCTGGAATCCTGGCTTTTCCATGCAGAACAGGGCAGGTCAACCTAACAAAAATACTAATGATGTCTATCCCCAGATTGCTGTGATAATCCCGGCACATAGGAGGAGCTAAGTAAATGTTCTTTCTTCTTTTCTGGAGGTAAAGAATTGAATAACAATCCCAGAATTGAACTTCTACTTCAGTGACACACATACTACTACATCACTTTAATATCACAAAGAACCTCAAAGATCATTTTTTCCAGACTCTATAAAATCCCAGAGGCATTTTTTCCAGATACAGAAAAAAAATCATCCTAAAATTCATAGGAAATCTCAAGGGACCCCAAATAACCAAAACAATTTTGAAAAGGAACAACAAAATTGGAGGACTCACATGCCCTGAATTCAAAAAATATTACAAAGATATAGTAATCAAAACAGTGTGGTACTGGTATAAAGACAGACATATAGACCAATGGACTAGAATAGAGAGTCCAGAAGTAACCCTCACATATATGATCAAGGGTGCCAAGACCACTCAATGGAGAAAGGATAATGTATTGAACTTACGATGTTGGGAAAACTGAATATCCACATGCAAAATAATAAAGTTATGTCCTCACATTATACCATATAAAAATAAACTCAAAATGCATTAAAGACCTAAATGTAAGACCTAAAACTATAAAAACTCTTAGAATAAAATAGGGAAAACAATTTATAATATTGGATTTGGTGATGATTTTTTAGATGTGACTCTCAAAGCCCAGGCAACAAAAGCAAAAATAGAGAAATGGGACTACATCAAACTTAAAAACTTTTGTGCATCAATTTCAATTAATAGAAATTAAGAGCCAATATAAAAGAAGAGTCTTATGAAATGGGAGGAAATATTTGCAAATCACATATTTGATAAGTGTTTAATAGCCAGAATACATAAAGAACTCCTACAACTCACCAACAACAAAACAAACCAGTTAGAAAATGGGCAGAGTCTTTTACAATAAATAAATAGGCAAAGGACTTAAATAGGTATTTCTCTAAAGATGATACACATATGGCCATGAATATATGAAAAGATGTTCAATGTCACTAACCATCAGAGAAACGCAAATCAAAACTACAATGAGATATCACCTCACATCCATAAGGATGGCTAATATTAAAAAAAAAAAAAAATAAAGTAACAAGTGTTGGTGAGGATGTGGCAACCTACAAAGAAATTTAACTAAGGAGGTAAAAGATCTCCACAATGAAAACTATAAAACACTGATGAAAGAAATTGAAGAGGATGAAAAAAAAAAAAAGGAAAGATATCCAATGCTCATAGATTGAAAGAATTAATATTGTTAAAATGACTATACTACCTAAAGGAATCTACAGATTTAATGCAATCTCTATTAAAATACCACTGACATTCTTCACAGAAATAGAAAAACAACCCTAAAATTCTTATGGAACCACAAAAGACTCCAAACAGCCAAAGCAATCCTGAGCAAAAAGAACAAAGCTGGTGGCATCACACTTCAAAATATACTGGAAAGCTATAGTAGCAATAAGAATGGCTTTTATCAAAAAGTCTCAAAACAACAGATACTGTCATGGATGCAGAGAGATAGGAACACTCATCTACTGCTGGTACAACATCAGTGGTACTGCCGGTACTAGTACAACTTCTATGGAAAATAGTGTGGAGATACCTCAAAGAACTAAAAGTAGACCTATCATTTGATCCAGCAATCCCACTACTAGGTATTTACCCAAAGGAAAAAAGGACATTATAAAAAAAGACACTTGCACTTGAATGTTTATAGCAACACAATTCACAATTTCAAAGATGTGGAAACCATCCAAGTACCCATCGATACATGAGTGGATTAATAAAATGTGGTATATATACACCACGGACTATTAGCCATATAAAAAATGGTGAACTAATACTTTTGTAAAAACTGTGATGGAACTGGAGACCATCATTTTAAATGAAGTATTACAAGAATGGATAAACAAACACCGCATGTACTCACTACTAAATTGGAACTAATTGATCAATACTCATGTACAGATATGGTAGTAAAATTCAATGGAAATCAAGCAGGCAGAAGGGCGCAGAGGGGATGGGTAAATTCACACCTACAGGGTACAATGAACACTATCTGGGTGATGAATACACTTATAGCTTTGACTCAAACTGCATAAAAGCAATTCATGTAACCAAAACGTTTGTACCCCTGTAATATTCTGAAATTTAAAAAAAGCTATAGTAACTAAAATAGCATGATACTGGCATAAAAGCAGGCACATAGACCAAAGGAACAGAATATAGAACTCAGAAATAAATCCACCTATTTACAGCCAACTGATTTTTGACAATGTCACCAAGAACATACACTGGAGAAAGGAGAGTTTCTTCAATGAACAGTGCTGAGTAAATTGGATATCCATTTGCAAAAGAATGGAACTAGATCCCTACTTCTCATCAGATACAAAAATTAACTCAAAATGAATTAAAGACTTAAATATAAGACCCTAAACTATAAAACTACTAGAGGAAAACATATGGGAAACACTTCAGAATGTTGGTCTTGGAAAAGATTTTATGGATACACCTTCAAAAGCACAGGCAATAAAAGCAAAAATAGACAAATGACATATATCAAACTAAAAAACTTTTGAATAGCAAAGAAAAAAATCAACAGAGTGAAGAGACAACCTGCAGAATGGGAGAAAATATCTGTGAATCTGACAAGAGATTAATATCCAGATATACAAGGATCTCAAACAACTCAACAATAAAAAAATACAAATAATCTGATTTTTAAATGGGCAAACAATCTGAATAGAATTTCTCAAAAGAAGATACACAATGGCCAACAAATATGCAAAAAAAATCCTCAACATCACTAATCACCAGGGGAATGCAACTCAAAATCACAATGAGATATTATCTCACCTCGGTTAGAATGGCTAATAAAAAGACAAAAAACAACAAATTCTGGCAAGGATGCAGAGAAAAAGGAACTCTTATACACTGTTGGAATGTAAATTAGCAAAGCCATTATGGAGAACAGCATGGAAGTTTCTCAAAAATCTAAAATTAGAACTACCATATGATCCAGCAATCTCACTGCTGGGTACAAATCAAAAGGAAAGGAAGTCATCAGTATATCAAAGAGAAATCTGCACTCCCATGTTTCTTCCTGCCCTATTCACAATAGCCAAGATAGAGAATCAACCTAAGTATCTATCAGCAGATAAATGGATAATGTGGTATACGTACATAATGGAATACTATTCAGCGATAGAAAAGAATGAAATCCTGTCATTTGCAGCAACACTGGTGAGCCTGGAGGATGTTATGTTAAGTGGAATAAGCCAGACATAGGAAGACAAATACCACATGTTCTTACTCATATGCAGAAGCTAAAAAGATCTCATAGAAGTGGAGAGTATAATAGTGGTTTCTAAGGCTGGGAAGGTAAGGGGAATAGCAACAGGTTAGTTAAAGGATACAAAATTACAGCTAGATAGAGGAAATAAGTTCTAGTGTTCTATAGCACTGTATGGTGACTATAGTTAATAACAATTTATTTTATATTTCCAAATAGCTAGAAGAAAGGCTTTTTGAATGTTTCTAGCATAAAAAATGATAAATGTTTGAGATGATGGGTATGCTGATTACCTTGATTTGATCATTATACATTGTATGTATCAAAATATCACTCTGTACCCCATAAATACGTAAAATTATGATGTGTCAATTAAAAATTTTAAAAAGATCATTTAGCCCAATATTCTTGTTTCACAGATGAGGAAACTAAGGCTCAAGGAGGCCACATGACTAGATCAATTTAATACAGAGACTTGGTATTAAAGCTTGACTAAAATCCAGTTCTTTGGACAATTTTTTATTCTCTACTGAAAGCTAACAGCATGTTTAAAGTTTGGCAATTAGATTAGGAAGTTCCAAATAAAGCCTTCATAGTGAATCCAGGCAAACACTTTTAAAAAGGGAAAGAAAATTCCATTTTTTTTTCTTTTTTTTTTGGAGAATGATTTTACCAAGAATCTTATCTACAAGGAAATGGTTATTTTCTTACCTTCAAAAACTTTCCTTGGAGTTGCATTAATACATCTATTCTTCTCCGTTCTTTTAGTTTGGTCAAAAGCTTCTTTTGCCATGGATCACATTTTGGCTTGATCTAGTGGACAAATAAGTTCACTTACAGTTACAACATAACATCCTGGTTTTAATAAAAGTTGCAGGCAAAGAGATTCAAGGACCTTCTGAAATGGGATCTGGCCTCAATGCTAGGGCATGTGAGGTCTTGGAATGGGTCTTCACGGGTTCAAAAATCCCATGGCGGGGGACAGCAGCAGCATTTCCTGTTGGTGCCTGGCCTACGAGATGTAGTAGATCCATTTGAGATGACACTACACCGTCCATGAACAGGTGAATTCAATATTTGCGATTTTGCCTTTTGTCTAACGTTTATTTGTGACCTCAAAATCAATATCGGTAGAGCTTTCATAGTCATTTGTAGGTATGCGCAGAGTGGTGAAAATTTGAGTCGCCAATGGGCATGTTCCCAGCTAACTTTGAACAAGGCAACACTCTGCCTTCTTGTTTCTGCTTGCATACTATAAATAAGGGTCCATTCCGTGGTCTAGTTAGTGACATATTTTTCACATTTTTGTGCTTTTTGGTGGTGATTTGACTGTTGAAAACAGTCCCCAAGTCTAAAGCTGGCGTGCTGTCTAATGTTCCTAAGCACAAGAAGGCTGTGGTAAACTTTGTGGAGAAAATGCATGTGTTAGATGAACTTTGTTTATGGCCATTTGCCACGAGTTCAATGTTAATGAAGCAACTACATATATTAACTAAGATATCTAAAAAGAAACATGAAACATAGTTATGTATTGATCAATGTCATGACCAAAGGCTCGCAGGAACATCACCCTATTTCCCCTGGGGGTAACAATTCAGTATTCACTAAATCAGTGTTCATAGTGACTTTCTAGAACACAACTCCTTTGAATAATGAGAACTGACTATACTTAGCACTACCTAAAATCATCTTATTTAATCTCCTTACTTGAGTATTTTTTGTGAATTGTGTATCTCTAAGACCAAGGTTGGCTGGCCTGGTTGGACGACACTTTGTGACACTGCTCACGTCACTGACAGGCCTCCTTACCTTTATAAAGGAAATCCAGTTAGCTGTCTTCTTCAGGGTTATAGCAGGTCCTGCCAAACCCAAATTCTCCGCTTTAGCTATCCCAGTCTCGTAGTCTGGAAACGTTTGCATTCTCTGCTGTTCTGTGAAGATGGCTTGAAATTTTTGGGAAACCTAAACAGGATTAAGAAAAGAGAAGTGGAACCCAGAAAAAAAGCCTCAGATTGGAGGCAATTTCAAAACCAGCCACTGATTAAATCTGAAATAGCCGTGGAGTCAAACTGATTTATAGAGCACGACTGCGATTGTGGCAGGACCTTAAATGAGCATACTGGGGCACATGGGTTCAGTCAGCTCGTTTCCATAATTGTGTTTCTTATTCTGAAATATATTAACATATTTATTTGTATGTATTTTTAGCTGGAATCTAAATATAAGTGGAAAGTAAATTGTCCAACTTTGGAAATACATTAACTTTTTCTGATCATCTGATAAACCAGAAAATTTAAGGGTTAAGTAACTCCTGCTCTCAGAAGCCTAATGAAGATATAACTAGAGAGAAATCCAGATGCTAGAATATGTTAAAACTCTTTAAGGTGCCTCAACCCATTCCCTTCACATCTTACTTTCAGACTGAGGCAAGAGCACTTACACATGTGCTTTCTACAACACAACTTCCTACTGTGAAAACGCCCCATACTTCCTCCGTCCTTCTCCAGAGTGAGCCCAGGCCCACCAAGCCTGTGGTGGCATTTTCATCATTGCTGTTGCCACACTGTGTCACGATTTCCTCACTACACGGTGAGCTCCTTGAGGGCACAGACTGTGAATCTCAAGGACTCACCACATGGTGATGGTTGCACAACCATGTGAATGTACCTAATGTCACTGAACTGAACGCTTTACATGGTCAAAATGGTAAATCTTATGTTCTGCATATGTTAGCACACGTGTATGCACACAGGCACACACACACAGAGAACCCGCCACAGTGCTGACACAAACTGGGGCCTCCACAAAGGTGTCTGGAATGAGTGAGCAAGTTCATGAGGCACAGAGCTGAAGATTCTTTCAGGCAATGCTGGTACCTCCCAGGCTGTGCTGCCCCAGCCACATATGGCTGTTTAACATTTAAATGTGTTTTCATTAAAACTAAATAAAATTTAAAATTTAGTTCTTTGTGCACTAACCACATTTGAGGTGCTCAATAGCCATGTGTGACTAGTGGTTAACACATCGAACAGCACAGACACAGAACATACCCATCATTGCAGGAAGTTCAGTGACACAGCGCTGGTCTGTGGCTAGGTTGGCAAGCATTTTCTTAAAGGGCTAGACAATAAATATTTCAGTCTTTACAAACCACCAGGTCTCCGTTGCAACTACTCAAGTCTGCCATTGTAGTGTGGAAGCAGCCATAGACAATACATAAATGAATGGGCATAGTTGTTGCCATGGTTGGAATATTTATGTCCCCCAAAATTCATGTGTTTAAATCCCAGCTCCCAAGGTGATGATTAGGAGGTGGGAACTTTGGGAGGCGATTAGGTCATGAGGATGAAGCCCTCCTGGATAGGATTAGTCCCCTTATAAAAGAAGTCCCAGAGAGACTCTTGCCCTTCTACCATGTGAGGACACAGCGAGAAGGTGTCATCTATGAGCCAGAAAGTGAGCCCTCACCGGACACTAAACTCCCTTGATATTGGACTTTCCAGCCTCCAGAACTAAAAGAAATACATTTCTGTTGTTTATAAGACACCTAGTTTATGGCATTTTGCTATAGCAGCCTGAATGGACTAAGACAACTATATTCCAATAAAACTTTACTTTAAAAGAACAGGTGATGGGTTGCGGGCTACAGTTTGCTGAACCTGCTCTAGGGCATTAGATTTCCAGAATAAACAGCACCTAAACATAGGAACTCTTCCAACACAAAAAAGTTGATGTAATGTAATTGATTATCTTGGGAGCACAATTAGCATTTCACAAAACACTGTTATAAGAAAAAAGTGGAAATTATCACAATAAAAATGAGACACATTGTTCTTTAGAAACAAGGCTGCTTTGCTGGCGTGCTCAGCTAGCCTCATGTTTTCTTATCATTAATAACTGTGCTATAATTTACTTTTATTTATTTTGGTTCTTTTTAAACACCGTCTTATTCTGATTCTGTGTTTTGCCTATCATAATACTTGGTGACAAGAAGGGTGAGGACACTCCCACAGAAGCACTCTGCTGGAGACGGTGTTGCTGGTAACAGGGAAAGAAAGGCAAGAGCTAAACATCATCCCTTCGAAGAAACCAGAAGACATGTGATGCCATTGGTTCCAGTGAGCTTAAAGGAGCTGTGTCACATATTAATAGAAATCATTCTGATAAAATGGTGCTGGGACAAATACAAATGCAAGTGAAACTTCAAGGTCAAGCAAATGGTGATCGAGGAGAGAGTGGCTACTTTTTCTATGAAGAGCATTCAAAAACATTCAGATTTGGTTTTTGCCTGTATGAATCAATTAATTTATTATTTTTACCTAGGAAATAGGTACATTTGAAAATAATATACAGTTGGAGCTAGAAAAAAATGTTTATTGTTGAAACTCTTGATGAAAATTTTGTTATAAATCTGAAGCTCTCTACCTATAGCCCTATTTTTCTCTTTGAAATAAGTTTTAACATGGCTTTTAATAATTTGAGGGTTTTTTTTGTAAGGCTGTGCAACACTATGTTAAAGCAGAGAAGACTGTATGACTTCAAACATCACCACACAATGTACACTCTATTAAATGTAAAGCATTTTGTCAATAAGGAGAGTTGTTGCAACACATTTTAAAAACTGGAGGGTTTTAGACGCTTGACAATTCTGCCACACAAACTTGCCAAATCTTGGCTACATTTATATGATCTGATAAAGGCTGTACCCCACCTTTTGCTTTAAATTCTGCAGAAAAATGAGTCCTACAATCCTTCTGGGTTCACTATGTGAGAGTCCCATTGCTCTTACAGAGAGGAAGTTCTTTCTAACTGCTAATCTAAATTTCACCTATTACTATTTTATATTGTCACTCTAGAAATAATTGTTGGCAGTCACATATGCAACTTCATGGCAAATACTAGTGTTTTGTTTCCAAAACACTTATATTTGTATTAAGAAAGAGTATACTGGCTGGGCACGGTGGCTCACACCTGTAATCCTAGCACTGTGGGAGGCTGAGGAGGGAGGATCGCTTGAGCTGAGGAGCTGGAGATCAGCCTGAGCAAGAGTGAGACCCCATCGCTACTGAAAAATAGAAAAAAATTAGCCTGGCATGGTGGCACATGCCTATAGTCCCAGCTATTTGGGAGGCTGAGGCAAGAGAATAGCTTGAGCCCAGGAGTTTGAGGTTGCTGTGAGCTGGGCTGACACCACAGCACTCTAGCCCAGGCAACAGAGTGAGACTCTGTGTCAAAAAAAGAAAAAGAAAAAAGAAAGTATCAAGTACCAGGGAAAAGAGTTCCATTTCCTTCGTGGAGTCCCTTAGATCTTCTATGTCATATGGGATATTGAAATGAGAGAGCAGGAGCCTCAGCTGAGGTTTCAGTTCTCCTGTTTCTGTTGTGTGTTGGGGTAGGATGAAAGCAGCTTCCTTTCCCATTGGCCCTGTAAAAAATCCAACATCAAGAGCATCAAGACCAACGAACACCATCAGGGAGAGAAAACAGAGTTCTCTGAGATAGCTGGGGGTAGGACCCCCTCTGCTGATGGGAGGACCGTTCTGCTCCTTGCCCAATCTTCTCTGCCACAATTTACAGTCTGCACCACACTTGGCCAGGGGCATCCGACAAGTCCTTGGAGCTGGGTTTCTGACGGAGGTAGCAAGGACCCCTCACACCTCACAGCCTACAGGAGAAACCCAACAGACCTTTTGGGGAAGGACCTAGTGGGAGCAGAACTGCCTATAGGTCTTTGTGGTCAGTTGAAGAATATTATTTCTAAATTAGCCAGCAAATTAGAAGAAAGTGAGAGCCTTCACCTGCTTTCACCTGGCTAATTCCCTCTCATCTCTAAGGATCTAGTTAAGACTCCCCTCCTTCGAGAAGCCTTCTGAGATGCCCCACCACGGGGGTTGGCTGCCTCTCCCAGGCACTCCCATGATGCCCTGTACATATGCTGAGCAAGAATGTCACTCAGAAACCTGATTAGGCGTCTTAGTCATCTGCAACACGAGGGAAGGACAGGAAGACTATTAAACTGATTCAGATGAGAAAATTATTTTAGAATTGTGCAATATTAAAACTGGAAAGAAGCTTAGAGATCACTTCTTCTGAAAGGTTTATTAGGAAGATGAGCAATTGGAGCCCAGGTAGATGAAATGCCCACAGTGAGGCCATGACAGAAATAGGCCTACAGCCCAGGACTCCTGACTTCAAATATACCTTTTTCCCTCTCTCTGACTTTGCTGGTTATAAGGATGAAGATAAAAAATATCTAAGGACAGTCAATCGGAAAACCAAATTAAAGACTCAATACCCTTCAAAACAGCAACAAAGAAAATAAAATATCTAGGTATATACCTAACTAAAGAGGTAAAGGACCTCTATAAGGAAAACTATGAAACACTGAGAAAAGAAATAGCAGAACTTGCAAATAGATGGAAAAATATACCATGCTCGTGGATCGGAAGAATCAACATTGTTAAAATGTCTATACTACCCAAAGTGATCTACAGATTCAATGCAATCCCTATTAAATTACCAACATCATTCTTTACAGATGTAGAGAAAATAATTATACACTTTGTATGGAATCAAAGAAGACCCCGTATAGCAAAAGCAATTTTAAGCAACAAAAACAAAATGGGAGGTATTAATTTGCCAGACCTCAAACTATACTACAAGGCCGTGGTTCTTAAAACAGCCTGGTATTGGCACAAGTTCAGGGACACAGACCAGTGGAACACAACAGAAAATCCAAATATAGAATCATCCTCATATAGTCACCTAATTTTTGACAAAGCAGGAAAGAATATACTCTGGGGTCAAGAATCCCTATTCAATAAATGGTGCTGGAAGAATTGGTTAGCCACTTGTAGAAGACTGAAACAGGACCCACAGCTTTCACCTCTCACAAAAATCAAATCACGGTGGATAACAGACTTAAACCTTAGGCGTGATACAATCAGAATTCTAGAAGAAAATGTAGGAAAGACTCTTACAGACATTGGCCTAGGCAAAGAATTTATGAAGAAGACCCCCAAGGCAATCACAGCAGCAACAAAAATACATGAATGGGACATGATTAAATTAAAAAGCTTCTGCACAGCCAAAGAAACAGTCACGAGAATAAACAGACCACCTACAGAATGGGAAAAAATTTTCGCATCCTACACATCAGATAAAGGACTGATAACAAGAATCTATTTAGAACTCAGGAAAATCAGCAAGAAAAAATCAAGCAACCCTATCAAAAAGTGGGCAAGCAACATGAATAGAAACTTCTCGAAAGAAGATATAAGAATGGCTAACAAACATATGAAAAAATGCTCAACATCCCTAATCATCAGAGAAATGCAAATCAAAACCACAATGAGATATCACTTAACCCCAATGAGAATGGCCTTTATCAAAAGCCTCAAAACAACACATGTTGGCGTGGGTGTGGAGAGACAGGAACACTAATACACTGCTGGTGGGACTGCAAACTAGTGCAACCCCTGTGGAAAGCATTATGGAGGTATCTTAAACAGATTCAAGTAGGCCTGCCATTTGACCCAGCAATCCCATTACTGGGCATATACCCAAAGGAAAAAAGGTCATTCTGTAACAAAGACACATGTACCCAAATGTTTATAGCAGCACAATTCACAATAGCAAAGATGTGGAAACAACCCAAATGCCCATCAACACATGATTGGATTAGTAAGCTGTGGTATATGTATACCATGGAATATTACTCAGCTATAAGGAATAATGAAGATATGACATCTCTATGGTTCTCCTGGAGAGAATTGGAACCCATTATATTAAGTGAAGTATCCCAAGAATGGAAAAACAAGCATCACATGTACTCACCAGAAAATTGGTTTCCCTGATCATCACCTAAATACACATCTGGGAACGACACCAATCGGATATCAGACTGAGGTGGGGGGTGGGGGAGGGGATGGGGGTATGCCTACACAATGAGTGCATTGCGCACCGTTTGGGGAATGGTCACGCTTGAAGGTGCTGACTCGGGAAGGGGGGTTGGGGAAGGGAGGGATATATACCTACATGATGGGTGCAACACGCACGACCTGGGGAACAGACACGCCTGGAGCTCTGACTTGGGGGGAAAGGTGGTACATGGGCAATGTATGTAACCTGCAATTCTGTATCCCCCATAACAATAAGATGAAATAAAAAAAAAATTTAAGGAAAGTATTTGTTATTTTTCCCCATCAGAAAATATTAAATTAAGACATTTTATTAAGAAGATAGAACTTTCTGATATATAGAAAAATTTCAGCAAGACCATGGGACAAAAAAAGCACATGCACAAAATCACAGTCGTATTTTCTCCACATTACCCTAGGGGAAAGAAGACTAATTTCTTACCTGAAATGCTGGTTTCCATAGGGCCAGGAGATGCAGCACCCTGGATGTCAGGGTCAATGTCATTGACACAGACCTTTTCAGTTTCCTGACTGACCTCTGGGACCTGGTTGACAACTACACCCAGCACTTTGGAGATGGGCAGATACTGGAGGGCCTGCAGAAGGGCACAGACAAGAGGCCAAACATCAACACAATTCTCACAGAAGCTGCCAGACTTAGGCTCAGGGGCAGCCTTTTGCTTTGACAGAGAAGAACAGAGGTAGAGGCAGAACCTCAGTAACCTGCCTAACGATGAGGGGCCAAATTTGGAGCTGGGGGACCTAGTACTGTTACTGACTCTGACCTTAACCTCCAGCCAGGTCTGCATCCATCAAGCATCCAAAACAGACAAGGCACTACGTGAGGTGCTCGGGATACAAAGAGGAATAAGACAGGATACAACCTCAAAGAGATAGTGGAGGACTCAGACTTAGGAGCAGATGGTTACAACACCATGTGACTGGTGAGAGGTATCGGAGGCAGAGCCCACAGTGACTGGACTGGGTGAGGGGAAGGGATGAAGCCAGGATGATGGCCAGGTTTCTGGTTTGGACAACTCTGTGGGTGGTGGTGTCACTGAGATAAGACAGAGAGTGGGAAAAGATTTAGGTGGCGAAATAATACTCTTTCTAAAATGGAAATGTGATCATGTTATTCCTTTCTGATGCCTCCAGCCTGAATTAGGCCCTCTCCTCTGTGACTGTCTTTACCTTGTGCTTATACTTACCCTATCCTTTCTTACCCCATTGTATTTCAGTTGAAGATTTACTTGCCCATCTTCCTATCAGCCCACGACTAGTTATTTTTCAGCAAAGATCACATCTTTGCTGCTTGGCCTAGGACAAGTATCTGGCACACATTAGACCCTCATTAAGTATTGCTGAATAAAAAAATCGAATCTAAATTAAAGAGTGTAAATCCTGAACAAGATGATTAAAATGGGAACTTATAGAGTAAATATGAAATAGTACAACATCTTTGGGAAAACTAAATTAATGGAGTGATTTTAGTAGAGCAAGATTTCAAAAGAAAAAGGTTTCAAGGTTTAAACAAAAAGCCAGTTACCCATTATTTTCTTGTCATTTGTAGGGCAAGTGGAGTACAGAAACAGTGACAATCGAAAACCAAGTGACAAATGTGAGAAAACAATGTGGTACCCATTCCTGGAAGGGCACCACAGCATCACACCGCTGTTTCACATACCTGCAGGTAGTGGTGAATAGTCCTGACAGAGTGTAGGTGGCACACTAACCACTTCGTGTAAATAGTCAGGTCTTCCTGTGTCACTAAGTTAGGAGGATTGTTTTTTCCCATAAGGAAGTTTTCCCGAGCAACAGACAATCTTTCAGCTCTCTGAATGGCATCATTGTACTCCTGCATAATGTAGCCAACTTGTTTCTGTTGCAGAGAGATACAAAGACAGAACTTTTTTGCAAGGTTTTTTGCAAGCCTTATTCTCTGTATCATTTGCTTCCAAGGATAGGGTAATGCTGTCTGGGGGCAAGTAAGGGGCTCCTGGAATCCCAGAGTTCTTCCATGTTCTGAATTTGTCTGACAAGGACGGTGGTCTTATTCTCAGAACTTTGAAGGAGACAGACTTGAAGCAAAGAGTCAGTGCATAAGGACGCTTAGTAACTGGAGTCGGCTTCTGAGCTTTTTGCCTATAACTGAGGAGGCCAAGTCTATGAAGAAAATGCGTTTCCTATCATACAAAACTTGCTTCTAATCTCATTCTTAAGAATAGGTACCATTATCTTCTGCCACCGGCAGAACAGATAGGAAGGTACACCCATTAGTTCCTTTCCTGTCTTTAGCTGTGACTTTTAAAAAGTTGACACCCTTATTGACCATTTTGTTTCCTGATACAAAAAAAAAAAAAAAAAAAACAGCCTGCGGGTTCTATTCATGGGCTTCCTACCTTGTAAAGAGGATAAAGTTGCTCCATGATCTTACTGTGGTGGCAAAACCTCTTCCACCGAAGCATGTGTAAATATTTACTCTGGACCAGCTGCGTAATTCTGTCTGTGTAATACTTTAACAACAACAAAAATAAGCACTTAGCAGAATATAATTATAGTGGGAAGATTGAATTAAGTCTTACACTAACAATAGGTAAATCAGTCTCTAGTTGTTTTGGAAAGATGTATTTTTCCACATGAAAATCATAAAATTAAGAAGCCTGGCTCAAGATACCATTCGAATTTAAATAAAGCAAGTAGACTTTCTAAATCTTTATGATCTATTGCCAAGTCAATAGATTTTAAGCTAATTTATGTTACTAAACAATATTAGCAATGATATAAATGTCTGTCAAATTATCTAAAGCTGAGCTTAAATTTGTATTAAAAACTGAAATTATGAGTCAAAAATACAAAGTACATTACTATAGGTCATGTATAGGTAAGACAATAGCTTTTAACCTCAAGTAAGAAATTTTATTTATGCTTAAAAATAGTTAAATAAGCTAATTCTTTTAAATGTTTTCTTCCTGACAATGAAAATAATACTATGATGGAATAACTAAAACTGGACTTACCCTCCTTTCATAAACAACTAGAAAATGGGACAAAATATACAAGCAACTGTTTTCTGACATTGGACAATAGACAATGCAGGACTGTGGTCCCTGGGAGAAGAGAAATAAATTATATAAGCCCTACAACCAACTTGGTTTTCTGCCTGAAGGCAGTTTCTGAGCTTTGAAGCAGCAAAGGGAATCCTAAGCAGAGTAGGTGATCTCTCTGAGTTCAGGAACTAGAAAATGAAGTCTGGGAACTGGAGTCAGCTGAAGTTTGCAGGGCAGAGTACTGGAGAGGAGGAAACTATGCAGAGAAAGAGCTCCAGAAATTGCATGGGATCCTTTTGAGTCTGTTGCCGAATACTAAGCCATGCATGCAGAAGATGAAACTCCAGGAGGCTGCACAAAGAATAACTGACTGGGACATTATAAACTCAACAATTCTCAGAGTTCATACAGAGCTGGGAGATGTTTAAGTCCAACCAGCTGGAGTGAGGGGTCTTGACTGAATACCTGGGACATTCAGTGGAGACACCAAAAGCTTTAGTAATAAACTATGCCTCTCGTAATGATTATTCTAAACCTCTAAGAAAGCTTAAAAGCAAGCTTGAAAGAATTAAGCTAATCTGCAAGTTACTTAACTGCCTATTCAACACTCTCTAAGTAATACAAAAAAAATTCAGCACTCAATAATAAAAAATTGACATCTTTCAGCAATCAGTAAAAAAAATACTAGACATACAAAAGAGCAGGAAATCATGAACCATAAGCAGAAGAAAAATCAGTGATGAGAAACAGATTCAGAAATGACAGAGGTGGTGAAATTAGTGAACAAGAACTTTTAAAGAACTATTGTAAATATGCTCAGCATGCTCAAGGATTGATAGGAAAATGTAAACATAATGAGGAGAGAAATGGAAAATATCCAAAAGATGGAACTTCTTGAAATGAAAAATTGACTAGATAGGATTAAAAGCAAATTAGACATTACATTAAAAAAAGGTTAGTAAACTTGAAGACACAGCAATAGGAACTATACAAAATAAAACACCAATGTAAAAAACAGCTGAAAAGAAAACAATCTCAGTGGTCTACAGAACAATATGAAGTGATTTAACATATGTGTAATTGGAATCCCAGGAGAGGTACAGAACATATAGTTGAAGAAATAATGGTTGAAATTTTTCAAAAACTGATGAAAACAATAAACCCACCATCCAAGAAGTTCAACCAAACCTATGCAAGAGAAACACAAAGAAAATCTCATCAACATACACCATAATAAAATAGCTAAAAACCATTAAGAGAAAATCTTAAAAAGCATCCAGAGAACAAAAAGACATTTTATGTTCAGAAATGGAAACTGTGTAAGCCAGAGAGAATGGAGCAACGTCTTTAAAGTAATGAAGGAGAAAAGCCTACAACCAAGAATTCTATATTGAACAAAAATATCTTTCCAAAATTAAGGGAAAACACTTTTTTCAAAACAACAAAGACTGTGAGAATTTGTTCCTGGCAAACCTGCACTATAAGAAATGTTCTAAAACTTCTGGCCTCAAGCGATCCTCCCACCTCTACCTCCCAAAATGCTAGGATTACAGGCATGAGCCACTGCACCGAGCCAACAAGAAAGTTCTTCACTGGAAAAAGTGTGGTGGGAAAAAAAGAAATTTCTTCAGACAGAAGGCAAATGACATCATATGGAAATTTAGACTATACTAGAGTGTCTCAGCCTTGGCACTATTTATTGACATTTGGGACCAGGTAATTCTTTGTTGTGAGAGGCTACCCTATGCATTGTAAAATGGTTGGCATCCCTGTACTCTACCCTCTAAGTGCCAGTAGCAACCAACCGGGCCCTCCGCCCCAAACTGTGACAACTAAAAGTATCTCCAGACATTGCCAAATGTCCCTTGGGGGACAAAAATGTCCTCCAGCTCTACCCCTTCCTCTCTCCATTGGGAACCACTGATACACACGAAGGAAAGAAGAATGTCAAGAATGGTAGAGAAAGAGAATCCTGAATGAAGACAGTGACAACAGTTTGACTTGAAAATAGAATCTCAGTATCTTTTGTTTCTTTGTGATTAACAGCTAATTGCTAATCAGTTGCTAAAGAACTAATTTGTATGCATAGGGAAGATACAACTTATAACAGAAATAAAGAATTTTAAAAATTGAAATAATACATGCTTATAGAAAATTTATAAAAGTAGAAAGAGGAAATTCATTATCCTGCCATCCAAACATAGTAATTGCTAACATTTTGGTCTAAGTTCTTCAAGTGATTTTTCTGTATACTATTTGACCATCATTATCACACATACACATATTAGTTTTTATAAACTAATATTACATAATATAATAATTATGCTAAAAATGTTTAATGGCAGAATAATATTCTATTAATACCAGTACCACACTTAACTCTTTCTTCTTTTGATAGATATTTAGTTTTTCTTAAATCTTTCTCCTTTTGGGAGATATTCAGGCAATTCCAATTTTTTAAACTTTTATTATAATGTCACAATAACATTCTTTATGGGAAACCCTTTCTCCCATGTCTTGAGTTATTTTTTAAGAGATATTTCTAGAAATGTCTTCTCTAGGTCAGCTAACAGCTTTTTGAGGGCTTCAATTGTCTTAGTCAATGTTGTATTGCCCCATAATACCAGCACAGGCAGTATTTTATAGAAACTTAGTCAATTGTACAGTGACTTTGAACTGAAATATGGCATAGGTCTCAGGTCTCTAACAAACAACAGCATTTACACTAAACAAGCCCTTCAAACTACGACAAAAACTTATCCTGGCCAGAGGATATACCCCAAAGCCAGGCTTGTTCATCCATCTCTACTAAATTCCAGATGTGTTTTTCAAACTGCAAAATCACTTTTACCTGCAACAGAAGCAAAGGTAAGTTTTCAGGCGTGTACTCTCTTCTTAGGCAGCTCTCTAGCTCCCTCTGCATGACATCTGCCTGAACAACAAGGGGCTTCGACTCGGCCACCTAAACCCAAACAACTTGTTTAAACATCCCAAATCGAGGAACTGTAAAATTTCAAATACCACAAAATCAGACATTTCCAAGGAAACAGTGGCCTGAACTGATCCAGAAGTAAGCTTAACATTGGTCTATTTTTTTCTTGTAACCACTGTCCATTACATCAGTTGTTTGTTTGCAAAAAACCTTTCCCTGCTAAAAGTTTCCAACAAGTGAGCAAAATCAAATTTATTGTTGTATTGAAATAGCCCACTCTCCTACTCACCTGTAAGGTTTTCTTTAGTGCCAATTCCCTTTCTCTTCTAAAGTAACAAATGTCCTTTGGTATTTGAACAGAGCTGTAGAAAGATTTATGCAATAGAAGCTGTAATTATAGAAGCTATAATAGACCAGATTATAGCTAGGTCCTGATTAATCTGTAACTCTTCACAACTGCTCATTTCTGAATAAGTATATCATATTATATTGGATTATTGTGGGCATGTAAAGGCCACCTTCTTATGTCTTGTTCAGAATGTTTCTTGTGTATACCTCATGTTTGCTAAACTTTTCCCTGGGCCGATTTTTCTCTCCTCCCTACACAAACATAGTCTTTCCTTACACTCTTGATTGACCCCACTATTTTCTACTCCAGAATATAGGGAGGGCACAATGGTGAGGATTTTTATTTCCAGTAACCTTATCTCTGGTAAGTACTGTGCTTATCAGATCTTGATTTCACCCTAGTTGACTCATAAAACCAGTACCTTGTAATTTAAACAAAATGTTTTTATTTTTATCTTCTTGATGAATTATCTGGGGGTGAAGATGACCCTTAAATATCAAAGATGAAAAGCTTTGGAAATTATATTAACCAAACGTTCTGCTTCAGGGAAATTCTTTATTCCCATGAAAAACATTTATAGCTAAAGTGGCTGCTTCAGCAGCCTTGTGGATTCCTGTTCAAGCCCAGTCATGAGGGAGTTGTTTTCACCATGAACTGACACAAGGAGGCACAAGGTGTCAGGTCCCAGCAAGGAGGTAAGACCCTGGGTCGGGAAGAGCACAGCTCTCCCCCTTTGGTGTAAGGTACATTCCACGGCTTGGTAGATTTGGGAATATCAGGGGACAGCAACCCTGGTGCAGACATCACTGTCTCAAGATGGGATTTTGCAGACATTGGTAAGGGAGCCACAGCAGGTAGTTGTAGAATACATGTGAGAGACCACCTAGAGATTATGAGGGGGATGTAGGCAGTAAAATTTAGGTTAATATTATTCATATGACCTTATTAGTCCCCACAGATAAGTTTTAAGGGAAGATAAAAATATACAGTTTGTACACACACTTGCCAGCAATTTCCCCCACTGGAGGCAGTGGTCCTGTGAAAAGAACACAAGGCTGACAGTCAGGAAATCCAGCAGCCACATGAGCCTACGTAACCCATTTAGACATTTTGTGTCAAATTTTCCCCCACCCAAGTTGGAGATAATACCTCCCCTATCTCCTCCCATCTTGGTTTAATGGAAAAAAAAAAAAAAAAAGAGGCAAGCTCTGAAAGGGCATTAGGAATAAAAGCACTGGTAAATCAAAAATATAATTTCTGTGATTACTGGATCCTGGCTGTGGTCTCTGTGGAGGTGGAGAACCAGTAACGAAACGGCAAGGGGATCAGCTATAAACAGGCAGTTAGGGAAACAGAAGAAAACTTCCCCTGCCCTCTTGTCTCCTGGTCTTCGGCATGCTGGGAGATGGCAGTCCTGGGCTTAGCTACCCAACCTTCCCTCACTCCGAGCTTGTCTTCCCTCTCATTGACCTCAAAGTGCCTGTGAATGACCTAAAAACTGTTGGTGAACGTAAGTGATGTACACATCGCCCCACAAAAGGAGATTTCCTCATTTGTTCCTCCAGCATTGTTCATTCAGCACACTTTCATTCATTTATTCATTCAGCAAGCACGGATGAAACACTTAACCACGGCAAAGTCTTGGGCTTGGGGCTTGTGGGAGTAAAATGAGGGAAAGAGTGAAAAAGAAAGAAAGAAACAAAGAAAGAAAGAGACAGAGAAAGGCAAGAAAGAAGAGAAGAAATGAGAGAAGGAAAAAAGAGAAGAGTAAGTCACAGATATCCTCCAGTTCTCAATAGATTTTTCGGTCTAGTGGGAAATGAGAATGCTACAGTGATTACCAGCAGTGGGCATTCCCTACTCCTTGGACTCCACAACCTAGCACAGCACCTGGCAAAAAGAAGGGACTCAAGAAGTATTTATTGGAATTAACAGCTGGATTCTTCCAGGTGCCGTGGTGGGTGGTTCAGGGGAGTAGACAAATAGGGGTATCCAGGATTTCCCATCACTCTGTTCAAAGAGACTTGAGAAAGACTTTTTTATCAGAGTGTACAGTGGGGGAGTCACTTGCCTGACAATTTGACCTTTAAGTTGCAATAATATCAACACTTGATCTTTGCACTGTTTTCTAATTTTCAAAATGCTTAACGTGCATTATTTCATTTGATCCTCACAACCTTATGAAGTAGGCGAGGTACATATTTTAACCTCATTTTTCAAATTACAAAAACCTAAGTTGAGAGAAATTATGGCTTGCATGGTTCCACGATCCTTCCACCTCAACACACAATCCTTGATTTTTGTCAGACTCCCAATGGCTTTAAATGCCAAGTATAAAATATATTAAATACTGGATCTTCAGAATTGTCTTTGGAATGAAGCACTAATTCACCTACTTACTGTTTCTTCTCTGATCTTGTCTCTGCACCCCTCACCATCCTCACCCTAACATGGTTCTCCTATTGTTCCTTTGGCTCGATGGGGGTAGTAACAGAAACAGAGGAATAGGAAGGTCCTGGGCCCGTAAGACTTGACACTCGGGGGCTCATCTGTCTACTCTGTTTCTCCACAAGAGTTTGATTGTCTGTTATCGTAGGCAACATTTACACATAGAAGAGCTCCTACCAGAACATCAGTTTGCAGAATTCATTACCAAATACCTAGCATTATTTTGGCTTTCAAATTTCTCATCAAAATCAAGGTCAAATTCAATAAAAATATTATTAGATAAAATGAGATCTCTTCATTAAGTGTGATATGTATAATAGTTTCTGTAACTCTAAGATGGTAGCATTTGTGAACACGTAAGAATTTTTTTTTCCCCTTTGGCAAGACATTGCTTTGATCTGTCTTGGCAGTACTAGAATATAGAAGAATCTTAGGGGCAGCAGTCTGGTTAGAAAGGGGAACTTGACACTACTCTGGTGATGGGTACACCAAAAGCCCAGACTCCACCACTATATAATATATACATGTAATAGAATTCAACTTGTATCCTCCAAATCTATTAAAACTAAAAAAAGAAAGGGGTGCCTGAATCTGTCATTGTATACCACTTATCTGAGATTGAGATAATGTCAATTTGTCCACGTGAAAAGAAGAGGGAGGCTGATGGAGATTATGGGGTGAGAGTGGGGAGTAAAACCCGTGAAGACGACACCTTCTCACTGCCACTGTTTACCTGTACGCTTGATTCGCTGTTCCCTGAAAAGGACTCTGTTCTATCTCGGACCTCAGTTCTGTCAGTTGCACAGCCAGTTCCTTCTCCAACAACTGGATCCTGTCTGTGGAAGTGATCTTATAAATTTCATCCATGATTTGTATTGGCTGTTTTTCTGTATCCCTGAAAAAAATGGCACAAAGCTTGACTCCCTGAGTGACCATCACCTATTGTGTCTCACTTGGTCTATCTTCGTCAAAGAAATCATGTCAACTTTGTGGAGATGTATGGTTTTGCAACTTGAAGAAAGAGCTAGATTAGACTGTTGTCATTTATTATTTAATTACCATTTAGTAAACAGTAGAGAAAATATAGGTTAGAATTTCCATTGGCCATGCCTCTGTTCAACTCAGTTTACCTTCAAAAAAGTATCTCTGCTCCAGCTTTGACAGCCCCACCTCCACAGTCTTGACAAAGGATTACAGACTAAATGCTGAGATGGCAGTTATTGCTGACTTCTAATAACATTTCAACTAGAACAAACAATTGGTGAATAAGGGATCTCTGTAAATACCTAGAATATTTCTCCATAAACTGTCTTGAAGCTATTAGCTTCTGGCTCCAGAAAATATAACAAGGGTGGAGAGCTATCTAACATGATCATGATCCATGCACATTTGGGTTTGGAAGAAAATTATGCTTATGGATTTGAATGTGTTTTCTTGATTTTTCACTGCCTGCATTCAGCATACTAACTTTACCATTAAATAAAAATAGTTGATAACCTCCTACCCCACCCTACCTGGTTCACAGCCTGTCAAATTCAACATAATTGTTTGTTAAGTACTTAATGTCAATATTCTAATTAGCGATGTAGATTAACTGCGTGATCCAGAAGTCCTGGAACCCACGAATTGCAGGGACTCAGTAGATGACGTATTTCCCTGTGTTACTGCTGCCCTCACCTGTCTTGGACAAATAGGAGTAAAGTCACCACTAGGACGCATTAGAGAGATTTAAAACATTGAAACCTTCTTTTTTCCCTTTAGCATTTCTAGATTTTCATTTTTCCTTTCAGAGATATTTCATTTTCTTAAGTTAATCTGCTGCCATTTCAACAAATAATTAAACTGTAGAGATGTTTTGTTTGGAAGCTTCCTTTGGGAGCCCATTTATTCTTTTTCTAAATATTGAAAATGAGCATCCATGTTCAGTCTAGGTTGGGAACCTGCTGAGTAATAAATCTGTCATGTTTGGCACATTGCTGGAGCTTAATAAAATGCACTGTTATTGTTCTTAGCAAAAGTAAAATGTTGTTATAAAAAATATTTGCCACTTGGCAGTGAGTGTCCTTTCAAGTTGGGCAAACAGTTAAACAGCTGCCTTAACAGCTGCATTCCGACCGGCAGCCAAGAGCGGCAGCAACATAGACTGGCTAATTCTTCTCCCAGAGGATAGACATTCGGTCTTCATTTCCTGATCGGTTTCAACACTTCACAGCTCAGAAATGAGAACATTTAATCCTGTACTGTTTAGCTTGCAACACAGTCAAGTACAGAATTCAGAAAATTAGCATAAAGAGAGGTCAGTCTTTGACAACTGTCCATGAAATGGACCAAACCTAGAGGAATTGATTCACGCCTCATGTCTAGCTTTAAAGAGACAAACGACTGTTTATTTGGGGAGGACGGGTTTTCCATTTATTGAGAACCTACTGTGTGTCAGACAAGCACTAGGCCTTCATTTAATCTTAGAAAAATCTTAGAAAGGAGATTGTCAGGAAATTTCTTCAATAGTGTTTCGTTTGTTTGTTATTATTATTATTTTTTAAAGACACCAAGGTCTCTCTCTGTTGCCCAGGCTGCTGGAGTGCAGTGGTGAACTATGGTTCACTGCAGCCTCCAACTCCTGGGCTCAAGCTATCCTCCTGCCTCAGCCTCCTTAGTAGCTGGGACTACAGGCACCTGTCACTAAGCCCAGCAAACTTTTAAAATTTCTGTAGAGATGGGGGCCTCTCTGTGCTGCTCAGGCTGGTTTCAAATTCCTGGCCTCAAGCGATCCTCCTACCTTGGCCTCCCAAAGTGCTGGGATTACAGGCATGAGCCACTGTGCCTGGCCTCGATAGCATAAAAAAAGAGGACATTTAATTATTGTCAAAAAATACATTGTTTATGTGTTTAAAACGTGGTAAAATTTAAACTCTAAGACAAAAATAGTAAGATTAGCTTGAGCAGGGTCTGGGGGTGTTCAATGTGTGGTTAAAGCAGACTTGGGTGGGGTAAAGCAGGCATGTTTAAAAGAGAAATACTGAGCAACGTTTAGACTCTGCTACGAAATGTTAGAAATTTCAAGATGATTACTAAAAGAACAGAAGTGCAACCGAGAGCTTCCTAGACAAGTGGGAGTGAGGGATGGGATAGGACTGTGAAATCCAATGGGAGGCAGGAAAAGAGGAAAAAAAGGAAACAAAAAGAAGTATGGTACGAATAAGTTCAAATGTATCAGTAATTATAAAAAATATAAATGGATTAAGCCCATCTACCAAAAGACATAAATCAGCACTACTTCAAGTGTTTTAAAGGCCTACAACATTGGGTAATGTGATATGTACGAAAATAAAACAATGATTTTTATTCCAGCAAATGCCAGAATTTAAACTGATAAGCAAGCTGGCCCCGTTCTCTGTGGGGTAATTCAGTCCTGTTTACAAAGATCTGCACAGATAGACACTCTATAACTTCTCGGGGTAAACATTTCTGCTGGGTGGTCATCTTGGTCATCAAATATTCTTCCATGTTTTCAAATGAAATTTACCCTATTTTACGTCACATGCCAGCTTCTGTGTTAGTAGGGGTACAGCTAAGCTGTTTTTACAAAAAGACACAATTATCAGTGGCTAAAAGAACAAAGCTGTTTTAAGTCCCTTTAATGTAACGGTGCTAATGTGAATGGCCCAGGGGAGCAGAGCACCTCTGCTACTCCTGGACGTTCAAAGACCCAGGTTCCTTCCAAGTCTGCCCCCTCATCCCCAGGCGTTGTTCAGACAAACACAGTGTTCCCTTCAGTGTGTCTATAGAACATGTCTTTTGGGAAAGGAGAAGCACCTAAAGCAGAAATATTGGATGGTCCTGCTTCTACTTTGCTGAAACTTTTTTTTTTTTTTCAAGAAAGGGTATTGAACTGTGTCAAATGATTTTTCTGCATCTATTAAGATAATCATGTCATCTTCCTCATATATTTGCTAATACGGTGAATTTCACAGATTATCTGATGTTAATCCAAAATTGTGTTTTTGGACTAAACTACTTGGTCATGATTTGTTATCTTTTGTATAGAAAAGTAGATTCAATTTTCTATGATGTTAAGCTTTTTATATTTATGTTCATGAGAGAAACTGGCCTGTTATTTTCTTACAGTGTTCTTGACGGATTTTGGTATTAAGATTTTGCTGGCCTCATAAGACAAGTTGTGAAGTGCTCTCTTCTCTATTTCCTGAAAAAAGTTTATGATTGGTATTTTTTCTTCCTTAAATGTTTGGAATAATTCACCAATGAAATATCTTACTCTGAAGTTTTTTCTTTTTTTTTATGGGAGGGCTTCAATTACAGATTCTATTTTTTTAACAGCTATATATGACTATTCATATTTTCTATTTCTTTTTGGGTCTATTCCAATAAGACTTTTTTTATGCATAATATTTTATTTCTACTGTTGGATGCAGTTTAACTGTGTGGTTAAGAGTGGGAATTCTGGAGTAGGTTCAAAGTACAAAGCCTGAGTCGCCACTTGCTGGGGACCTTGAACAAGAGACTTTCCTCCACGAGCCTCAGCTTCCTCCCATAAAACAAGGTTAACACTACCTCCTTCACAGGGTGGAGGCAAGGATTCAATGGGATAAAGTTCGCAAATCACCGTGCATGCAGTAAGTGCTCACATGAAAGGAGCTACAGTGATTAATAGCTGGTTTGCAGCCTTGGTGGCCTTATTGCTGCTGACGACCAGGGAGGCAGGCTGGGACCTGGTGACCTGAGGGAAGCAGTGGCTGCCCCCCCGCCCTTGGCCCACCTGCTCCCACAGTGTCTCAATCTCTAGCTGGTTCTTCTCTTCATACATCATGACATTCAACCAACACGACTTTTGAAAGAACATTTCAGTGCATAAAGTACTTTTCATCTAAGTAGACAGATTTGGAGGGGTGGAAGGTTTTTCATAATATCCTCTTCTATTTTTTAACAGCTTTGTTGACATATAATTAACATACCATACGACAAACCCACATAAAGTGTACAATGATTTTTAGTGTATTCACAGAGTTGTGTAATCATTACCACAATTTTAGAACATTGCATCACCCCAAAAAGAGATCCCTCCTCATTAACAGTCACTCCTCATTTTTCTCTAAGCTACCCCTTCTCTCCCAGCAATAGGCAACCACTAATCTACTTTCTGTCTCTACAAATTTGCCAGTTCTTGAAATTTCATATAAATGAAATCATACAATATGTGGTCTTTTATACCTGGCTTCTTTCATCGGCATAATGTTTTCAAGGTTCATCCATGTTGTAGCACTTCGTTCCTTTTTAATGGCTGAATAATATTTGTTGTACCACATTTTGTTTATTTGTTCATCAGCTGATAGACAACTAAGTTGTTCAATTTTGGGGCAATTATGAATAATACTGCTATGAACATCCATGTACAAGATTTTGTGTACATCTGTTTTCACTGGAGCATATATATAGGATTGGAATTATTGGGTCAAATGGTAACTCTACGTTCGACTTTTTCAGGAACTGCCAGACTGTTCTCTGCAATGGCTGCATCATTTTATGCTCCCAACAGCAATGTATGAGGGTTCCAATTTCTCCACAGTCTTGCTACTATCTGTCTTACTTGTTACTATCTGTCTTTTTTAAAATTTAAGCCATACTAGTTGTTGTGAAGCGATATCTCTGTGGTTTTGATTTGCATTTCCCAATGGCTAATGATGTTGATCATCTTTACATGTGCTTTTTGGCCATTTATATATCTTCTTTGGAGAAATGTCTGTTCAGATCCTTTGCCCATTTTTAAATTGGGCTATTTTTATTTTTTTGACAAGTTGTAAGTTCTTTATATATTCTAGATACATGTCCTTTATCAGATATATGATTGGCAAATATTTTCCTCATTCTGTGGATCATCCTTTCACTTTCTTGATGTTATCCTTTTTAAGCCTCTTATCTTTTTAATGTTTATAGAATGTGTAGTGCTGTCTCCTTTTACATTCCTGATATTGATAATTTCTATACTTGTTCTTTTATTTTGATTAGTCTTATTAGAGATTTATCAATTTTATTAATCTTTTCAAAAAACCAATATTTAGTTTCATTGAGTTTTCTTTTTTAATTTTAAAAAATGTAGGGAGTACAATTGTTTTTTGTTACATGGACGACTTGAATCATGCTGAAGTCAGGCTTTCAGCGAATAGTGTACATTGTACTTAATAGGTAGATTTCCATCCCTCACCCCACTCCCACCTCCCCTTTCTTAGTTTCCAATGTCCATTACTGCTGTTTATGATCACACACATCCTTCATTTATCACCCACTTAAAAGTGAGAACGTGTGGTATCTGTTTTTCCATTTTTGAGATACTACACTTAGGATAATGGTCTCCAGTTCCATCCAAGTTGCTGCAAAAGACATTTTTCATTCCTTTTTATGGCTGAGTAGTACTCCTTGGTGTGTGTGTGTGTATAGATATAAAGAGGTATATCAATCACATTTTCTTTATCCACTCATCAGTAGGTGGGCACATAGGTTGATTCCATATCTTTGCAATTGTAAATTGTGCTGCAGTAAACATTCAGGTGCAGGTGTCCTTTTGTTAAAATGACTCTTTTCCTTTGGGTAGATACCCGGTAGTGCAATTGCTGGATCAAATAGTAGATCTACTAGTTCTTTGAGGAATCTCTATATTGCTTGCCATAGTGGTTGTGCAAGTTTATAATCCCACCAACAGTGTATATGCATTTCCTTTTCACAGCAATCATGCCAACATACATTGTTTTTGACTTTTTAAAAATGGCAATTCTGGCCGGGCGCGGTGGCTCACGCCTGTAATCCTAGCACTCTGGGAGGCCGAGGTGGGCGGATCGTTTGAGCTCAGGAGTTCGAGACCAGCCTGAGCAAGAGCGAGATCCCATCTCTACTAAAAATAGAAACAAATTATATGGACAGCTAAAAAATATATATAGAAAAAATTAGCCAGGCATGGTGGTGCATGCCTGTAGTCCCAGCTACTCGGGAGGCTGAGACAGGAGGATCGCCTGAGCTCAGGAGTTTGAGGTTGCTGTGAGGTAGGCTGACGCCACGGCACTCACTCTAGCCTGGGCAACAGAGTGAGACTCTGTCTCAAAAAAAAAAAAAAAAAAAATGACAATTCTAACAGGGGTAAGGTGGTACCTCATTACATTTCTCTGATAATTAATGATGTTGGGCAGTTTTTAAAAAATGTTTGTTGACCATCCTTTTTCTTTTAAGAAGTATTGAGTTTTCTCTACATATTTATGTCTGCCTTCTCTTTCATTGATTTCTTCTCACCTCACTTATATTATCACTGCTTTTACTATCTTGGGTTTAACTTTTTCCAGCTCTTGAGATGGAAGTTTTTAACCTCTCTTATAATGTATGCATTTAATGCTATAAATTTCCTTCTAAGCACTATTTTAGCTGCATCAAATACGTTTTGAATGTTGTATTTTCATTATTTCTTATTTATTTTCCAATTTCCATTGCAATTTCTTCTTTGACCTATAGGTTGTTGAGAAATGGTTCTATTTTTCTATTATTAGTTTCAAGTATGATTCCACTGTGGCCTGAGAACATACTCTGTATGATTTCAATTTTTTAAAATGTGTTGAGCTTGCTTTATGGTTCAACACATAGTCTATTTGGGTAAATGTCCCATGCACACTTGAAAAAAATGTGCATTCCAATGTTGGGAATAGTGTTTTATATATGTCAATTAGATCACGTTGGTTAGTCACGTTATTCAAATCTTTTATGTCCTTTTACATCCTTACTAATTTTTTGTCTGATTTTTTTTAAAGGAGTTATTGAGATAGGTATATTAAAATCTTTGACAATGACTATGAATTTATCGATTTCTCCATTTAGTCTTGACACTTTGGTTTTACGTATTTTAGAGGTAGGTTATTGTGTGCATACAGATAGGACTGTTATGCTTTTTCATTGAATTGAATCTTTTATGATTATAACCTGTTCCCTTCATCTCTAATAAGGCTTCTTAAAATCAAACTTACCTATTAGTAACACAGTCACACCATGTTTTTTGTTTTGGGGGTTAGTGTTTGCATGGCATATTTTTAAACTTCTCTGTATTTTTACTTAAAGTGTGTCTCTTGAGTCCAGCCTGAAAATATTTATCTTTTAATTGGATCATTTAGTTCATTTCCATTTAATGTGATTGTTGTCATAGTTGGCTTTAAGTATACCATCTTTCTATTTGTTAGATTTATTTTATTCATTTTATTTATTCTTCTATTGGTCCCATCTGTTTGTTGTGACTTTATTGCACTTTTCTTGCATTACTTTGGATTAATCAAAGTAATACAAGATCAAAAATTTATTGGTCTGTTTACTTCTGTCAAAATTTTAATTACACCTGTTTCTTTGTGTTTGGTAGTTACCTAGAGAAGTGGTTCTCAAACTCCAGTGTGCATCAGCATCATTTGGAGGCCTTGTTAAAATATATATTGCTGGTCCCACCTCAAGAAGTTCTGAGTTAGTATGTCTGGAGGAGGCCTGAGAATTTGCCATGTTATCCTGCACTTCTAACAAATTTCTAGATAATTATGCTGCTAATAAAAAGACTTTGATAATCATTTACCTAGAGATTTCAGTCTGCATCCTTAACTTACTACAGGCTATCTTAAGCTAGTGTGTGTGTGTGTGTGTGTGTGTGTGTGTGTGTGTGTTTACCGCTAGCCAGAGAATAAAAACTTTACAACGGCTTAAGTCCATTTACCTCCTTCTCACAATTTGTGCAACTCATTTTTTACTCCTGCATATATTATAATCCCTGTAATACATTTTATTATTGCTGCTTTGACAGTCAATTTTTAAAATAATTTACTTACACATTTATTTTTTCTGCTGCTCTTCTTTCCTGAAGATTCATGCTTCCATGGGGTTCATTTTCCTACAACCTCAAGGACTTCCTTTAAAGTGTAAGTCTGCTGCTGATAAATTCTCCCAGCTTTTATTTGTCTGAATAAATCTTTATTTTACTATCACTTAGAAAGGATATTTTAAAAGGTATAAAATTGGAAGGTTTTTTTCTTTAGGCACTTTAAATACGTTTTTTCATTGTCTTCTGGTTTTCATACTTGCAGTCAGAAAATTAGTCATCTGTTTTACTGTTTTTTTAAAGAAGAGTGTTTTTTTTTCTCTTGCTGCTTTTAAGATTTTATCTTTGTCTTTCAATAGTTCAATCACAATGTGCGTAAGTATGGTTTCCTTTGTATATATTCTTGCAGGGTGTTGGGGTTCACAGAGCTGCTTTAATGTATAGGCTGACGTCTTTTATCAGTTTTGGGAAATTTCTCAACTATTATCTCTTCAAAGATTGCGTCTGCCCCACTGTGTCTGATTCTTATCCTTCTGCCACTGCAGCTGCATATATGTGTCTCTTATACACAGTTTTATTCTTTCCATTCTTTTGGTCTCTTTGCTTCAGTTTTGGGTATTTTCTATCGTTCTCAACTTCATTTATCCTATTTTTTGCTCAGGCTAAGCTACTGTCAAAACTATCCAGTGAGTTCTCAATTTTACTTATTGTATTTTTAAGTTCTATAATGCATATCTTATTATTTTTATAGATCCAATTCTGTCAAAATTTATACATTATTTTATCCAGTTTGTCTATCTTTTCCTCTGTTTCCTTGTGCATATATAATTATTTTAAAGTCCTTGTCTGCTAATTCCAAAATCTGGATCATTTGTGGGTCTGCTTTTACTGTTTTTTTTCTTATCGTTCACATTTTCTTGTCCCTTACCCAAGCCTCATAATTTATTATATGCTATATTTGGTGTATAAAAGAAACAGATGGCCCGGCAAAATGCTTCATACCTGTAATCCCAGCAATTTGGGAGGCTGAGGCAGAAGGATAGCTTGAGGCCAAGAGTTCAAGACTAGCCTGGGCAACATACCAAGACCCTGTCTCTACAAAATAAATTTTAAAAAATTAGCTGGGCATGGTGGCATGCACCTGTAGTCCTAGCTATTCAGGATGCTGAGGCAGGAAGATTGCTTGAGCCCAGGAGTTTGAGGTCACAGTAAGCTATGATCTTGATGGTGCACTTCCTTCCGCCCACGGTGACAGCAAAAGCAACATGCTGCCAAAAAAAAGAAAGAAAGAAAAGAAACAGAGAATGACAGTGATGTTATTCCCCCTACCACCAAGTTTTCCCTTTACTCTGTTAAATGCCTAAGTTGCAGGGCTGATCACCTTAATCCCATGAAGAACTGACCTAGATTAGGGCTGGATTCTGGTTTTAGCTAGACTCAGTCTACCTCTTGTTTATCCTTCTGCAGGTGTGGCTCTCCTGACTTTTGATTGATAGCCTGGGAGGTCTCTCTGCCTCGGCCCTTAAACATTGTGGAAGATTCAGTTCTACCCTTTGAGACGTTTTATTTTTTATTTTTATTTCTTTCATTTATTCATTTTTACTCAAATTTGGGTTTGGTAGCACTTTTAGAGGTTTTAGTTTAGGTCTGTAGCTTCCCACAGCTTCAAAATCTGGCAAAAGTCTTGAGAGAAAAACTGGCTAATTGTTTCATGCAGGCTTCCTCTTTCCAGTGGGATTTTGTCTCCTAATCACCTTCAGAAAGATTTTGCTCTGCCTCTCCAACTCAATTTCCTTCCTAGGTGTGGCCTTCTAAGGCTTTTGATTGAGAGCTTGACTTTTCTCTGTATTCTCATCTCAGAAATTCTGTCCTTCAAAGGTTTTGAGCTTAGCCTCCCACCCCATGTAAATTCAAAATCTGGGAAAATTTTGAGGAAGAGACCTATCACATGTTTGATGCAGTTCCTCTCTCTAGCAGGATTTATCAACTAAGCACTAAAGGATTGCAGATTTTACTCTGCCTTTCTGGACCAGCCCCCCAGTTTCCTTCACACTCCAGCATTCAGCAAATATCTAATGGGTACACTTCAGAATTCTTTAGATTCAATCTGGCCTTCCTGCAACCATGGCCTGCAAAAGCTCCCGTAGCTTCTTGTTGTCCCATTTGGTTCCCTATGCTAAAACAGTGTCACTGTGACCAGAATTGGTAAACTCCCTAAGGAAGCAAACAGCTAGGGATTGTCAACTCACACAGGAAGGCTCTTTTATTTCTGAAATTTTGGTTCTTTTAGTCTTTGTTACTTCCATAACTTTCCAATTCTTTAAACACATGACTTTGTAATTTATCTGTTGTAATTTATCTTTAGTGGAAGTGTGGCCTTTCTATTAAATCCTACTCAAAGTTTGAATCCTTACTTGCAGACATGTGATGTACTGTAATATTTTTCTACTCTACTTCACTACAGACAAACTTTTGATCATGATCCACTAAATCAATGTCAGGATCCACTAATGGAATATAACCTACAGTTTGAGAAAAACTGGCCTAATAGATCTCTGGGAAAAACTAAGGTATCTGAAAGAGGAGGCTCATCTAAGGAATATAGGTTAAATGAATCTCAGTCTTCTCAGTATGATATGAATTCTTGAACTGTAGAATTCTGTCTGTATTTTTCCTTGAGGTCTGACAGTTTCTGCATCCAGCTTAACTTTTCACTGAAATGCCTTGGCAAATTTAATTTTGTTCTACCCCTTCTCTCCAATCCTTTTTCTCGGTCAAAATTTTCTTTTTTATTATTTGTCTTAGGCAATAGTATTATAATAACCCCATGAATTATGCTTCCTATCATCTTATCCTTAAAGCTATGACAGTTTCCTTCAAAGAAAAAATAAAAATAAAACATTCCTGTTCTCCAAAGTAACTCCCTTAAACTTTGGCTGTCTCTCTTATATTATGTCTTTTACCACAATAATAAATCACCTCAGTATTTGTTCATTTTTTTAAACTACCAAAGACCAAAAAAAAGGATGTGTGGAAACAAAATGCTGCCATTATCAGCATGTACATTTTCACTGGCATTCATTTTCCCAAAATAAAAGAATCCTTAAGTTTTGTTTATAAGTTACAGACTCCTTAATCAGAGCAACTATATTGCCAGCCTTTGCAATGCTAGTAGATGAAGGTCTGTGATGACCTTTGTGGCTATGAAAATCATGTCACAAAACTGCTGTCTTTCCCGCCATAAATAGACAACTACAGACTTGGTAATGTTGGTATTTTTGTGTTTTTTTTTTCTTTTCTTGTATTTTTTAATTTGATGAGCTAGTCCTTTAAAAATTTTCCTTGAAAGTAAACTTCTTTTCTAAATTCTTTGTCTCTGAGTAATTTTTTGACAATTCCATAGACTCCACCAAGATTTTACATGTGTATCTACCAGAGGTGTATTCACCAACCAGAGCCAAGTAAACCACATTGTCCATGAAAAGCAACTCAAGGGCTATTTGAGGTATACCTTTTTCCAGTCCTAAGGAAGTCTCACATGGCAATAAGGTCTTAATCTAGTTGATTCTATTTCTTTTTTCTGGCCTTTATGTTTGACTTTTGTTTTCTGGCCAAGACTGGTTTTCATGCTTGTTCTGATTTATACACAACCACTTATTTCTCCATTGGTAGCAGAAGTGTTGAGAATATACATATTAATGGTCTGTTCTTTGTGAGATAACAAATGACAGGATATCTGATTGTATTTTAAGTTTGTCTTGAGGATTCTGTTATCTCCTGTCATCTGAGATACATCTTTTCTTTGCCTCTGGGTCTTAACAACATTGGTTTAGTCAAATTGATACATTTCACTCACTAATATGTTGGGAAGTTGTGCATATCTCTCCCTATATCACTGATTTATTTTCTTGTCTCTGACCATTGATGAAACTCTGCTGTTTTTCATGTTTGTATGCCACTGTGAGCTCAAATTAATTAAGAAAAATATTTTTGTGCTCACTGAAACAGTGAGCAGCCCTTGGAGATCTGGAGCTGCTACCAGCTACCATCAATCAATGACTCATGCATTTGGTACTTTGATTACATTTGATCCATCTGTGGCCAATATTATAAACTAAAGTTGGCAGTTCTTTCTGTGTATTAATTTTTTTTTTTTTTTTTTTTTTGAGACAGAGTCTCAGTTTGTTGCCCGGGCTAGAGTGAGTGCCGTGGCGTCAGCCTAGCTCACAGCAACCTCAAACCCCTGGGCTTAAGCGATCCTCCTGCCTCAGCCTCCCAAGTAGCTGGGACTACAGGCATGCACCACCATGCCCGGCTAACTTTTTCTATACATATTTTTAGTTGGCCAGATAATTTCTTTCTATTTTTTAGTAGAGACAGGGTCTCGCTCTTGCTCAGGCTGGTCTCGAACTCCTGACCTCGAGTGATCCACCCGCCTCGGCCTCCCAGAGTGCTAGGATTACAGGCGTGAGCCACTGCGCCGGGCCTGTGTATAAATTTTTTAAAAGCCCTTTTCCTCCCCAAAAAGGAAGGCATAGCTTTTTGTAACAGTCCATTTGCAATTATACATCTTTCTCTAAAGTCAACTTTCTCTCTCTCTCAGGAAAACGCTGGAGATTAATCAGTCAGAAAGCTGTCATTTGAAAACACTATTTAAGGATATCTAATTCCAACAGACAAATCCACTATCAAAGAGAAAAAAATATATACACAATGAATAAAATTTGAAATTGTTTTTATGTGGTTTTAGAGCAAAGGCTAGAAACTTTAAAGGTGTTGCTTGGTTTGCGTAACCATTCTGCAAATGCCTAGATTTGTGCTGGAACAGGAATGACTAGTCTGGCTTGTCTGGATTATCACGACCTCTGCAAGAAATTTGAAAGTTCTCAGTGCATACATTTTACTCTTTCCCCCCCTCAAAAAAAAAAAAAAATAAATAAAGTATAAATACACAAACAAGCCAGGTAAAGGTGTGAGGAAGAGCTCTGTTAATAAACCTAAAGTTGTGCCCCAGCTCAACCCACATCTGATTGGACAAGCACTACAAAAAACATATACATAAATAGGGAGAAGTCCAGCTATAAACTCTCCATAGTTCCAGAGCTGGCCCAGAAGATTAATATAGATTCACTTCTAGGATGAGGGTATACCTTTCCTGAGCACATTTGCTTAGCTATGGTTCTCAATTGGGAGTGATTTTTCCTGCCCTGGGGATACTCGACAATAACTGGAGACATTGCTGGTTGTCACAGTTGTGTGTACCTGGGGGATGCTGCTAAATATCTTATGATGCACAGGAGAGCCCTCCACAACAAAAGTTAGCTGCTCAAAATGTCAATAGTTGCTGAGGTTAAGAAACCTTGCCCTGAAAAAAAATTAATTTGATTATAAAGTCTAGAACTCCTTTTTGGGCTGGCTTATAGAGATGATTAAACACTTTTATAAATTTAAAGTAAGATAACTAAGAACTTTTAGAAAAGGAAGAAAATATTGCTTTAAGTCTGCTGATTCTCTTAATGAACCCTATATGCAGAAGAAAAAAATGTTTATCTATGAGTTAAAAATAGCCTTGTTTGGCCGGGTGCAGTGCGGTGGCCCACGCCTGTAATCCTAGCACTCTGGGAGGCCAAGGCGGGAGGATCACTTGAGGTCGGGAGTTCGAGACCAACCTGAGCAAAAGCGAGACCCTGTCTCTACTAAAAATAGAAAAAATTAGCTGGGCATGGTGGAGAGCACCTGTAGTCCCTTGGGAGGGTCCCTTGGGAGCCCTTGGGAGTCTGAGGGCAGAGTCTGAGCCTCCCTTGGGAGGCTGAGGCAGGAGGACTGCTTGAGCCCAGGAGTTTGAGGTTGCTGTGAGCTAGGCTTATGCTACAACACTCTAGCCTGGGTAACAGAGTGAGACACTGTCTGAAAAAAAAAAAAAAAAACAGCCTTATTTGCAAGTTGATATGAAATGCAAATTGATAGCAGAGAAAAATATTAAGAAAACTGGTTATTTTAAACAAAATTTGGAGAGCTCTTAAATATTTAGTATAAAAAATAGAAAATCTCAAACAGTCATATTCCTAATCAAGGTGAATCCTTGAACAAATTAGACTGATTTAATAATGCTGTTTTAAAAACAGCTATATGTACCTAGTCAAGTCGACACATAAAATTAACCATCACAAAGTGCTGTTTAAAATCTGAAACACCATGGGACCAGTTTATTTACTGATGGTTTTAAACTGGCATACCTAGTTAGAAAACCTGGCTTCCTCACATTATCAAAGAGGCATAAAAATTCTGCTGAGAACTTCTCTCTTGAGATTTCCCAAAGTTACAATTCTTTGTATAGATCTTGATTGTCAATATCAGAATAAGGACATAGGGGATCTGTGATTGGCTAATTTCTGAGATCCCTCAATGCTTGCCTGTACACTTTTTCTGTTCCTCATCCCTCACCTTTAAAGAAACACTTCCTATGAGTATGCTCTGTGGAGCTGTGAATTTTTGAATATCTAATTTTATGAAAATTTTGTGGAGATGCTCAATAAATACTTCCTGAATGAATAAATGGTGAAACAAATAAAAATGGCTATATGTCTCCTCCTTGATTTTATCACAGTGTAAATTCAAATTTTAGCACATCATTCTACCATATGCAACACTTGGGTTTGTTTTCTCATGGAAAGTCAAATTAATAAAATTTTATAGAAATTTACCTAATTTCTAAGCTAATATTAAATTGAGTTGTTTAATAATCTTTGGATACAAATTATTAATATAAGTAATTTGTGTAGGCAAGTCATTTGTAGAGAATAAAAATATACGGGGTCATCCAAAAAAAAGTCTTAACATACCCTTGCTTTTGTTTTTATACACTGTAATTAAGCATCAATGAATAGGTTGAAAGGATATATAAATAACTGAGATATGTTGGTAGACATGTTCATTATATTTAAGAAATGTAAAATAATTTTTGTGTGTCTGTGGAAGGGTTATGTATGCAAAATAATGGATTTTTTGTTTGTCTACCATGAGAAAGGAGAATAATTTCTCTTAAAGTAAAAATTTAATTTTGTCCAGTTGTGCCAGAATGTGAAAGAAACTATTAAAAGACAAGTATGAAGGTGTACAATAGAAGAATAGAAGTAGAAGGTCTGAGGGGACATAGACTTTGTCTTGGTTTATTATATCTGCAAAGTGAAAGCAGCATTAACAATGCATTAACTTATAAAGTTGACTAGATGTAACTGAATTTATTTTCATGAGATGGAGAAAAGATTTGCGAATCTTATTCTATAAAATATAGGTGGCATCCAAAAAGAGTAAAACTAGAATTTAAATTTTCTTTTGTTAAGTTGACAAATGGATCATTGAGTATATGTTTACTCTGAACAAAAAGCAGTTAAAAGGTATTTGGTGCTCAAATAGCAGAAGTTTCTTATATCACCAAAATACTCTTGAGAGTCTGTTAATGTTTTGTGCTTTTGTCATGTCTTTGAACTATTTTTTTAAACAAAAGTTCCTCATAAATATCATTGCCTCGTGCTTAGTTTAACATTGCCTGTAACCTTTTTCTTTAGTCACTTACTCATACCTTTTCTCCTCTGATAGCTTTTTTTGATATTGCCTTTCCTGAATTCAGCCCCCAAATTCAAAATAAGACTCTAATTATATTTTTTACAACAAAATTGTGTTTGGGGTTTCCCAAACAGCTGCTGGACAGCTGCTAAGATTTGCTCATTTATCCTATGAAAGAAGGGGATGCTAAAAATAATTAGAAATGTTTGGTATACTCCAGATTTTTTTTCTTTTCTTTTTTTTTTTTTTTGAGACAAGGTCTCTCTCTGTATCACCCAGGCTAGAGTGCAGTGGCGTCATCATAGTTCACTGCAACCTCAAACTCCTGGGCTCAAGTTATCCTCCTGCCTCAGTCTCCTAAGTAGCTGAGTCTACAGGAGTGTGCCACTATGCCCGGCCAACTCCAGATTTTTTATTAGCTCAAAACTACTGTAAAAAGTATTCTTCTTATCAATGAGTCCTTAACATAAAAAGAACTTGCTAATCAGTAAGAAGTTTAACCTATGTTAATTATATGTAAATAAAATGTATTAATATAAATATAAAAATATATTTTAGCAATTGTGTAACTTCCAGGTTTGACAGAAGCATATTCATGTTCACATACAAAGATTTATAAAATAACTTTTAAAAATTAATTCTTTTTTAAGGGAATAATTTGTTTCTAGGTGATAATCCCAAAATATTTTATGGGATAAATTAAAAGAACCTGGAGATTTTTAAATGCCCAGTCTGTCCATATCTGTTTTTCCTTTCAGTTATAATTATTAACTAATAAATAAAATTATTATATGTTACTTTAGAATAAAGGACTCTACTCTCCTCTATTATTGCTGGCAATTTCAAGTCAACCTTACCCATTTAGTTTTGTCATTCATAGACAGCTTCTGCTTTTTTCTTATATTTGCCTAAAGGCCCCTGCTATAAGCTACATATCAGAAATTCAGTCTTCTAGAAGAAATATGAAAAAAATGAAAGCCTCATATTTTTACCATATTTATAACTGACTCTACAGGGAGTAGACTCACAGGAATAAACTTTTCTGTATAAGCTGATATCAGCAAGATAAAGAGATACCTGTCATACTACCAAAGGATGAGTCAAGATTCTTTAAATACGTAAGTAGATAACTTTATGAAAATTGATTGCTTTACCCAAAATCAAAAAAGAATCACCTAGAACTAAATGAGTTAAGTGCATTGTCTTCAACAGAATACCACAGATTAGGTAATTTTTAAAGAAAAGAAATTTATTTCCTCACAGTTTTGGAGGCTGGGAAGTCTAAGATCAAGGTGCTGGCATCTGGTGAGGGCCTTCTTGCTGTGTAATCCCATGGCAGAAGGCGGAAGGGCGAGAGTGGGAGAGAGAGAGAGAAAAGGGGGGCCAAACTCATCCTTTTATAAGGAATCCACTCCTGCAGTAATGGCATTAATCCATTCATGAGGGCAGAGCCCTTGTGGCCTAATCATCTTGTTAGGCCCCACCTCCCAACACTGTTTCATTGGGGATTAAGTTTCCAACACATGCTTTTTGAAGGACACATTCAAACCATAGCATGTGGCTAATGTTCTATTTCTAATGGGTATATAAGAAAGATTCCTTTTTTCATCTTAAACTCTCAGTAGGCTATCCTTGAATAAACTATAATGAAATATTCTTTAAATGGTATCATGCTCTAATGGACCTTTTAGAAATCAAACCAATGAAAATTAGTTTTAGAGATGAGGTCTTGATACGATGCCCAAGCAGAGTGCAGTGGCTGTTACTAGGTGTGACCATAGTACACTACAGCCTCGAACTCCTGGCCTCAAGCAATCCTCCTCCTTCCTCAGCGTCCCTGAGTAGCTGGGACCGCAGGCATGCACCAACTTGCTTGGCCAATAAAAATTCTTACTATAACTTATAAGTAACACATTGTCAGGAAGATACAAAAATAATGATTCTGTAGAAAATGACATTAAAAAGTATACAATGATAAAAATGGCTAAATATTACACAAAGTATCTTTATTAAGTTCCTTTACTTTTCATACCCATGTGGCTATTTGCATAGGTTCAATAAGAAACTGTTCTCCTTCCTACCAGGCAATAATTAACAAATCACTTTTGTAATCATGACCCATGCCACAAATCTCGTTGAAGTGGCATGGCAGGCCCGTTACTAAGTAGCACAGTAACAACTTGGCTGAGGTGAACTGGATGGTTCTCAGTTCCCGATTTCAGTATGTGAACAATACCTAACACATAAAAGTAATGACAACCTTGTGAACTTTACAAAGCCTCCAAAGTTTATTCCTAAGTTTTAGTAACACATGGCTCTAGCTTTATTAACCAGACCTACAAGAAGGTCTTTGTGTATTAAGCATCACCTTTTATGACACTTACGTAAAACCAAACATCAAAGTAATGATACTGAATCAGAAAATCACTAAGCAAATTTATGCTCAAATCCAGGCTTTAGAAGAAAATTTGAGGGCAAAATTGACAGCTTAACTAGAGGTCATGATGGGTAAGCAATATACATCATATTCGACAGAAAACAAAATAAAACAACACTGCAGTAAAGGATCAACACAGCAGGTTTTGACTGTGTAAACCCTTTACATTCCAAAGAAATGTTTGGCCCGTGGCCAGCTTCAGGAAGGTAACCTCTAAGTCCTTGGAATAGCCTGCCTTATATGAGTATTTTTGTTTACCTGGGGCCTTAGGCCATGCCAGATAGTCTAAGCTAACAATGTGATTTATGGTGGGGACTTTGGGCCATGGGGTATCAGCTTGATCTTCGGAGGGGCTGCTGACTGAAGGTCAACCACGTGGGCAGTCAGCCTTGCCATGCCTACGTGACCAGCCCTTGAGAAAAAACCTATACACCAAGGCTTGGAGGGAGCTTCCCCAGTTAGCAATACTCCAAGAATGTTGTCACAAATTGTTGCTGTGAGAATTAAGTGCTGTCTGCAAGACTTCACAGGAAAAGGACAACTGGAAGCTTGTGCCTGGTGTCTCCTGGATTTTGCTCTATGTGCCTTTTTTCAGTTGCTGGTTTTAATCTGCATTCTTTCACTATAATATACGATAACTGTAAGCATAACAGCTTTTCTGAATTCTGAGTCCCTCTAGTGAATCACTGAACCTGAAGGTGGTCTTGGGGACTACGTGAAAGAAAACAATGAGATAAAGTAACATTAACAAAAACAATCACCCTGGCTAGTTCTCATTCCCCGAGTAAATGAAACGCTGAGTCTTTCCTGTAAGTTAGTCTCTTTAATAACTATGTCCCTGATTTTGGTAATGCTGATGTCTGAAGATACATGATGACCTTTTTGGACATGATAATTATTTGAGAAAATTTTTTCCACCATGAAAAGAATAACTAAACTCAGGGACTTTGGTATTTTGTAGTTTTTTCCTTTACATACTTTTCATTTTTTAATTTGATAAACCTGTCTAAAACTTGTACCCCTTGAAAATCCTCTTTGCATATACACTCCTTTTCTGAATGCTTTAGTTTTTGAGTGGTTTATAATTTTATTTCTGTAGATGGTAGTTTGAATGAATAGTTTTAGTAGAATGGTTTAAGAGAATCAAATTCTACTTTTTGTGGCGTATCTATAGGAATTCTCTGAGAGTAAGAAATCACAGACAAATATCCTATCTAAATACCAAAGGCACAATCTCTTTCTACTTGACAGCCATTCTGTAAAAGACAAAGAAAAAAGGACCTTGTCTGAAAATTTGGCTTAGGTGCCCACCACTGAAATCACACCACAAGAAAGAATCAAAGTATATAATACTGATATAAATTCTTCCAAGTTTAACAGCAAAATTATATACTTAAGAGAACAAGCTTTTTAAAGATGAGTTATTTTTGAGATTAAAGTAGACACTTCTAATCTAGAATTAATTTCTTTTAACACTGGTACTGGATTTCCCAGCTTTAAATTTGTAGCTTAGTTCATTTTTAGAAAATGAAAGCAATAATGCTTTTTATGTGCTCAAGCACTTCCACAGTTAAGATATGAATACTGCTATTCTCTTACATGTATCACAGATTTTGGATTAGCTATCTCTGAAAATACTTTTTAAGGTACTAAAGATAGTTTTGCTAGAAATTATAAGTTATAAACCCATTAATGTTCCACAGAATTCTCAGGAGTATTTTTAAATTTAATTTTAAGTGGGTTTCCTGTGTACCAAAATGGCTTATGTTTTAAGTAACACATTTGTAAAGTTAAAAGGACCTACAGTGATGAAGAGTGAAATACCTTCCAATTCAGCCAGCAGATTCTGGACAACTGCCCTGTAAACATCAATCTTGTATTTCAGGCAAGAAATGATTCACATTCTGTTCTAGTTCAGTAACAGGTTTTTCCAAGAAATGCTCTACAAATCAATGTACATTTAACTTTAAGGCAAACTGACAAAAAAAAACAAAAACCAAAAACCAAAATTTTCAGAGCCTATCCTAAATTTATTTAATCAGATTAAGCAAAGTCAGGTCAAAAATACCTTATTTTTGCTATGATCCGAAGGTCTGGCTCACTTTACAATCTTCTTTTCATAAAGACTAAGATCTCTTTAACTGTTTAAGCAACTTCAGTAATTTGTAGTGGCAAATAAACTTTGACAAGTGGGTAGAATCCCATTATAATGAACACCATTCTATTGCTCACTTCCCTGTAACACTTATTCCTATGTTCTGACCATAGCCCAGAACAAAGTGGCTTTGCTGATATGGCTGCAAGAAATCTGTTAAATAGGATATTAAAAGCCACAGAAATCCTCTCAGTTAGTAGTTACTTTATTTAATGAAGCTATTTTTCAGGTAAGATATTTACATACCTGCTCATTAAAAAATATTTGATCAGTTGATTGTTCAGTAAAATGACATGTTATTAAAGAGTGATACATTGGTGGTATTGTCAGGTTTTAAATTTTTATGGTGCTGCTGACTGTTGATGCTCAGACACATAGAGTTTGTCAAATGATAGCTCTTTGCTCATTTCAGATTGGAGACATGCACATCATTTTTCTCCCACAAATCTCACATCTTTATGAATTATAAAACTGTCTGAAGCACCTGCAGAACAAATGTCTTTCCTACTCACAAGACTCATGCTTGGTTAGATTCTACACAGAGGTGGAATAATAAGGTCATTTGTTAAGGGATTCATGTTGAATATATTTATTTGTCCACATTAGAAAAGCAGAACTTCTCTAACACAGTTGGCTAGTGTTTGAAAACTGCATTTTAGGAATATAGACCAGGAAATGTAATGGTATTGATTAAAATGGAACTTTTTTCTATAAAACACATAAAGCTGATTCATAATAGTATTTCTGAGATAAACAGTAGATTGCCACAAGCCATAGAAGGGGATCTGGGATTATTCCTCTTTTAAACTATCCTGCTTTTCTCCACAACATCATTCAAATTTATTCTCATTAAATATTCATTAAGAACCAACTTTTTCTTCTCCAAACAACATTAAGAGCTACATTCAAAATTACACTCCAGTATTCACAAAGTCTCACAAAACATTACCTACCTTTATTATGTATGATGTGCTCTGGTATTTTCAATGCTGTATCATTTTAAAAATGCTGGTAGTGACCCACTAACTTGATTTGACAATCCACCAATATGATATGACCTATAGTTTGAAAAACACTGACTTGATCCAACTTATGAGGACGCCAAAGTATAGGGAAATTGAGTGGCTTAAGTTCATAAGGAAATTAACAGCAATCATTTGCATAATTCTGTGCAAGTCAATAACTGGCCTCTAGAATACAATTTTTCTGTATATATCTTATTTTTCTGTTTTAGTCTAAGTCATTATTGCTTAATGTTTCATAACCACTTACTCCACTCGTGCCTTTGAATTTGATAGTAGTTATATACTGGTTGTAGACAGCATATGTTTGGAATTACTAAGTGAACTGGTATCTCAATCAACAAGCCTAATGAAGAGTGAAGAATGAGGGAAAGCTAGAGAAGCAAACACTAAGAAGGAAAAATTTAGGCAGAGAGTATGGTGGATAACACCACCTTTATTTTAAAAGATTTTTCTAGAAAGCTGATTATATTACTCATAGAACTTTTTATTTGTCCTATGACAGACAACTCATAATCCCCAACATACTTCCCACAACCCCAAACCCCTGGACCTAATCCCCCTTCCCCTCCAGCTCATGAACCAGACTGTTGAACTGGTAATTAACAAGTCTTACATTGTCACAAACCTGCCTCAGAGAAGAAAGTAATAGGAGATAAATTTTCTTCTCTAGTGTTCTTTCCTAAAACTGTTAAACACATAGTTACACATTAGACCATGCATATATAATAAAAAATAAATGTCTTCAGTGGTACGGTGGTAATTTATAATTCTAATGATTGCCTATGAAATTTAGTAAAATCTTGCACCAAATGGGAATTCAATGAATCTATTCCAATAAGAACATTCCCAGTAAACCCACCAGGAAAAAAAACCCCACCTAATTCTTTAAGTAGACAATTAATCTACAGCTATAATAAAAACAAAATCTGACCCAGACATTATTTTAAAGACTTAACTTTATATTTTTCATTGTCTAATTTTCTTTACATGACAAAATACCAAAAAAAAAAAAAAAAAAAAACTGAAAGAGAAAGTGCACGAAAATAAGTAGATAAGATCGTATGAAAAAGGCCGAGGTGTTGACAAGGTCTATTTAATTACCAAGAAATAAATTTGTTTTCAGATGAGTGACAGTCAATATTATTTTTATTTGTTTATCCTCATCTCACTTTAATTAAAAAGTGTAATGGCACCTATAAAGAGCTTTTTTTAAATCTCACAGATGCTATTATGCCTTAAAGAGATTTGTCTTGTCCTATGTCTGGGAGTCAGCTTATACTTATCTAAACTTCACATAAAATTAAGCGTTCTCAGTAGGTAAAGCTTTAGTTACAGCTGAATAGAGTTCCAGGAAACCCCATTAGGAGTTTCATTATTTGCTCTACACCAATAATGGCAGCTGGTGCGATTTTGGCCACAACACACACTCCTTCCATTGTACATGACCAACTGCCCTTTTCTCCCTTAGATTGATCTCTACATGTCAAATTGTTATTTAATTTTTTGATATTTTGTCACAGATTAAGAATATTACTTTATGTTAAAATTATACTTTTAAAGTAATAAAGCTATCAAAAAAATCTTGAAAATAATTTTCAAGTACACCATCCCAGCCAGTTATCTCCCGCTTTAATCTTACATTGTTGAAAACTGAACATTTCCCTCCAACCTTTCTATCTTTAGCTAGAACCTCATAAAAATGGCTGGGTTGCCAATGACCCACCCAAGTACAGTTAATTCAAGATTCCAATTTCCATTTCCAGTATTAGAATATTCACAATACCTGCTGCTTCAAACACGGGAACTTTCTAGTTTTCACAGATTCATCAAAGTTGAGAGCTGCCTTGGCTAGAAAATTCCATTTTTTCAATTTCTAATTAAATAAAAAAAACTCTGTTTTTTCACTTAAGTGAACAAAATCAATGAAATCATACCAAGTTCCTGCTAGGCAGAGCACAGCTGTGGAGTTGCTATAGCAACTCCTGTACACTGACGATAGACTGCCCCATCCAGGAAAGAAATCTTTTGCTCCACCCCCTGAGGAGTCAAAGGCCTTGGCAAGCAGGCAGTCTGTGAGCAGAGATACATTTTTAGTTCAGTTGCTGTAATGGAGCACCAAGACACCATTATTTATTGTCCCTCACTAATAAATGTCACCTCAGCAACCAAAACAGACTCCAAATCAAGTTGCTGCACGTGACTATGTATTTCTGTACCATGGTAGAACTGTATTCTTTACCTCCACCCATTAGAAACCTGGGTTAGGAAAGAAGCCAAAGCAATTTCTCTCCAGACATAAGGAAAAAGAAAAAAGGACCCAAATAAATTAGAATATTTCCACTTTTGCTAAGAATATATTTAGGTCTTTGCTTTTTAGGCTTTAATCCATGCAAACTTGTGTTCCACAACATTTTTTTTTTTTGGTCACTCAGATTCAAAAAACATTTATTGAGTTTTTCAGTGTCAACCCTTTTGCTGAGGGAATTCTCAATTCTTAATTGAAATATTCAAGTGTTCCTAAAGTGACTTAAATTTTTTAATGGTAATTATTTTTAGCAATACATCTTCACAAGTAATGACTTTATTGATAAACTAAATATATTCAGTTCCCTGTCTAGGTGCATAGAAAACAAAGGCACAGAAATATAGGGCAGTATTACAGTCCTGGTGGGTTTTTTGATAAGCTCAAACTATAAAACTCATATCCTTAAAGATGAAAGGCACAGTAGAAAAACAGGTAAGGTGATAAAACTGAGTTCAGATGAAACACCCTACGGAACATCTCCAGGTCTGAGGAGCTTATGGGGGAGGGGCATGAAAGCCAGCAAAGGGCACGGGTACTATTTACACCAGAAGGAGAGAAACTTTCATCTCTGTGACTAATTACTTTCAAGGACAATTCCAAGTATTAATCTGGCCATCTTCAGTCACCTCCCCATTTCCAGGTACGGAAAGATCTTCTAACATGGTACCTCTTCTCACCATTAGAATGAATCACAGTTCTCCTTCTCCCCAGAAGGTCCACAATTACCCACTTTCTCCTACACATACTTTAGGGAATTACCTAGGAAAACAGAAAGAAAGACTGTCTTTAAAAAATTGCTTTTCTTAGCTTCCTGAGATCCTGACCTAAACATTTTTTCACACCTATATCTTGAACACTGCCCCCGCTGTGCATTCAGAGAATCAGTAAACATGTACGTCTAACTCTGTCCCTTTGGAATCACCATCTCTTAGACTGCTACCCGATATTCTGAGCTCCTCCCTTCTATTACACCTCTTGTGCCTGTCCTCTATTTCTACTTCAGTTGATGACTCCAGTTCTCTAGCTGCTCCAGAGGATTTGAGTGAGAAACCAAGAGTACAGAAGAGTCATACTAGTTTCTATAGACTTCTGGAATGATAGGTCAACAAGTGCAAATTTATTATAAAGCATGTATACACAAAGAAATCTATTATGACATCATTGATTTTAAAATATAAAAAATAAAAATGTACCATATTTCCCTGAATTTTTGCTAGATGAGGTAATTAAATGACAATTTTTTTCTTCCTATACTTTGTTCTTAAAAATATTATCACTTTGTAGGTCCTAAATTCACAGACTCAATTTAAACGGATGAACATTATACACAATGCAAAGAATAAAAGTCACCAAAAGTTATAAAGTAAGATAAAATAAATCACTAGTATTTAAAAAACTAGATTTGTAAAAGAGAATGGGAATAGCACAGGAAAACTTCTGCAATGAAGTTATGACAGTAACTCAAGGAAATAACTATAACTCTATCTTCTGAAAATTAAGTTTATGGTTTCCTATTCGTAATTGTCACATAAAATTTGTATTAAAAGCTTCTTCATAAAACTGTAGGACCATTACACTTTTCACTTTACAAAAGAGAAAAACATTTCATACCTTTAAAACAAGATAGGGAGGAAACACCAGCAAAAACCCTAGGAAAGTTAAAAGACCTTTCTGTACTCTGTTGATTTAACATTAATTCTTTTTTTTTTTTTTGAGACAGAGTCTCACTCTGTTGCCCAGGCTAGAGTGAGTGCCGTGGCGTCAGCCTAGCTCACAGCAACCTCAAACTCCTGAGCTCAAGGGATCCTCCTGTCTCAGCCTCCCGAGTAGCTGGGACTACAGGCATGTGCCACCATGCCCGGCTAATTTTTTCTATATATATTTTTAGCTGTCTATATAATTTCTTTCTATTTTTAGTAGAGATGGGGTCTCGCTCTTGCTCAGGCTGGTCTCGAACTCCTGAGCTCAAACGATCCGCCCACCTCGGCCTCCCAGAGTGCTAGGATTACAGGCGTGAGCCACCGCGCCCAGCCAAAACTTAATTCTTAAGATTATAAGCCTTCTAAATAAAAAAGTAGAATGGTACTTGTATCTTAGAGTTAAGTTAATTTTAGTATAGTTTCTTAGATTTAGCTTAAGATATTTGCAAATTGAACAAAGTCCTAAGACATGATAAAGTTGGGGATTTTGGTTAATAAGAAAAATAAAAAAGCAATCATTGAGTGCGATGTGCACTGTCTAGGGGATGGACACGTTTGAAGCTCTGACTCGGGGGGCGGGGGGGGCAAGGGCAATATACATAACCTAAACTTTTGTACCCCCACAATATGTTGAAATAAGAATAAAAAAAAAGCAATCATTTATTATTTGGGACTCTTAGGTCATTAGGTATTAATTTTAAAATACTGTAACTTCATGTTTTATAGAGGCTAGAAACATAATTCAAAATTTCACAAAAGTATATTAAATTAAAACCACTTTAGACAATTCAAGATCTCATTGACAAAGTTCATTTAAGGTGACACAGTTCTGCTTTTGTGTTATTGTTCCCACATGATATCATCTCTCCTCAATTTCATTTGAAGATTATGAACTCGTACTGGATGAAAATTGTTGTTTTTCTGAAAAGGGTTAGTTTCATTCAAACATTTTCTGGGGCTATTTTTTATGTTCTTTGATCCTTTGGGGTAGATGTCTTCTCGTTGAATACCTGAAGCTTCACTCATCTTTGAGTTCTGAACTTTTTGCTGCAGTTTACGGACCTGGAAAGAAAAAAAAATCTAATATTTTAGTCAAAAATATACTAAAAATATATCCTAAATTAGATGGATTGCAATGATGGTTCGAAGATTACATTAAATTAAAAAGTTCAATTCAGTAAGTTTTTATCAAACATTTATTACATGCCTAACACAGTGCTAGTCAGGTAGAAATATAATGAATAAAACAGTTCTTGCTTTCAACGAGCTTATTACTTTTAGCGAAAGAAAAGCATATACATGACAATTAGAGAATACTTCAAGCCAGGATAACTTTGAATAGGACAAAAAGTGTGTATGTAAGAAGACCAAAGTAGGACAAGATCAATGTGGCCTGGCGAAGTTGAAGGAAAGGTTGTATGGAAGATATGAAACTGGTAAAAACTGGAGAATAGAGAGGAGAGAAAGGACCTTTTAGGTGATAATACCAGCAAAGCAAACTGGTTTTAGGAATGAGCATCAAGTTTATAGAGTCATATATATAAACATACTTATACACACACACACACACACACACACACACACACGCACATGTGAAATCTTGAAAGTATTCCTGAGTTTAAAGTACTGTTGAATATTAAAAAAAAGCTCAAGGGAATAACTATAACTTTATCTCCTTGAGGGTTGTCTGGTAATAATGGGGGCAGATAGAATTAAACAAAAACAATACCTATAAACAAGCTAACACCCATTTCTTCAAAGTCTAACCTGTTACTTTGTCTATTTCACTTATGCATAGGTCTAATTTGTAGAGCTGATCCAGACTTTGGATAACTACCTGGTTCTCTGTTTGGCTAAGAGGTAATTTTTATTACAGATATTATTAAATCGATCATGATAAAATGTTTGAAAATTTATACTGCTATAGCTATTATGGAATATAAATTTTGCCTTTCAAAATACAGTATATATAGACTAAGTTTTAAAAATATGATTATTCTTCTATTCAAGTTTTCTCCTATGTAATTCCAAGAAGGTGTACAGTTGTAAAATCTTCGCTCTAAAACAATCATATAAAAATTCTTATTTACTATCACCTTAAAAGTCAATAAAGTGAAAATATTTGTTTCAAAAGTTTCATTTCTTTCTTTATTGGCCATAAGAAGAATAAAGCCTATGACATTCTATATCTTTTATTACTTTCCTATAAAGGGGGCAGGGCTGATTTGTGAGGTTAATATATCACTAACTTATATGAGTGCTGATTATATCCATAGGCAGATGGCAACATGATGTGGCTTGAAGGTTCCTGGAAAGGCTCCTTCTGCCTTGTGTTCCAGCAGTATAACAGCAGCTGAAAATTCAACCTATGGAGTTATTGTCTTGGGATAAAATATTATATTCCATGATTCTTCTGTTCAAATACTAAAACTGCTATGCCATTCTTTGTTATTAAGACTTCACAAACAAGTAGAGAGTTCTCCTTGTCACACCTGTTCTACGCACCGTAGCTAGGTGAGTACAGGTCCCCAGGGAATGGAACACAGCACAGCATGTTTTGGGAAAGGGGAAATAGTGCTTTAAGGATTGGGGTACTGCTTGAGGAGCCAGGTTTATGTATGGTACTGAATTAGAGACCTGCTGATATAAGGGGCATCATTAAGGCATTAGATGACAAAAGGATAAGGGAAAAGAATGCTAAAAGGGCAACCAGAGAGCTGCTAAGGTAAATTACCCTACCTTACATTTTCCCCAAAGCCATTTCTAAATACACAACTAAACTTTCTTGCTCATTTTTAAAAATATTAACTTGGGAGAGTTACGTAAGAGGCCCATATTATTCCAATGGGACAGACAGCTCTATTCTGTAACAAGCCTCAGTTACTTCTGTCTATCTTTTCACTATATCCCACACACGGACCTCAAATTTGGAAGGTCATGCAGAGATGTAACGCTAAATCCAGATATTTTATCTTGTTATTAAAATCTTTTACTAAAGCCTTCTTACACTGGCTTGATGCTTCTTCAGTTTGGAAATTTGTTCTCCTTTAATTTCCATTTTCTTGACTAAACGCTCAAGTTCACATTCTATGTCATCACAGACTGAATAGCTTTCAGTTTCCTTCATTTGTTTCAGTAATTCTTGATGCTCCCTATGAAAGGAAAACAAATATCAAGCACTGTTATATTTTATAGCATATGTTTTTGCCATAATTAAAACATTGTTCAATGATAAATTTTAGTCAGAGTTAAACATTAATCTTCAAAAACAGTCTCTTCCTTTAGGGTTATATAATTAAATATATGGTAAATATAACAAGGCCCTTGTGATTAAATACAATTAGAAATATCTTAAACTTAGGCTGCTAGCTAAACAACTTTTAACAAAATCTGAATTCTTGATGCTCATAGCTAAATGTAGTCAAATGTTCTCATGTCCTTAAATAGAGGCATTAAATGGCTCTCTTCTTAAATAATTTCAATTCTCGAATTACTGATGCAGTATTTCTGAAAGAATTCCAGCTGTGGAAATATTTCCCTGAGAAATCCCTAGATTTGGAGTTAGCTTACTCAATGAAATACTGTCAATATATAACAACTAGCTATATCTTCTATAGAAGTCTTAGTTCAACTAGTTGGCCAGCCAAATCACATAGTTCTAGAATTTCTGTTGGATATATATCTAAACATGGGGCATTATATAATGTATCCCATACAGAAATCTTCCTTACTGTGGATGTTGCTTCAAAATTTGTAATGCAGAAGTACCAAAGTCTAAAATAAGGAATTTCATTCCTACTTGTGTAATGAAATCATTAATTTAACTAAAAGATTCTATAAGAGCTTTTGTGAGTTATAATCTAAGGTCACCAGGTCCTATGTATTAGAAGGACAGTAATATCTGTCTATCAGTCCAGATCTTGGGAACACAGAAACTCCTTAGATTGGAAAAATAGTAATTACACACAATTAAAATTTTAAATAGTATCAATAAAAACAATGAAAAATCAATAGCAGTCAATCTGTTCAAATGGCCAGGTAAGACCTTTAAGAATTTGTAAATGGCATTGTTCTTAAGACTGAGAAGAAAAAATGATATCTAAATATCTTGCTACTTCTCCTGATAAAGAATAAAAATACTTACACGCTCATTTGGTCCAGCTCATCCTGCATTGCCATTAACAGGTCAGATAAATTGTCACAAATGGAAACGGACTTTTCTGAGTCAGAAGGTACAGCTTTACACTGGGAAGTTTTTCTAATGGGCTTGTAGAGACATCTAGGCTCAGTCACTTCAGAAGGTTTCTGAAGGATGTGTGGGCCACAGCGTTGCATCATCTGCAGAAAGTTTTGCACACTCGCATTCACAGAGCAGCTTGCACTGGAAGACTTAGGGGAAAAGAAATTGCTGAGAACAATTTTAAACAACTGATGGTATTCAAGTAGCACTTACAATGAAGCAGGAGTTTTTTGAACAACTATCTTTACTTTTTTCCCTCTCACCTTTTCAGACACAAAAGGTAGTGCTCCAAACTTTGAATAAATTTGCTGAGGTGGTCCTCTCTTTAAACATTTAGTTTTCTAGAGATTGACAAAGGAAACGTAAACAAAAAATTATCTTAAAGACATTTATAATATGAAGACCTCTCAAAACTCAATAGTAAACAAACAATGCAATTTGAAAATAGGCAAAAGACATGGACAGAAATTTCACTGAAAAAGACATATGATGGCAAATCAAAGATATTCAACATCATTAGCTATTAGGGAAATGCAAGTTAAAATTACAATGAAATATCACTGCACATCTATCAGAATGGCCTAAATAATAAACAGTGACAAATACCAAATGTTGGCAAGCATGCAGAGAAATTGGATCTGTCATATATTGTTGGTGGGACTACAAAATGGTACAGCCGTTTTGGAATACAGTTGGGCAGTTTCTTACAAAACTAAACAAGTATTTATCATATAACCCAACAACTGCTATCTTGGACATTTATCCCAGAAAATGAAAACTTATGTTCACACAAAAACCTGAACACAAATATTCATAGCAGCTTTATTTGAAATAGCCTCAAACTGGAAACAACCCAAATATCCTTCAATAGATGAATGGTTAAACTGTGGTACATCCATAGTGTGGAATACCATGCAGAAATTTAAAAAAATGTACTGATATATGCAACAACTTGGATGGCTCTCAAGGGGAAAAAGCCAATCCCAGAAGCTGAGTAAAACAAGCCAATCCCAAAAAGTTACATACAGTATAATTGTATTTATTTAACATTCTTGAAATAACAAACTATAGAGATAGTGGACAGATTATAGCTTGCCAGGGACAGGAAAAGAGATGTGTAGTTATAAAGGGATTGCATGAAAGAGCCTTATGGTGGTGGAACAGTTCTGTATCTTGATTGTTGTGATGGTTACAGGAATCTACACATGTGATAAAGCTATATAAACTCTCATACTGCTGTCATTTACCATCTAGAATTACAGTGCTAATCATGTCCATATTCTTCTCAGAAGTCTTCAGTGGTTCCCAACTATTTATAGAATAAAAGCTCAAATTTTTAACATGGCATTCAAAGTTAGCCATTCTCTCACCCCAAGCTGTATTTTCAATTTTAACTTTCACTATGACCCCATCTCACCCCCACTACTGGACCTATAGGTCCCTGGAAAAACCAACGATTTCCTCAGACTGTCATACATTTCTCGTCATCTCAATCTGTCAATACTTATTAATTCTCCCAGGCTGTCTTTAGTACTGCTTTTTGCATTACCCTTCACGTATTTCTTTGTCTAAACAGCACCACAACACTTTGTTTATACCTCTGTTAAGCTTTTCTTACACTCTGATATTTGTACATTTATCTGTTTCTCATAAATTCCTCTCTTATTTACCTCTTTATTACATAGAGACACCAGTCTATGCCATTAAGATGTATGAGTTGAATGAATTATGAGTTATGTCTAGGATATGAAGAAACAGTGTGAGCGGAAGCAGGTCTCTCATAGAGGCTTCCCGAAATCTGATCCTACCTTCAGCAACATTAATGTCCCTTCATCTTTAAAGGGAGACAATACAATTTGCAGATCTCATGAACTTGTGATTTGAACAAAGCACTTTTATAAAGTGATTTTGCTGTTAATTATTCTCTTCTTTTCCAGGAACTACCTTTTCTTTCCTTATTTTTTTTTTTTTTTTTACCTCTCCCTGTACCTTCACTATTTTTACAATGAATAAGTCAATATTTGTTCTTCTTGAAAATTACTGACAGTGATTTTCTATTTGGCTTTGTGGCTTTGAATCTCATTGCACAAACAAGACACAAAACAAATATTTAAGGAAGGAATAAGCAAAAAACATAAAGTTGCATTGGGAAATGTTTTTCATTATTGTAGTTTGAAAATACTTTAAAAAAAATTATGAAAAATACAGCCAAAGTACTGAACATTAATTCTTATTTATGTAATAAAAGAGGGCCAGGCACGCTGGCTCATGCCTGTAATCCTAGCACTCTGTGAGGCCAAGGCGGGAGGATTGCTTGAGCTCAGGAGTTCAAGACCAGCCTGAGCAAGAGTGAGACCTCGTCTTTACTAAAAATAGAAAAATTAGCTGGGCATTGTGGCATGCACCTGTAATCCCAGGTACTTGGGAGGCTGAGGCAGGAGGATCTCTTGAGCCCAGGAGTTGGAGGCTGCAGTGAGCTATGATGACACCACTGCACTCTACCCAGGGCAACAGAGTGAGACTCAAAAAAAAAAAAAAAAAAAAGTAGCCAAAGTTAAGTATTATGTTCTCTCTATTATTTTATCCACAGAGTAAGCATACAGTACTGGACAGAATTCTCAAATAGCAGCATCCCTGACTCTCATAGCAAATGGCACAAAGAAACACTCACTACATGCAAAATGAATAAATAGTAATAATGGTCATCAAAACTATAATCCCAGAATCATAATATTAAAAAAGATTTAAATTTTTTTTCTTACCATTATATATAATTAAGAAGGTTAAGCTACAATATATTCCAAACATCAATTCATCAAAACAAAACATTGGTCAATCTATAAAGTACTAAAACTCTCAAACCCTTATTTTCAGGCAAATTCAAAGGATATGAGTATAGAAAGAACAAATAATAATAATTTCCCTATATAAATACCTTTACAGATCTATAAGTTAACAGGTCTGTTAAAAAAAAATCCTATTTTTTATTGTGCATGTATTACATAAAACTGCTTTCAGGATTTATTGTGTTATCAGTATCTACTGTGTTGTTTAGTGCCTCTTTTATAAGGTATCACAAAATACATTTCTCCAAGAGTTTAGGAAAATCTTTATCTTTCTAGAAAAACTGAAGTGCTTCATATTATTTCACAAAGACAGCTATACTGTCCATTATGTGCTCTTTTTTGCTTTGGTTGCCAAAAAACTCAGAGCTAAGTTTTATGCACAACTGCTATTACTTTCTTTAACCTTGGTTTTATGAAATTTTCTGTCCTTACACCCCAAACCATCATCACTTGACATGCACTATTCCATGTCGTTTATTATATATCTCTTCAAATCCTTGCTGGAAATGGGTTAGGTATAAACATTAAAAGAGTGAATAAATAAGTATTAGCAAATAAGAAAGTGTTGTTTGGGAAAAAGTTTTATATGCATACCTTTGAAGATTTCTTCTTTTCCTTGGAGTATTTGGGATTTGAAACTGAAGACATTAAAATTCTATTGATTTCAAGTCCAGTTTGAAGCTATAATAGTAAAGAAAAAACTCACAAAATTGATTTGTAACATGCTTCTTCAAAAACATTATAATGAGAGGTCAGGTCTCAGTTTATAAATATAAAAGTGCTTTCTGAGGAAAAAAAAGAAAATCCAAAATACTATTTTGTGTGTGTAAGTTACTAAGTATATTAGTAATTATAATAGTATTCTGTTTACAAGAGAATGAACTATTTAATATATATCAATGAAACTGAAAACAATCTATCGTAAGAGTTCTTTCAACTGAGAATATATGTATTTGTCAGAATGTCAAAAGATTAAAAGAACTCTTGGCAGTGCATCCAAGCATAATGAATATACCGGCTGATTGAGAATTTCATTATTATAGCAAAAAGAAACAAAACTAACAAGCTAGGAAGTAGAAATTACAATCTAATTTTCAGTTAAGGAAAATAAAGTATAATATTAACAAAACATATATGGTTTACCATGACAGATTAGTGCTCTATTTACCTCAGAAGCTTTGTCTTGAAATAGCTTACGTTGATGTTCTTCTTCTGTAAGTTTTTCCTCTAAATGTTTAATCTTGTCCTGCAAAAAGAATCGAAAACTGGGATTGTTATAAAAACTAGAGCCAAATACCCTCTGTTGCTTTTCCAAATAGAATTCTAGTGGTCTTGATTCTTAAGAGTTTGGCAAGCTAAAGCTGAAAGTAAGAAAAAGGAATGGCAAAAGATGCTAAGATTTTTCTTGGCTTTCTTCCTGCTTCTTTCTTTTACCAGCTATTACACATAAGAGAACAAAGGGAAAGCAAAGAATGTATATACAGATAGGCTTCCAACTTCCAACAACAAAACTAAAATGATGAAACTTATGAGGGTACTAAATGTCTAGAAGGTTAAATTATTATAGTCTCACGTCTCAATGTTTTATTCAAAACATACAAAAATAACAATAAATTTCTATCATGTACATATGATAAGGGTGCAATTTCAGGGGGAAAGAGAGGGAAGGAAGACATATTAGAAATATAATAGGTGGTCCTTATTACTTAAGTGCTTATACAGGTTAAGTATCCCTTATCGGAAATGCTTGAAAATGGAAGTGTATCAGATTTTGGATTTTAGAATATTTTCAATAAGGGTTTAGTATTCCTAATCCCAAAATTCAAAATCCAAAGTGCCACAGTGAACATTTCCTCTGAGTGTCATGTCAGTCCTCAAAAATTTTTGGATTTTGGAGCATTTCAGATTTTATATTTTCAGGTTAAGGATACTTAATTATTATATGTAGGTAAATAAGAGTAATATACACGAAACAATAAAATAACAAAGCAATGAATATTATTTGATATGAATGACATCTATATAACCATGTGTATATAACATTATACACATAAGTATTACATCTTATATCTGTTGGGTGGTTCAAAATAGGAGGACAGTACTATTTCAAAGAGAGAACTTCCTAAGTTCTAAACCATTAGTATCCTCAAAGTTTCTCCACCACTTATGTTGGAGAGCTCAAGAAAGCTTCCTAGAGAAAATCTTATAAAATGGAAAAGATTTGGGTGGAAAAAGGAGAGGGAAGGGATCTAAGATAGGCTTAATCTGACTGTAAGTGATGAAAGACAATCTTTTCAATATCCTTTAGGTAACTTAACTGCCAAATGCAAATGTCCTGCCATATTAGAAGTCAAAATTACAATTTTACATCAAAAGACAAGCTCACTTATACCATGATGGAACACATTAATTTTTCATCTCTATAGGTAGGAATTCATATCTGGATTAATAAAAGTTGTAAATGAAATTTTATAAATCTAAGATTTACTGTACATTCACATACAATGCCAATTATGCTTAGCACTAAAGATTTATTCCCACCATCATCGCTCCAAAGAAACAAGTAGAAGCTTACCTCAGCAGTTTTCTGAGTTGTTGTAAGTCTGAAACACTCTTTTTCTAAGACATCAAGCTTTTCAAGTTTTGCGTGTAGCCTCATCTGATCTTGTTCTTTTTCTCTTTGAAGCTGGGCCTGGAAAGGATAAAAACAAAACTTGAATTTGGCAAGTGATGCCAATGAATTGAGAATAATACAATTTCTGAGAATTCAAAACACAATATAAATCTGTCATAAGAAACATGCACATATTTCAGGTGCTTACAAGCAAAATCAAATACTTTTAAGGAGCAAATACAATATACCAAAAAAGATGTGCTGTATTAGCGTCAATGGAACAAACTCTTCTATACATCTTTATATAACAGTTCTAAGGAAAAAAATCATTAACAAAACCTGTATTAAACAGTGTTATTTATTAATACAAGGTGATCAAACCTACTCATTGACTTACCCTCTCTCTAACTCTAACATAGAAAAGCAGCTATCAGAGGAATAAACCATAAAGAGAGCACAGGAGAAAAGGAAAGTATACACATGCATATGCACATGCATATACTGTTTTGTAATGGTGTTTATTACCATGCTAATGAAAGACATTAATAATAAGGACAATTGTGAGGGGGCAAGAAGAACTCTCTGTACTATCTGCTCAATTTTCTATAAACCTAAAATGGCTCCATAGATAAAGTCTATTAGTTAAAACAAACAAACAAACAAAAAAAACCCCAAAACAAAAACAAAAAAACCCACCAATAAACAAAGTCTTGGTGACCTGGGGTCTTACATTTAATTGGATTCTCAGAAGGAGAGGAGAACAGAATAATTATTTGAAGGATAATGACTAAAAATTTTCTAAATTTAGTAAAAAATACTGACAGATTGAAGAATCTCAAAAAGTCCAAGTAGAATAAACACAAGAAAACCACAAACCAGTAATAAAAGAAAAATCTTAAAAGCAGCCTGAGAAATGATGACACATTATGCACAGAGGAATAAAGATAAGAATTCTCATTGGAAACTATGAAATCCAGAAGACAAATGAAACAAAATCTTTAACGTGCTGAAAGAAAAAAGCTTTCAACTAGAATTCTACATCCAGCCAAGATATCTTTCACAAATGACAATGAAATAAAGACTTTTCCAGATAAATAAATGCTAAGAGACTTTCCTTCAGACTAAAAAAAAAAAATAGATGGAAAATCAAATCTACACAGAGAAATGAAACCACTGGAAATGGTAAAAATATGGATAAATACATATTTTTTTCTTGTTTCTTAATTTTCTTTAAAGGATAATTGGCCATTTAAAGCAAAAATAATGATGTGCTGTGGGTTTTATAACATATGTAGAAGCAAAATATATGAAAACTGTAGCACAAAGAGGGATAAGTAGAAGCATGCCATAGAAAGGATATTATACGTGAAGTGTTTTAATGCTAATTCATGGCAGACTGTGGTATGTTAAGAATACATATTTTAGCCCCTAGAGCAGCTATTTAAAAGGAGGAGGAAAAAAAAAAAAAAAAGAAAAAAAAAATAAATAAATAAATAAATAAAAGGAGGAGGAAGAGGACCAGGATGAAGAGGAGCAAATAACAGAATTTTAAAAGAAATCACCAAAAAAGTTAGAAAATATTTTTAACTGAAGATAATAGAAATACAAAATATCAAAATTTGTGGGACTCAGTGTTTAGAAGAAAACTGATAGCTTTAATTGCAAAATATAATATTTAAAAGGAAAGAATAAAAGGTTTAAAATCAATAACCTAAGCATCCAAAATAGAAAGCCAGGGTAAAAATTAAGTGAATTAGACCCTAGAAAGAAGAAAATAATAAGGTTGGAATCAATGAAATAGAAAATGAACAAAAAAACCTGAAAAAAAATTTTAAAAGTTGTTTCTTTAAAAAAAAAATCAATAAAATTATAAAGTGACAGGCAGACTAATTCCTATTTTAAAAAGCAAAAACACAAATTAACAATATCAGCAAGAAAAGAGGGACATCACTAAAGACATAAGAAAAAAGACAGAAAATCTAAGTACCCCTATATCTGTTAAATAAGTTCAATTCATAATTTAAAAACCTCCCACAAAGAATACTCCAGTCCCAGATGGTTTCTATCAAATATTGAGTTCTATCAAACATTTAAGTAAGAAATAATACTACTCTTACACAAGATCTTTCAGAAAATGGAAGGAATTCTCCCAACTAATTTTTTCTATTTTTTTCTTTCTTTTCTTACTATTTCCCTGTCCTGAAATAATGCAAGCACTAACTAATTTTTTGAAGTCAGAAAACCCAAGACACCAAAACCAGACATTATAAGGAAAATTACAAATCAAAATCCCTCAAGGACATAGTCACAAAAACACTTAAGCAAAATATCAGCAAACTGAATCAAGCCATGCACAAAAAAAATAATACATATTTTTTTTAGAAGATCAATTGGTGATCTTCTACATTAGGAATACAAGGTTAGCTAACATTTGAAAATCAATCAATGTAACTCATCATGTTAACAGAATAAAAGGAAAAAAATATGACTCTCAAAGAATGTAGAGAAAGCAATTGATGAAATGTGACACCCATTCATGACAAAACATTCAACAAACTTAGAAGGTAATTTCCACAACTTGATAAAGGGCAGCTAACAAAAACCTGTAGTTAATATCATACTGAATGGTGAAAGACTAGTAGCTTTCCCCTAAAGATCAGGAACAAAGCAAGGATGTCAGTGCCAATCATTTTTAGTTAACATTGTATTAGCTGTAACAGCCAGCACAGTAAGGTGAGAAAGAGAAATAAGAGCCATAAAGATTGAAAAAGAAGAAAAAAACTATTTTTATTCATGGATGACATGATTGTGTATATAGAATAGCCATAGAACATATGAAAACTACCAGAACCAATAAATAAATTTAGAAAGGCCCCAGGATATAAAGCCATACAAAAATCAATTATATTTCTATATACCAGTAATACACAAATGAAAAATGAAATAAAACCCCAATACTATTCATAATAGCATCAAAAAATATGAAATGCTTAGAGATTTTTTCCTAATGGTCTGCGATGGCACCCCATCATATATTGAGTTTCCATATGAGTGCATCTGACTATATTCCATTCCTTTATTCTAGTTGTCTATCCATACAAATAACACTTTCTTCTTCTGAATAACCTGTCTGCTCTTGGACCTTTGCTTTCCCTTATAAATTTTAGAGTCAATCTCTCTAGTTCCTTTACAACCTGTTACATGCTTGACCCATCAAAGTCCAGTATTCATTGGTATTTTTACCCTTTTCTAAGACAAAATAAGGATGTTAGAACCACTTTCAACTACATTTATTCCCTCCTAATTTATATGCTACTGTTCTGACGAATTTTAATCCTTTATACATGTATATTTAAACCATATAAATCATTATTGTTGTTTTGTATAATATTCACTGAGACTTATCCTCATATTTATTGTCTCTGTTGCTCTTTATTCCTTCCTGCACCGATGACCTTCCACCAAAGATAATTTTTCTTCTGTCTGATTAATAATGTCCTTTACTGTTCCCTTTAGAGTGTACCTACTGGTAACAAATTATCTCAGTCTTTGTTAGTCTTAAAATGCTTTTATTTTACCTTTATTTCTGAAGGCTATTTCTCCCAGGCATAGAGTTGTCGATCAGCAGTTATTTTCTTTTAATATTATTATAACTTAATTCTCTCAGTCCATTATCTTTTGGATTTGGCACTTTCAGTTGAGAAGTCAACTATCACATTAACTGCTGTCCCTTTGAATGTAATTTTCTTTTTCTGGCTGTTTTTAAGATTTTATTTTTTGTTTATTATTTATTTTATTATAAGGTGTCTGTATATAGCATACCTTATATTTATCCTGCTTTGGTATTATAGGGCTTCTTGAGTCTGTGGTGTGATTTTACTTTTTAATCAGTTTTGAAAAATTCTCTGCTACTACCTCTTAAAATATTGCTTCTGTCCCATTCTCCCTCTCCTTTCCTTTTGAAATTCCAATTACATATGTTAGATCTTCTCACTCTAACATTATGACTCATCCTCTGTTTTCTGAATTTACTATCATTTTGTGTCTTCCCTCACTCATCCCCTGCCTCCCCTTCCTGGCTTCCTTCCTATATTCTGTCTAGTTTTTCTCTGCAGTTGGGTTGGTTCAAATGACCTGGTCTGTCATTACTATTAGCAGAAATCTCCTATAATACAGCTTTATATCCTACTTTACTTAAGATTATAATGTGATTTTCCCATGCAAATTAAATATTCTTCCAAAACACATTAAGTTATATTATCATTCTTTACAGAAAATATGCTTACCTGTTGTTCTAGGATCATATTCTTTTCTCGCTCTACATTGAGAACCATTCTCTTTGTATATTCTAGTTGTTTTTCCAGAAGGGTACAACGAGACTGGGCTGAGCTTAACTGTATACTTATTTCTATGAAAAACACAAAATAATAATGAGTCAATTCATTAATTATCATAGAGATCAGAGATTTGGTTATCACAAGAAATATTTTACGTGAATTCAATCAAGAGCTAAAAGTTCAAAGCCTCTTTTAGCCCTAAGTATTGACTTTCCCAGAGTTACGAACAAATATTTTGTGATTATCTCATTAATTATATATAATTGGTTTAATATTGTCTCCCCCTAAAAATCCAGAGGACATACTTCTGAAAGGGGAGGATGTCAGTAACTTCTGGGATGATAAATACCCTGGTTGTTCCTAGGAAATAATATCATCTAGAAAAACAGAGGATGTAAAATTTCTTACCTGTTAATTATTTTTAGTCTTTCAGGAAACTCAGGTGTATGTACTTTACCATTCCTATTTGCCTCTGTTCTTGACTATTGGTAGCAAAGCTAATTCCATGGGGGTAAGCAACCTATTCCTAAGTCTTTAACTTTTTACTTTCCTTAGCTTTTTCTTCTACTTTTGTCTAATTACCTCAGAAATCTTTTTTCCCCTATTTCTTCATTTTATTTATAAGGTGAAACACGAACTTAGCCTTATTTTTAAGGATCAATGTAGTGCTACAAGGAAAAAGAAAGACTTAAGTTTTGAAGTGAAATTAAATAAAGGACTTATGTTCTAAATTTCTGAAACTCTTGTGTCCACATGTTCTTGTCATAATTTCCACAGAAGTCTCCACCTATCTGCCTATTCCTCGAATTAAACTTGTTTTCCTCTCAAATTCTTTTTCATTTATTTTTATTGTTTTTATATTGTCTAATTACTAGTATTGTTTTATATTTCAAATTTTAAAATTTATTATTAACTAAAACATGAAGCATTTCAATTATTTTATGGGTTAAACTGGATTTGTTGGTTAGTCTGAAAATATTCTAATTTCTGAATACCACTTCTCTACAAACAATTTTTCTTTTAATCTCAAGAATTTATGAACTGGGATAACAGATATAACAGAGATAAGTTCAAAGCTACATCCTTTTCCCACAGATATCAAAATGTCTGAGAACAAGGCCACAAGGTTTGAATGTATATAAGAACAAAGGCGTTTGAGTAAATCTGCTTAGATTAGGTTTATTATTTTCAAACTGTGAATTTTGGTAACCCTTCATTTCTGAGAACTACTGCATTTTATACCTTTTTTCTGCTTTATCAGTTCCTGATGTGCCAGATTTCTCTCATTTGTTTCATTTTCCAAGGCCTTTTTATACTGTGCTGCTTCTCTGGAAAGAATGTTCAGGTTATCTTCAGCTTGTGTTCTCTCTAGTTCTAAACGATAAATTTTTTCCTGAAGAGTTTTTAAGGCTAAAATAAGAGCTGTTGGGAAAAAAATATGGTTGACATTTTAAGCGAAAGTTTCTGAACACTTAAAATCACAGTAACATGAAAAAAATGAGTAGTATATTCTTGTTAATGAGCCAGAAAAATCTATATGTATATTCCCTCATAAAAATGAAAAATGACTGAAACTCTAAAGACAGACAAATTTTCTCCATCATATCTTGTAAAAACAATGTATCTATGATTGTATTTAGTGATTTCTAGGATTTAGAAAGCTAATAACCACAACTTAATTTAATAAAATAAATATTTTCAAATAAAAGGACTTAATGTATAGTCTGAGAGGCATAAGAGTCTGAGTAGGTATAAAGAAAATTAAAATTAACATAGTAAATTCGGTTCAAAGTTAAAGGTTTTTCTCAGTTCTTGATGTGTTCGATTTTAATCAAACCACAAACATTAAAATAAAAGAAAAAAATTGAAGTCTTTTAAATGGCCTACAAACAAACAAACAAACAAAAAAACCACATTTATTGTTTCTTTGTCCAAGATGTAGTATTAAGAATTAGGACATGTGAGGTAGAACACAGTTTCTTCCGTTGGAAAAAAAGTATTACTTAAGTTATACTTAACTATAAATATGGTTTACCTGATGTCAGGCTTGAAAGATGATAAATAGTACACGTGTACTACTATGATTTTTATTCAGCTATATTAATATCTTCATGATTAAGTTCAGAGTTTTAACTTCCATATAGTTTATATAAAATTAGAAAGACGCTTGCTAGAGATCATCATTTGTTTTTGACAAATAAGATAAAGAAATTATATTTATTGCTTTTCATATGGTACATGATATAAGGTATGCCTGGGATCATAAGTATTTCCCTAATTCAATTTTAAGATCCTTCTAAATTTATATTTAAAAAGTTACAACACTAGTATTTTATAGTATTCTGGCTTCCTAAAGAATTTTCAAGGATGATTTTGGATATATGCAATTTCTGAATGTAATCCTTGAATAAGATACAACTCCACCTAATTTACTAGCATTCTAATAATCTAGTTTAGAAGGATGCCAAATCTGACCTGTTATTCTTCAAAGAGTATTTTCCTGCTTTCTAATGATGTTTTTATGATAAACCTGTGATATGCGTCCAGCTGGTTATATTAATTTTTATTTTATAGCTGAAGAAGCCAAAATAAAAAGTATTAAGTAACTTGTCTAAATTCATAGAAATTTTGAGCAACAGAATCAAAATTAGGAGTTTTATTAAGGCTAAATACACAATCATATTTTCTTCTACATAAAAATGAAAAGTTTTTATAACACAATTTGTACCATTCCTCTAATTTTATATAAGATTTTATATCCGCATTACCTTGGCTATTTGGGCTATGAAACACTTTAGAAGAAGTAACTTCTAAGTCCATAGGCTGGCGATTCTGAGATGATTCATTCTGGGTGAATGATGGAACAAACATTCTTTCTGGAGGTTTAAGATAGCTTCCTACTACACTATGCATTAACTCAGAATTCATTATCTGTAGAGAAAAAAGGCATGACATTAGTATAGCATCATTCTTTCCTATTTGAAGGGCAAAAACATTAAACAAAACTTCAGGTAAAACTTTAACATAAAAACATAATCATATACCATGGAGTTTTATCTTTATGAACTTAATTATCACAAATTCAACTATAATAAGCTCAGCAATAGAAGAAAGAAAAATGACTATTTCCTGTGTAAATGGTATGGGCAATTATACCCAATTTCAATGATCATACATCCTGGGGTAAGCATGATATGGGTGATATGAATTTGCTGGCTTTTCAGTTGCTCATAAGTCCCACGTACCTATCATAGTCTGAACATCTCTCCACAGTGTGATTCTAGGGTTTAAAGAGAAGGTACATATTCTGAAAGACAATAGTTTTTAAACACAATCCAACAATATTTTCTGATTCTCTATTGTTGACTGTTGGACTCCAGTATACTGGGATTTTCAATGGCAATTTTGGATATATGAAATTTCTTAATCTAACCCTTGAATAAACCATATCTACTTAATGCACAAGCATTTATTCGTCTAGCTAGGAAGGGTTCAAAATCTGAAGAATCTACAATAGTATTATTTTGTTACTCTGTGTTTTGTTTTGCTTTGTTTCATGGGACAGCCCTTTTAACCATTTTATTAGCAGGTAATTTTTTTGTCTAACCTTCCCAACTCATTTTATTTTCCTTTCTGCAATTTATACTTGACAGATTCTAGTCCAGGTTAATTAAATTAATTCATAATGACATTAGAAGAAACAAGGTAATAATTGTTCACAGAAAATAATTCACTGGCACAATTTTAAGTAAGGAATCTTGCTTTAAAATGTAAATACAAGACTCACACTATAAAATAAGACTATTTTGATTTTTGAGAATTGCACGTTTTCCGTGATATCAGTATCTTCCCAATTCATAAGGTAAATATAGGCACTTCCCATGACTATACTTCCTAGAAGGGCAGAGGACACACTTCATTTCCTAGGATTTTCTACTTTAGCCTTTGCCATGATTGGCTATTTTCCAGGACATTTGGATTGGTCTAAATGAGAGGTTATATAGCCCAAGAAAGTTTGCTAAAATACTTGATGCTCTCGTTCTTGGAAGGAAACCATATTTTGCTATTGTTATTAGCACTAGCTACCTCAGACACTGTCTGCTCCCTGTGGAACACTGCATCTATCTAAGTTGCTGTTGCCTCAAAAAACAAGAGACCAAAATTAGTCACAGCTAATACACTATGAAGTGGAGGTAGAGCCCAAAGTACGTAAGTTCTGAAGATGGTTGTACATTTTCAAGAGAGAGGTAGGTGGTTGAAGCTATGCCAAGAACATTAGAGCTACTCAAGATATCTGACTCAGTTTTCAGCTCCTGGTGGGTTTCTCCAAGAATGGAAAGAATGAAATTTTGTCATTAATCATTTACACTGAAGTCCTTGGGAAGACTCTGTTTTACTCTGACCCAAATATAATATCATTTTTTAAATTGGATTGTGTACCAATTTAAAAACTGGTTCAACTTTGAGGTTTTTAATGTATATGAAATAATGATGACTTAGAAGATTGCTGATAAATTATAAAGTAGACTAAAGTATATTTAAATTAAATGTGTAGACACATATTAAAGTGGGCATAAGCAGACTAACAACCCAATGGTAAAATGAAGATAAGGTGAGGAAAAAGAAAGAAAACAGTAAAGAAATAAGAAAAGACAACCTATGCTATGACATAGAGCTCAGGGGTTTTTGTAATGGAGTCCCAGCTTAACCCTTATGATCTGGTCCTGAGTTGTAAACAAGTGCATAGGCCCACTAGAAGCTTATTTACATAAAGAACTGAGGCATCCTGGGAGAAAACTCACTCTGAAGGAAGATGAAACAAATATAAAAAGCTTGATCCAAAATCAAAGCCAGTATGGCTACGGAGGAGAGGAGTGATTCTGAGTATGGTAGTAGTCATTCTAATTCATTTCTGACCTAATCCCATGGACTTATATGTAGGTCCTGAGAAGAGAGAGGGCTATAAGTGAAAACTGAGAAATGTTTCACCAATATCTCTATAAAATATTGAGGCATTAACTTCCCTGCTTTGCATAAAATGTTATATTCAAATGGAGGGAGAAGTTGTCCAAGACCACTAACAGAGTTTGGGCCCCTTGAGAATTCTGGTACATGGCTAGCAGTATTCAGCAAGAGAGAGAGAGAGAGAGAGAGAGAAGCTGGAATGGGGTATTTGTGGGCAAAGATGAGAAAAATTTCTAGAGAAAAATTTCTGAAAATACAGAGAGGTACCGAAGCCCCAATCTCTAAGGATTCTAGTATGTCTGATATGGAGCCTAGCTGTAGGTAACTGAAAAGACCTCAAGAATTCTTCTATATTGGTATTTTTCCATGTGTTCTTTAAAGTTTCTCTGAACATCTAATCTGCCATATTGCTTGAAACAATATATCGCAATAGCTTTAGACATACTTTACAAGATACTAACTACTCTAGACAAACCAGTTTTAGATGCACACACAGAATGATATTTATGTTTCAAAAAGTAAAAAAAGTTTATATCTTTCTATTCCAGCTACAGTTCTCAAAGCTACTTCATTCTGTAAAGTTTGTTCCTCAATTGTGGTTAAGTGAATATTATCTAGTTAGTCATTAACTAAATAGAAAGTTCACTAACAGGATTCAGATAATAGAGTATATGGTAAACAATCTGTAGACTAAGAATAAGAAAAAGTATCAGAACCTAATTTACTTCCCAAAGCACACTATATACTTAACTTTAAAAAATAGAAAATGACTTTATAGGAATACCCACAATAACGATCAAATTCCTGAAATTCAGAAGCAGTTTAAGTATTATATTTCAATGACAATCATGTATAATGTATTAAGAGTAGCAGCAAGTCTTACATTTAATAAATTAATCTTTTGACATTCAAATTGACCTATTTAACATAATTTATAATTAACTTTAAAAATATCCTGTGCTAGATATAAAAAAAAAAAATCATCATTTTGCAGCCATCATAGTAAAGACTGATTTAGGCAAGAAGCGTCAATGGGTGCTAAATCCAGGGGGGTAAATTTTGATGATGAACGGGAGATACTAAAGCCTCTCCTAAAAGTCTCCCATAGATTGGTTATAAGATGCAAAGAAAAAATAATAACTATATAATAGAAAAACCAAATAACTGTTTGATAGGATAATTAAAATTGACACCACCTATGAGAGGTGGATGGATATTATGTGCCTCTGGATGTGGAACTCTGAGAAGGACACGTCTTTTATGCAGTATTCTGGCCAGGAATGTACAACCTGAATCTCAACAGAAGGAAACATCACATAAGCCCAGGTGAAAAATATTCTGTTTTTTAAAAAAGAGGGAGGGCAGTTTTCTTCAAATGTCAATGTCATAAAAGACGATCACACATCTGGGTATATATCCAGAAAACTGCAAATAGGATCTCGAAGAGATTTGTACACCTATATTCATAGCAGCACTATTCACAATAGCCAAAAAGTGGAAGCAACCCAAGTGCCCAGTGATAGATGGATAAATAAAATGTGGTATATACAGTGAAATATTAGCCTTAAAAAAGAAGGAAATTCTGACACATGCTAAAATATTGATGAACCTTGAAGATACTACACTAAGTGAAATAAGCTAATCACCAAAAGACAAATACTGTATCCTTCCACTCATATGAAGCATCTAAAGTAGTCAGACTCATAGAAACAGAAGGTAGAATGATGGTTGCAGGGAAAGAGTGAATGGGCAGTTACAGAGTTTCAGTTTTGTCAGATGAAAAAGTTCTGGAGATTGGTTGCATGATAATATGTGATAATATGTGGGTATGTAATAAACACATTAAAAATAAGATATGATTCAAAGGGCTCAATTCTGTAAAAAACACATACACAGAGAGCCATGGGAGCACAAAGGAGAGATTAATGTTCCCTGATTAATGGAGAGATAAGTAAAGCTAGAAGTAATTTAGAATTACGAACAGTTTTGAAAGAGGAGTTTAGGTAAATATGGCAGGGTGAACATACACACTGACTTTTGCTCCGTCTTGGAAACCCACAAAAATACTATTAAAAACAATTTTATTTTGTTTAATATATATTAAAGAAAGATTTAAATTTGCAAAGATAAAGAGATCAGGAGAGGAGATAACAGCAAACCGTTGGAAAATGGAAAACAGATGTATGAGTAGTAAAAGGCTTAGCTAATACCAAAAAAAGCAGACTCAACCAGAGTAAGAAAAGTGACTTTTAAATTTACCTTTCAGAACCTCCAAATGGCCCAGGGCTTAGACACACCTCTGTAAGCAGCAGTTAAGATAAAGCTGAAAAGAACAGGTTGAAAGTTTTACAAGTAAATTATATGCCCAATTCCCTCTCCCCTTCCATGTAGCTAGAAGAGTACTTTACCTTCATCTGGGAAGATCAGAAATTTTGGTTTTTTTTTTTCTCTGAAGAGGTAATGATAGAGTATTTTTGGATTGGGGTATACTCGGCACAGCTGAAGGTGGGGGACTAGAAGAAGGAAGATTCAGTTCCCAGAATGCTGGTAGTCTACATTATTATATCCCAGTGAAGATGAGAAGATCCTTATCTAGAGACTATGAATAGCCCAAGTTACCAAAGATACTGAACATGATAAATGAATGAATTGCATGGATTTGGAGTTTCCAAACAGTTTTTTAGTGTCCCACTCTTAAATTTACATTGTTTAATCAAGGATCACCAGACATTGAAGAAAGATATGAAAGACAGAGACCAAAACAAACAAAAAGAGGTTTAACAGGAACACAAAATTTGGAAATACACAATTAGTAAAGATAGTGTGTATAATTGTTGAAGACCATGGTAGATTCTAATGAGTCTGACTGGAGCACAATGAATAAATGTTGACAGAAGGAGACAGGCTGAAAAGGTATGTGAGGGTCAAACCACAAAGGACTTTGTATATCACACTAAGGAGTTCGTATTTTATCTGATTAGGCCATGGGGAAGCTAATGAAAGATATATAGAGGAGAATAACTTGATCAGGTTTGCGCTTTGACAAGTTTATTCAGATGGCTCTGAGGCAGATAGAAGAAATTATAGGCAAAGAACAAATTAAGAGGTTACTAAAGTAATTCAAACAAGGAGAAAATATAGGCCTGAAATAAGATCGGAGCAGATGAAATGAATATGAAAGATACTTAGAAGATACAATCAAAAGGATTTAGGAACCTACATACATGAAATGGAAGAGAAGACAAAAATGCTCCTCAAATTTTCACTTGGGCAAGTGGATAGATGGTGGTGTCATTAATGGAAATACAGAATAAAAGGAACTATAAATCTGAGGAAAATAATGAATTCTGTTTTAGACATACCAAACTTGAGGTGCTTACAGACAGAACTGCCCAGTGAACAGACTGAAATGTGGATCTGGAGGCTAGGTGAGCAGTCTAAGCTGGATCTAGAGACACAGACTTGGTTATTATAGATCACCAAAGGAGAGCATAGGAATAGCGATTTTCAGTGTTTGCATGCACAAAAGAGTTAGCTGAGAGTCACTGCTTTTGTCCATTAGAGAACAGGTGTTATCTATCCATTGTGGCCTCCCTCAGATGTGTGGAGGCAAAATTTTAAAAGGTTAGGAACGTGATTAGGAAACAAAAGGGTTGAGCTCAGAATGACTACTAACATTTAGGAGGCAAATGAAGAAAGAAAAACCCTAAAAGGAGATCAAAGAGGAATGATCAGAGAAATAGGGAAAAAGCAAGAGAAAGTCGTAACAAAAGAATCAAAATGAGAACAAGTAATTACTTAATATCTAGGTCTAATATGCTATGAACACCAGAAACATGAAGCACCTAGGCCATGGCTTCTGCTCTTTGACTGAATTTTCAAGCTCACTGTTGAAAAAAGACACAAGGCAACGAGAGGGGGGAGAAAAGAACAAAGGGGTTGAGTCTACAATATATCCAGTAAAATTGGTTTGCTTATTTCATAACTATAAATACATTTTTATTGAGCATTCTCCAAACTCATTATCTTCAGTGAGCCTGAATTAATATATTATTATAATACATGAGTACAATAGCCAGTTTTTTAAAGAGTACAAAGTAATGCCAATATTTTATAAATATTTTACAAATTATAACATAGCATCTAATTGTTCATGTGTACAGTTAATTTAATTGAATATATGCTATAGGAGCTACCTAATTACTGAACAAACTCATTAAGTGCTGAATTTAAAATAACTAGGCTTATGAACATTTTATCTCACAATTAGATTCTCCTTACTGAACTTGTCCCTATTAAGTTTAGAACTTACAATGTCTAAGATCACTTAAATGACTAGACTCTCTATCATCTTTACCAAGATTTAGTTTATCTTGACTATTCATTTCATGAGTAAATGCTCCTGATTTAATACAAAGTGAATAAGGAAGAATATAAAATTATATCATTACAAAAAAAGCACAGAGATAGGCATAGATATCAGGCAGATCTGGGAGACAGGAGGAAAAAAGATACGCATCGATAAAAGACTAGGTAATGTATTAAAATACTAATAGACAACAGATTTTTATGTTCTTATTTCTACATTCTTAAACATTCTCTACTAAAAGAACATATTACTTTTAAAATGAGAAACAAAAATCCACTAAAATAGTTTCTTTTCAACTAGATTTCTAAAGAAGTAGAAAATAACTGGAGACATAAGGTATCAACTATTTACATGGATATCTGTTGGAAGCACTTATGTATTTTCATTTGTAAGGGTCTCATGCTTATTATCACAACAGAAACTCAGGGAGGGCAATTATGTTTATTTTTTCTATAAGTTCCCAAATTCCTATGCTCCAGAAAGAGGCATTGTATCCTCGGGCCTAATCCAAAAAACATTTGTAAAGTGAATCCCCTGAAAACTAATTTGTTAGGTCAACAACTCTTCCCTACCTCCCTATGCTAATGTTTGTAATGGTTGAACCCAACAACTCAGTAAATACTGTTCTAACTGTAAAAAATACCACATATTGTGTCTTGGTATGTATTTTCTCATACAGTATTTTAATTTAATATCATTTTATATAAATAAAATTATAATTCTTAGGATTTGAAAATATTACTGGTAATATTTCTTCAGAAAGTCCTTTTTAAAAACAAGTGATTTTGAAAGGGTTTCAACATTCTTATAACATTTATTATATTTATAAATATTAAAGTATACTGTACTTATTTCTGTTGAACTCTAACCATTTGTCTTTAGAACAGTTGACAGTAAACAATAAACGTAGAAAGAATTTAGAAACTAAGTCAAAAATATTGAATTTAAAAGTTAACACTACTCAGATTAGTTGCTACAAATGCATATTCAAGGCCTTTACTTTTTTTTTTTTTTCCACAGGTTGGACACACTCAATAGTCAGAAATAATTATGGGAGTGTACTGATTAGTCAGGCTGCCCAAAAGGGAATGAGCTGTTGGACAATGATAAATAACTAAAGCTTACCTATTTAAGTACTAAAATTTATTTCAATTAGTTTTAAAAGAAATATTTCTAAAATGTTTAACCTACTTTCCTTTCTTTTAGACAGAGTATACTCAACACAATTTAATCTTTGGGATGACTTAAGGATATCATAATATCATTTTGATTATGCACAATGATACTTAGAGACCCACACTGATACTCGTTGTATTGTTTACCCCTTCACTGGAAAGGTCCAGACCATCATAGATTTTGCTGTCTTTTCACCTCTTGCTATCTCTTCCCTTGCTGCCTGCTTTTGAGCTGTCTGCTTACTTATTTCCAGCAGAACACCCCTTTCTAATTGTTTTCCCAATCTATAGCAAATAAGAAATAACAAAACAATCAAGTTTCATTCATTAAACATTCAGAGATGAAAAGTACAGTCCCTGGCAGTCCTTGAAACAGTCATAGCTTAACTATGCTACATAGGGTGCTATGGGAACCCAGGGGAGGAGCATCGAACCCAGAGTCTGGGGATTTCAGCAATGACTTCTTAGAGAAGCTAGTTCTTAAACTCAGACATGAATGATAATGAGTAGGATTTCATAGGCAAAAGAAATTGAGAGAATAGGTAGAGAAGATCAAATATACAGATAGAATAGCATTGTAATAATAATGACAACTCAACATTTATTGATGATTTCTTATGTGAATTAACTTATAAAATCCACATACCAATGCTATCAAGCACAACTATTCCCATTTTCCAGATGAGGAAACTGTGGCACAGAAAACTGTCTTACCCAAGCTCCACACCTAGTTAAGCAGCAAAGTCAGGATTTTGCAGTCTGGCTCTAAAGCTCACACTCTTAATCATCACACTATATCCCTTATCTATGCAAAATTATGAAAGCAAGAGATAATCCAGTGTTTAAAGTGATCTACAAGTAATTTACTAAAGCTGGGACTATATATGTGCCTGAGTATTGCAGAAGAGGAGGCAGAAACCAGATCTGAGGAGTCTTGTATGCCAAGTACAGGTGTTGAAATTTTATCCTGTAGGCAATAACAGTCGTCCAGCAGAGAAGTAGCACGATCACATTGCCTTTGCTAAAGATTTTTGTGAAGTTAAAAGGTAGAAAAACAACCAAAGGCTAGAAGTCCAGGTAAGAAGCTATTTCAGAGCTTTATGTGAGAGAATAAAAACCTGAACAAAAGCAATAGAAGTGGGAATGGAAAAGAGGGGGAAAATTAGATATAATTAGGATGTTGAATTCACAGAACTCATGACCTGGACAAGAAAAATCAGTGATAGGGAGAAATAAAATAAAGGTGTAGCCAAAGCAGAAAACAGATTTTGAGGGTGTGGAGGCTGTATAGAGGTTTCATTTTAGACATGTTTGAGGTGCTTGTGGAATAACAACAACAACAAAATAGCTAACACACTGAGCTTGCTACGTGCCAGGCAATGGTCAAAGAAGTTTACAGGTATTGATCCATGAATCGTCAAGGCAACCCTATGAGGTATTAATTTCTTTTTACACAAGGCAACTGAGAAATAACTTGCCCAAGGTCACACAGCTATTAAGTGGCTGAGCTGGGATTTGAACCTAGGTACCCTGGATCAGAGTGTATTCTGCCTTTAATGGGGACATGTCAGTTGTATAGATGAATCTGGCACTCCCCTGTCGTCAATATATATAGATGGCAGCTGAAGCCAGGAGTATTCACGTAGATACAGAGTATGCAGTCTGTCTCTAAGTGTGGTCCTTCAATTACTTAGGTAAGAGATCTTGAAGGTTTTATTTAAAAAGTACAAGATTCCTGGGCCTCACCTAGGTCCATGGAACAGAATCTCTGGGGATAAGGCCCAGAAATATAAAGTTTTAATTAACTACCCAATTGATTCATATGCAAATTAAACTTCGAAGATGACTGAAGAATGAGCAAAGAAATGTCTAGCAATGACACTGAGTTTATTAAAAGTGTATCTATAAGAAGAGTAAACAAGTTCGGAAGAAGGATGGTAAGTAAGTAAGGGCCTAGGCAAGCGATGAGTCTTTCATCAAATCTAAGCCACAATCTATTATAAGATATATTATTCTTTTATGATCCATAAGAAAAAAATATCCAAAATGGGAGGCCTCCCATATAAGGCTGGAACAACAGAAGGGCTACAAATGCAATATAGAGTAAATGGAAAATAAAACCACCACTCAGAAAGAGACAGCAAGGAAACTAGAAAGTCTCTACCTACATACCAGGTAGAAGGAATTTTATCTAAAAGACAATACTCGTCCAGCTTGGCAATCTAAATTCATACTACCAGTAGGGTCAAAAACAAAACAAAACAAAGCAATAAAATAAACAACAACACAAATTTTCAGGCAGAGAATTTAATTTAAAATGGTCTCAGATTGGTAGCAGTGTAAATAACTGGCAGAGTCAAATGCAAATCCTTTCTGAAATAATCTGACTTTAATCTAGGCCAGTAATGATTACAACACGTTTGCCTATTTTAGAAATTTTTTAACCTGTGAAAAAATATATGTATTAGAACCACTGAAATACAGTAAATGGAATACAAACCAAACTATTCTGGATGCCGAGAATCTTTGTGGGTGGGGCTATTTTTTGGTTCTCAAAAGTACTTACATAATTTTATGTAGGTGTTGGGTTTGTTTTTAAAAGTAAGAACTAAAAAAAAGACATAGTGTACTATAAAAAATTATAAAAATCTTTTTACCTCCCATCACATTTAACCATTTTTAAAATTCTTCTAACTACAAAAAGTCTCATCCACTTAAAAACAAACAAACAAATAAACAAACAAACAACAAAGAGTGAGATCAGACCACTCAAACCTGTACCCTAGAGTCCATATAAATGCTTCCACACCCTCTGGGATTCTGAAAACTAGATTGCAAAGTTCACCACAGGCCCTGGTAACTGTCCAGACATAACAAGGCAAAGAGCAAACTTTGTTCCTGCCAAGGATGATGATTTACGGTCTTCCTCTGACACTTGGTATTCCTTCTTTCACTCACAGGCCACAAACACTAACTTAATATTTTCATTATATCCAGAGTATCCTGGCCTTTTTTTTTTTTTTTTTAAGAAAAATTAATCCCTTATCAACAATGCCACAGTGAAAAAAATTCTCTTAGCACTTTTATAATTTTCCAGAAAGTCAGTATATTCCTAATTCAAGCAGACATTTCCCATCTTTTCCAAGGGTAGCATAAACACTGCACAAACTACATACCATACTCTGGGATATTATCAAATATCCTGCAAATTTCATTGTATACCAAGCGCATCATCCAAATAAGTTGCTAGAGGAATAAAACTACTTTAGAGTGAAAATAAACACCAGTTGATCCTGCAGAGAGTTCCCTAATTCAAATGTGTGACTTACAAATAAACCAATTATACAAACAACCAATGTTAGTTTCTCTCTACTTTTGGAGGGTGAAGGTCCTCAGAGTTCTCACAGAACAGTCCTGTCTAGAGCAATTGATGTAAGAATTCTAATCTGACTTCCATTCTCGCCGCTCCCCACCACAGCTCCTCTTTCACTCAGGAAAGCTATCTCATACCCAGGAACAGATGTACACATGTATGTACGTGAGTATAGGAATTTTCTAAGACTGCAGAAAGTGAAGTAACATTTCCCACATCCTTATCTAAAATTGCAAATTCACTTTCTCATAGGCAAGGGAATAGTTTTACAGTGATACTGCTTTTCTAACCATTTGTAACAATATTGTTTCTATGTGGGTCTGTGGAAATCCACTCAATGTCAATGTTAACCTACTCAGTAACTCTTGGGATGAAATCTGTTAATACAATTTGTGCACTATATACTATTTAATTAAAAATATTTAAAAAGTGGCCCATATTTCCATAATACAGAAACCCCTATTACCATGTTTTTAAAAAGTAATATATTCACAGATAACAAAACTTACACAGCACAGAAAGACACAAAATAAAAAGTAAAATTTTTTCTATTACAGGCTGCTGATTCTCAACTGCAGCCACTGCCTTCCCCTCTCTAAAGATAATCACCAGCAACAGTTCTTGAGAACAGAAAGTAAAACAATGATTTATATACCTAAGCACTTTCTGTCGGCGACTTTCCTGTCCATATACATCAATCAGCAGGCATTGCCTGAGAAGGTTCATCAGATTCTAGAAGCATGGCAATTTTTTCAATTAGAGCACCACTGGTTCAGCTCCCTTGAGCTGTTGCTCTCTCTTGGATTTAATGTTGCTGGACTAATTCTTTCCTTGGGCATTTCCCTCGTCATTTCTATGGATTTCGGGGGCAGGACTGAATCTGCATGGTTCCATTAAGAAATACGATGTAATGGAAAGGGCTCTGGATTGAGTCAGAAGACCTGGGTTCTTCCCCGTTTCTGACACTCACATGGTGTATAATCTTAGTCAAATCACTTCCTTTCTCTTAGCTCTGAAAAATGTAAAGCATTACATAAATATACAGTGGTAGTACGGAAGTTTCAATTTTTTTAGAACTGAGCCTTTACAAATATTAATCTCTAGCATAAACTCTTCCCTTTCCTACAATAATTCAACTTCCTGTATTTCTCCTATTTCCCTAATTCTTTTGAACTGTCAGGTTTGCATTCTCCCTAATAAGCAATGTGATCCCTCTTTGAATTTAAAATATACATACTGCTGACACTAAATTATTCCTGCAGTTTTTACAACTTAAATATCTAGAAATGTTATCTTCATATGGGCTTCTGTTAGCATAATGCATTTTCATGTTTTCATTCTCTCTAATGGGCAAATGTACCTGTTACCTATATAATTTAATAAGGCAGTATAGCATAATGGTTAAGGGACAAGCTCAGCATCAAGAAACCTTGAGGATAAATCCTGTGTGATCTGAGGTAAATTTCTTAAACATTCCTCCTATGTATAAAATGGGAATAATATGACTACTTACCTATTTCAGAGAATTATATGTAATGAATCAACATATTCAAGTACTAGAATAGAGCTTTGTACACAATAATTGTTAGCTATTATTGACATCCAAAAATCTTTACATTTTGGATATTCTATCAAAAATTTTTTGTCAGTAAAATAACTGATGTGTATAATGATATCAAGAAACCACAAAACTCTTTTGAACTATCAAAAACTAAATTATTTCCAGTGTTTCTTAACATTATATCATACGATATTCCTAATGTTTCCAATAAGTAATTCATAAAGAATATATAAGATGACTTTTCACAAAGTGAAAAGCTTGATTTCCCACAATATTTAACCTACTTATATTAACTTTACATTGCTATGCACAAACCTAATTTTTATACCTAATGCCTTCTCTAGGTCCAGCCCTTCTTAATTAACAATATCACTTTGGGGTTTGCACTGATTTATTCGTTCTTTACTTCTGCCCAAGATGATAATTTATTTTTTATCAGATATTGACTAACATTTCTCTGAATTTTAGCAGTGAGTTCATGTCTACTGACTGGAATGTCCAAAAGACCTCAAACTTATACCCAAAACTTAACAAACCATCTTCCCCCTAAAAACTGTTTTTCGTCCTGCATTCTTAATCTCATTTAATGGTATCATCCCCCCAATCCCCAATCCTCAAACCCTGAGTATTTCAACACCTTAAACACTTCTTGAATCACCTATCCTCTCCCATCCATACCACCACTGACTAGGTGCCCTAGTCTAGGTCCTCATCATTTATTGCCTGGACTATTACAGTAGCCTTCTGAAGCCTTTCCTGCTATTAATCCTGTCTCACGAAAATTATCCTTTACTGTGCCTCTAGAATGATCTACCTCAAATTATAATCCAGCCTTATCACCTCAGTGCTTCTAACTCTTCAGTGACTGCTCAGTGCATTCAGAACAAAGATCAAGTACCTTCTCAGGGCATACAGGATCATCCATAGCTGATTCTCTGTCTAGTTCTTTTCTCCTGCCTCTACTGAATGAACGCGTTTCTGGTGTTCATGTTGTTCTCTCTTCCTAGAATATTCTTACCCATTATGAAAGATACAGTTTATCAGTTAATCTGTCCATGAAGCTTTCCCTTTCCTGGCTTCCTGAGGCTGGGCTAATTAACTCTCCTCTGGGCATACCTACATGCTTAATATATTACTTTGAAATAATGTGTTCATATCTTCTCCATTAAACTGCAACCCTTGAGGACAAGGATCAGGTCTTATTCATCTTTGAAACCTTAGTACCTAATTCAATACTTAATAAATGCCTGCTAAACTGAAATGAATTAAAAGCCATGTGGAGCTCCAAGATAAATCCTACTGAAAAGTCATCTCAACATAAGGTAAAAGGAATATGTCCATGCCATTCAGATCAGAGAGGGTTCTAGGTACTCAGTAGTATCGGAGTTATTCTGTGAAAAAGCAGCACGAACACTTAGGTCATAACATAGCTCTCTTTGGTACTGACAGCTCCAAATTCGTAATTCCAATTCTTATTCCTACTAGCAAGCTGCAGTAGCTACAGTAGGTACACTGACTTCTGACCCATATCTAAGGTGAACAACTGTTCTGAAAGGCTGAAGTAATCTACTGATGGACAGAGATGTTGACAGGCTGCAAAGAGACCCCATTAAGCCCTTACTTTTTTTCAAACTAGACTTGTTGGCACAGCTGTTAAGGTCTTAACATGAGAAATAGCATATGTTGTTGAATAGCACAAAGAGGGCAAAAGGACAAAACCTGATTTTCCTGGCTAGCTGAGGTAGAATCTTACTTAATTGTTCAAAATACATTTTACTTAATATGTACCTACAAAAATTTGTATTACCCTCCTTTTAAATGTTTCAGTCCTTCATCAGTTTCCAATGTGCATACTATACTTATAGCTGACTGTGCCAAATGCTGAAAGTGTTGAGAGCCTATCAGCCACAACAGAAAAGGCATAGAGAAGCCCCTATGATGGCTAAACATAATAGATCATTATTGCTCCTATGAACTTCCCTTGTATCCATAGAGATGTTGCCTGTGACTGTATATGCATAATTTACTTCATTTAATATTGAAATGACTTTTCAGTAAGACTAATGTTAGGAATCTGCATAATTTTCAGTTTTCTTCCCATTTCAATTCCAATAATGTTTGCTAAGTGTCTCTTATGTGCCAAACTTTGTGCTAAGAGCTGGAGGAGACGGGATCACAGTCTCAAGGGAAAACAAATGCAATGCCTCACCAACTTGGGACTTTGAAGTTGCTCTAAACTAGTACAAATTTGGTGCCTCACAAAAAGTGCGGTTGACTCTCCAATGTTGCTTTCATCATGGTAGTTGGCCCAGTTTGCCAGTCTAGCCCAGACTAGCCCTGGCTAAGACAGCCCCAGGCTCCTTTAATATGACCACCTTTCATCTTTCAATTGAAACTTCCCATCAGCTACAAATTATACTCCATCAAAAGATAGAGAAGGGTTGTAGAATGGCAAAGCCAAAAGGTACACCCAAAAGCATTCACAATAAGTTCAATCATGAATAATATTCTCTTATATACATGAATACTGCCTACAACGTCTTATACTTACATTATATGAATCTATGATATTTTACTGTGCTAGCTGAGAGACTAGAGTGAGAGTATTTGGAAAAAGATTTGACAAAAAAAATATATATATATGTATATATATTTACATATATATACACACAGTCCTGATTATAAAAGTAATACATGCTCATTCCACAAAATTTGAAAATTATAAAAGAAAATAAAAATCACTGTAAATTCTACTAATCTGAGGTTATTAAAATTTTGTTAACATTTCTGGTATATATTAAATCAGTCTTTCATTATTTTAACCAAAGTTAGGATTGTACCACATTTATATAAATTGCCTTTCTACTTGATATTACGTGATAAACATTTTCTTATATTATTTCTCTTTTAAAGTAAGTTTTTTTAATTGGAAGTATATAAATGTGTTTGTAAATTGCCCATTCTTTCATTAAGGTACAGTCTAAAAATTGCATTCTTAGGTCAAAAACAATTTTAATGCTTCTGAGACATATTGTCAAATTGCCTGGAGCTGTTTTAATTTAGGGCATTACTAGGGCTTTTTAGAACTTAGAAAAAAGTCCTAAAGCTCACAATTCTCACCATGTCCTGAGACTATTTCTGCAGTCAATAATACTCTATTTTAGACAACGTTTCTCTTGGTTAATTTCTTATCAAAAGTTTTATGACAAGCAGAACCTAGAAAAATTAGAAACTGTACATAATTATAAATAGAATATATACATATCAATTTGCCTACTACACTTTTAATAAAAATATCTCTAAAATGTTTAATAGTAAGAAAATGGAATTCTAGGAAATACCTAAAACAAATTTACTTTTTTTGACCAAGCTCATACAAATACAGATAAATCAAAACTGTTGAACTCAATTCTATAAAACGTATGTAGTCATACATAGTATACTCTTCATATCTGTACTAAAAGGCAAAATGTAAAAATTGTCAGCTTGACACTTGACAAGTATTATCATTTACAAAGTTTTTATACATCAAATTTAGTCTTAACAACTTTAAAAAGTACCATTAGTATTATTTATAGTTATTTTGAACACATTAGGAAACAGACAAAAAGATTAGGTGACTTGGCTAAGGTAACACATCTAATAAATGGCAAAGCCAGAATTCAAAATTAGGACTCTAGACTCTAAATGTGGTGCCCTGTTTCTGCACTGCTTTCAATAAATCAAAAATAATCCAATTTTCCCCTACATATGGCCTCAGATAAAAAATATTAACAGATTTATTTTCATAATGCTATTTACTTAAGCCAAAATTAAAATAAGTTCGCATTCCCTGAGTGCACACACTGATAGTGCATGGGCTAACTAAAAAAACTGCTAATAGCAGACAGATGCCAGCTTAAGGTTAACATTTTTCCATTGTATAAATCCAGACACAGAGAAACATGTTTGGCTGATCATAATTCAATTTGTAAATTTTCTAAAGAAAATAAACATTACAACATACAAATAGAATGTTTTCCATAAATCAGTCTTTCATTATTGTTTTCCATACAAATAGACCTACTGTGGAGATCACAACTGAGAAAAACACAAACTACTTTTAAAATGACACTATGGAGGAAACTCTATTGTCACCTTTAAAAAACATACACATATACACCCATGAATAACTATTTTCTTCCATTTCTCCCTCTTATCCGCTACTGGCCCCCAACTTCCTCTAACAATGAAAGAATAAAAAATTAACAACAACCAGGCATGGTGGTGCACACCTGAGGTCCCAGCTACTCAGGAGACTGAGGCAGGAGAATTCGTTGAGCCTAGGTATTGGAGACCAACCTTGGCAACAAAGCAAGACCGCCATCTCATAAGAAAAAAAAAATAACAACCGATGGTTTTGAAGTTGGTAATTTATAACTTTTACAAAGCTATCAACTGTCATTAATTTAGTATTATTGTAATAAATTTATTAATTATGGTTTATCTGATTTAATTTAGTTGCCTTAACAAATATAGCTTTATTTTTTTTTTCTCAGAGTTCCTAAATTTTTGTTATTTTTTTTTCTTTTAATAGATTTAGGGGGGTACAAGTTGAATTTCATTACATGGATACATTACATAGCAGTGGAGTCTGGACTTTTGGTGTACCCATCACCGAGTAGTATACATTATATCCCATAGGTAATTTTCCATCCCTCACTCCCACCCAACTTCTCCCCTCATAGCTTTATTTTTTGTATTTTTATTAATTTTATTTTTAATTGACAAATAATTGTATACATCTATGGGGTAAAAAGTGATATATTGATACATGTATCCTCTTCTAGCTATTCCGAAATGTACATTATTAGTCTCCCTGTTGTGCAATAGAACACAAGAGCTTATTCCTTATATCTCACTGTAACTTCGCACCCATTGATCAAAATCTTCCCCTTCCCTGTCCACTGCAACCCCCACCTGCCTCTAGTTACCACCATTCTACTCTCTACTTATATGAGCTTGACTTTTTAAGATTCAACATATAACTGAGATCATACAGTACTTGTCTCTCTGTGCCTGCCTTATTTCACTTAACATAATGTCCTCCGGGTTCATCCATGTTGTTGCAAATGACAGAATTTCCTGGGTTTTTTTTTTTTTAAAGGCTGAATAGTATTCCATTTTACATATATACATAAGGGACTAATATCCAAAATATACAAGGAACTCAAACTACTCAATAACAAAAAAGCAAATAACCCTATTACAAAATGGGCAAAGGACTTGAACAGACATTTCTCAAAAGAAGACATACAAATGGCCAACAGATACATCAAAAAACGTTCAACATTTCTAATCATCAGAGAAAGGCAAATTAAAACCATAAGATATCCCCTCACATCTGTCAGACTGGCTACTATTAAAAAGATGAAAGATAAATGTTGGCAGGGATGTGGACTGAAGGGAGCTCATATACACTGCTGGTAGTACTGTAAATTAGTACAGCCATTTTGGAAAACAGTATGGAGATTCCTCAGAAAACTAAAAATAGAATTACCCTATGATCCAGCAATCCCACAGCTGGGTATATATCCAAAGGAATTAAAATCAGTATTCCAAAGGGATGTCTGCACTCCCGTGTTTATTGCAGCATTATTCACAATAGCCAAGATATGGAAACAACCTAAGTGTCCATCGTGACTGAACGGATTTTAAAAACGTGGCAAATATAGCTTTATTTTAGCAATATCTGCATATATATTTTTTCCTCTCTAGTTCCGTAAGAGCAGGGACCATATCTTATTCATTATTCTGTTATCCACTGGAATTATTACATGGTAGTCATTCAACAAGAATTTGCTACGCTTAATTCAATTAATGTAGCAAAACAAAATATATCTAATATTTAATGAACATTTACTACTATACATAACGCATATAGTTTTTCACATTTAACATCTCTAAAATCAGGATTTACCTTTAAATTATATTTGACAGCATTTTTTGTTTCTTTGTGGTACATAAAATAATGCTGTGACATAATCTTTGGCACCTTAATGAATAAAGTCTTTATAAAAATATACATTAAGAACATTTTTCTCAAGCTATTAAATAGGTAAATGCAAAGTGGTGATCACAGATCTCTACACCTATGTAAAAATGTGAGGGGGTACCCCATATAGATGGCTCCCCTGCCCCATCAAATCAGTGTGTTAGATCTTCAAGACCTAGAACTCTCTTTCATTCATCGTTGTATTTCTAGTATGTGCTCCCAGGGGCTAAATAAAAATGAGCTAAGTGAATAAATGAATAAAAAAATTTGGTCTGAGGAAGGAGAACAGTTAGGGGAAGAGTGGACAATCCACACTACAAAGAAAATTATGAAAGTTGTTGACTTACAGAATTAAAAATGAAGAAATATACTTATTCTAATATGTAAATATCATAGATCTACAACCCACTCAAGATTCACACTATTAAACAGTGTTTAATACTCCCTACATTAGATAGATTTCCTGCCAAATAAATTTGGGGAAATGGGTGAAATGAAATTAACCTTCTTCACCTGCAATCTTGTCAGTATCTTTAATATGCTACTATCATTGTGACTCTCTAAAACAGGCATAAAGCATGCATTTCCCAAATTTATCTGCAACAGAAACCTTTTTTTGAGGATGCTATTGAGAGGTTAGCATTCCACAGAACAGACTTCAGGTAATGTCTATGTCTATAGAATCTTCAAAGTAGCTCTAAACAGGAGATTACTATCAAGATATTATGAGATATGCAATTGATAATAAGAAATAACAAAGAGCAAATTCTCTAAAACATCCTTGCTGGAAATTTGTATTTCTAGTGTGAGACAGTAAAGGAAGAGAAGGAAAGAGACTGTCCTATTAAAAAAGGGTTAAAGATTGTAGTGTTCATCTATTTAAGTTCACTTGATGTAATAAATAACTACTCTGGTGTATCTGACTAAATAGCACATAAAAATTGTAAAGTTAATGTTCCTTCAAAGTACAAATCTCTCAATAGATGCTATAACATTTTCTTATTAACACAACTCATGATATAAGGTTCATAAAAGAGATAGCAAAATTGAGCAACAGAACTCAAACAATTTGCACAAAATTATTTTGGAACAAGAAATAGAATTTGTCTCATATTTTCTAAATTATTAAAGGCTAAAGAAAAGCACAACAGATCTCACAGTCATGAGCTGTCACTCTTTGAACAGAAGAATATTTAAAAAATGCAATTAAGTCAAACAAAACGAGAAAAGTATAGAACATGAAATACTGTAGTCTTTATAAGCTTTGGTGTCAGAGACTTCTCCCAAAACTACTTACTGGTGGGCATTTGGATTCACTGGTGTGGTGATGATACACTAGCTTCTAG